>NC_133622.1:63376875-63693179 GCF_048593235.1 Sminthopsis crassicaudata | reverse complement strand
TTCTTCTTCTTCTTCTTCTTCTTCTTCTTTCTTCTTCTTCTTCTTCTTCTTCTTCTTCTTCTTTTTTTTGCTATTTCCCCATTCCACATCTAGCCCTCCCTCCCTTCTAGCTCACAATACTGGTCTTTTTTCTTGTTTTCCCCTTAAACTGTCAAGCCTTGCCAAGATGTATTTTAGATAATCAAAGCCCTTAAGTAAAGGAAATTTCTGAGCCTAAATTTAGACAATGTTCTACCATTTCCTCCCCTACTCCCCAGAAAGATATTTGTGGCTGGATAGGAATTTAAAGTCTATTTAATTCAACCTCATATTATAAATGAGAAAGCTCAGCCTAAAATCTTTTTGATGTCATGTAGTAAAATAGCAAAGTGAAGATTTAAAACTATCTTTGATGGTAATAAACATTGATTTTCTTTACATTATTCCAAGATACATTTATCTAATGTTTCCTACAGTTATTTCTTATCAATTACTAATATATATATATATATATATATATATATATATATACTATATATATATATATATATATATATATATATATACACACATACACATACACACATATTTAAACAAACACATATATAATGATAGAGTAATTTCAGTGCCAATTAAGAGATCTTAAATGTTAATGAATGGACATATTGGATTTGTCTTACTACTAGTTCATGGAGAACTATCTGCCCACTATAGTGACCTAATTTTCATAAGAACTATCAAAGCTGTTTCAGCCTGTGGCATTATTTTTTTTCTTAATAGTATTTGATTTTTCCAATTACATATAAAGATAGTTTTCAACATTCAATTTTGTAAGATTTTGAGTTCCAACAGTTTTTCTCCCTCCCTCCCTTACTTCTCCCTTTCCAAGTCAACAAGCAATCTGATATAGATTATATATGTAAAATCACTTTAAACATATTTGTAAAGGGCTGAAACTCTTACAAGGTATGCTTGAATAAGACAACAGAGCACTTAAGGCTAATTACCTATTGGACAATGACTCTATTAGCATATGTTTGGACTTACTCTTGTCTCAGTTAATGCTGGCTGAATGTTTGGGGTTAAGAGAATTGTAGGTAAGGATTAGGGGGTGGAGTGAGAGAGGGGAGAGAACAGTTGGTGGGGAGCCTGGGGCAGTTTGTCTGTCTCCTTCACTTCTCCCCCTAAAGACCAAGGACTTTTGCTTATCCTGACTCTGGCTGTTCCTGAGGCCTCTAGGGAGCTAACCTGGACTTTACACATATTTCCATATTAGTCATGTGGTAAAAGAAAAAGTCATAATAAAAAGGGAAAAGCATGAGAAAGAAAAAGCAAATAAGCGATAACAGCAACCAAAAGGTAAAAATAGAATGCTTTGATGCACATTCAGTCTCCTTCAGTCTCTTGGATGTGGATGGCATTTTCCATCCCAAGTCTGATATAACTTTGTTGAAAATTTGAACAGCTCTCCTAATTAAATTTTCAAGTGCAAGAATACTCACAAGGGACCATTTAGATTCCATAGGACCTTAGAAACTTCCCTATTTGGGGGTTTATGATATAAAGTCTGTGAGCTTAAAAACTAAAATTGCATTTTAATACAATTGGCTTCCTTTGTAAGCCTATATATTTGATTTCAAATATTTAAAAATTCTGATTCTAAGAAGGGGTTCATGGCTTTTACCAGACTGAAATTGATCCATGACACAAAAGAGGATAAAAACCCATTGACAACTCTAAATTAAATTACTGATATTAAAGATTTTTTAAAGAACTGGCCTTTGTTAGTTCTGAAGTCCATAAAGTTGAAGTGATTTCTCCGTTACCATGACCTCTCCATCTCTGTCTTTATCTATTTATCTATCTATCTATCTATCTATCTATCTATCTATCTATCTATCTATCTATCTATCTATCTACATCTCTGCCTATCTATTTCCCTCTTTTCTTTCTTTCTTAGTTTGTCTTTCTTCCTTCCCTTCCTTCCCTTCCTTCCTTGTGTACCATATCTGTTGTTGATTTTCTTTTCAACTGAAATTATAATTTCATTGGTGTAGGAAGCTCCTACTGAAAACCTTTCAATGTAGATGCAGATCAACTCCTCTTTAATTCTTGGTCATGGAGAGATGTATACGAGTGCTATGAGATTAAGTTATTTTTGTCCAGAGTCACATAGTCAGTCCATTTCATACACTGTTTGGTTATAGGCAGACCCCATTTCCAAAGACAGCCCTCTATTTACTATACAACAGTATCTTTTCTACATAAAACATACACATACACACATACACACACAACCTCTGTATAAATACATACATATTGAGACAGTGATTGCAATTGGGAAAAATCATCTCTTTCATAGAAAAATGTTTTTGAAGCATAAAGTGTGTTTTATTTTTAAGTGTATCAATAAATCCTAAAAATTCAAGGCTAGAACTATTAAATTATTTAAAGAAAATTGAAGTACCATGTGTCTCCATTTGATTTAGAGGTTAAAATGTGTTCCTCAAGCTGTCTCTTTTAGGTTGTGATCAACAGTCACAGAAGCAAATTTTAAAATTATCAATATGTGATATCTGTCAGGGAAACGCCTGCAAGGAACTGAATGGGATATGTTGAAACCACTTTGGAAAAAAAAAAAAAAGAAGGGACATCTTGCCTTGGATGTTGAATGATGTTTCACATCAAACAGGAAGAAGATATTTAGAATAGCGACCTTAAAATGGAAATGCAGGACAGAAGCTTCAAGATTTAAATAGAAAGAAGATAAAATACTCTCAGATAGTCAAAGATAGCAGGCTTATTAAAATTTTAGATGACACAAACTTCAAAGGAAAAATAATTAAGATTATCAATGATATTATTAAGCTCTCAAAAGATGGCAATAGGTAGATATAATCACATTAAATTTAATTAGAATAATTATCAAAATCTACAATAAGGATAAAAAAATGTGTCACCAGAATAGGATTGGATATTTGGCTGATCAACAGCTCAAGTCACATGTAAAAAATAGAAGTTTAGTAGACTTCAAGTGGAAAATATGTCAATTGTGTGAAAGGCAGACTAAAAAAGGTCAATTCTGTAGTAAGATATATTAAGAAATTAATAATGCTGTGTCTATGTGTGCCTAATATGACTATAATTTGGGGAACAATGTGAGAAAATCTTTATTTTTTTTAATAGTTTTTATTTACCAGATATATGCATAGATAATTTTACAACATTGACAATTGCCAAACCTTCTGTTCTAATTTTTCCCCTCCTTGACCCCCCCATGGCAGGTTGACCAATACATGTTAAATATGTTAAAGTATAAATTAAATACAATATATGTATACATATCCAAACAGTTGTTTTGCTGTACAAAAAGAATCAGACTTTGAAATAGTGTATAATTTAACCTGTGGAGGAAATAAAAAATGCAGCTGGACAAAATTAGAGGGATTGGGAATTCTATGTAGTGGTCCATAGTCATCCCCTAGAGTTCTTTTGCTGGGTGTAGCTGGTTCAGTTCATTATTGCTTTATTGGAACTGATTTGGTTCATTTCATTATTGAAAATGGCCAGTGTGAGAAAATCTTTACATAATTTTCCTAAACTGTACTACATATATGAAGCACTTAAAGTACCAAATTTTATCATAATCTAATTTTTAAATTTTTCAAAGAATCTTGGATTTCATGCCTCACACAAAGGATTTATTTGAAATAGGATAAAATAATATATATATATATATATATATATATATATATATATATATATATATATATATATATATATATATATATATATATATATAAGTTCATTGAGGATTTAAAAAACAAGTGACTCTTCACTATAAAAAAGCACCATTAAAAAAAGTAAACATTCAGAGACATAAAAGTAAAACAAAGAACATATGCTCCCTTCGACCAATAAAACTGTATTACTTCTACTAGAGATTAGTGATGTTTATGAATTGAGACAACTTAATGATCTGATTATAACTGAAGCCTGAAAGGGATAAGAATCACTGTTTGCCAGTAGATCACCTGAATGGTTTGAACATCTTCCAAGACCTGGTTTTACTAGCAATATATTCTTTAGTGGCCTTATAAATAAAGAGATATTTATAAGACATAAAGAGAAGAAATGGCAACGTTCCAGATTCAAGTTCCTAAACTGAGTAATTAAAAAGGAGAGATTAAAGAAATAAAGATAATTGAATTTGAAATAAGACTAAAGGACTAACCAGAACTTTAAGAATGGCAAGGATACAGGGGAGGATAATGGAAAAGACATTAGAAAAGTTCTCTACTTTCTCCACCTCTTAGAAAAGGTCTTCTGAGACTATATTTTTGGACATACCCAAGCTTCTTTAAGCACCACTTCTCTCTCCAGTCTTAATAAACTGATAATGAAGAGCAGTGGCATTAGGGACTAGCAATCCTGGTAAGAGTTAGGGCTTGGACATCTAGTGTCAGACACCTAGTATCAACAAAGGCAGGAGTTGCATGGATATTATCAGCCAAATAGAATTTTAACATGGTCCGATTACTTTTAAAAATTATTTGGCTAAGAATAAGACTTTACTGGAGTATGAGAAACATCATGGCCAACTCTTCCCCCCCCCCCGCCCCAATTTCCTGTCAAAATTAATTTATTTTTGACAGTATAGGTTGATTGATACTGGAGGAAGTTATTGGAGTATATTAAGAACTTTTTCCAATGTCAATCTTATAGAATATGAAGAGCAATCATTTATCCTAAGCAGCTTAGGTGATATCATTAGACACAGAAGTTACGATTCCTCCCTATCCCCTTTTATTTTATCCCCAGGGTTTAGCATACTGTCATTCGGGAGGCACTTAATACATAATAAATGCTCCTTGATTTTTTGTTTTTGGTTCCCTGAATTTTCCTGACCATAGAGGAAAGAATGAGGGAATCCCAAATCCTATTTATATATTCTATTTATGATAAGGAGAGAAGAAGGCAATGTTAAAGCTTCTCTCTCTCTCTCTGCCCCCCCCCCCCACAAAAACACACACATGTAGACACATGTTTATATGTATGTGTATACAATTTCTTTCTTTCTGAAACATTTCTATTCCTGGTCAGAACTGTCTTGTGACAGAGTTGTGACTCTTATACAGTGAAACTTAATTAAAATTCCATGAACCATTTTAACTGTCATGAGGAACTATATAGAAATCAAGAGGCCTGAGACCTAGTTCTAACTTTGCCACTAATGAGAGGGTAATTTCTAATGTTTCTTCTAGATGAAAAAAATTATGATTCAATAAATTCTTAGCATCAGAAATTTGGAATTAAAAAGGAATTAGAGATGATCTTGTCCAGGCTTCCTGTTTTATAAGTTAGGAAATACAGGTCCAAAGGAATAGAATGCTTAATTACATTCAATTTCCCTAAATCCAAAACTCATATTCTGTCAAAACACATAATTGATTACCTTTCAATATACACTCATAAATTCCCATATGTCCACTTGTCTTTATATTTATACTTCTTTTTACCTTTTGCCTATTAATTGAAATATTTAAGACTTCCATAATCTTTATTTTAAGAATAAATTTATTTTCAATTTAGGTACTACTATACTAATCCTTACATGCTACTATTATTGCTACTGCTACTTCCATTAGTATTACTATTACTTATTCTATTATTGCTAGTCTGATGCTACTCTTTCTCCCATTTCTCTTCCTCCTACTATCTCTACTATTATTACTCTATCCATACTACAATTACCTCACTACTATCCCTACTCCTATTATTAACACTACCACCATCACTACTACCATTATTACTACTAACTACTCCTCTAATATTATTAATACACTACTAACAATACGATGAATATTATACCTATGACTATATTATTACCACCACAACTACCACCACCTCTACTGTTGCTGCTGCTGCTTTTGTTGTTTTGTTCAGTTCAGTCATTTTGAAGTTATGTCCATTTCTTTGTGATCCCATTTGGGGTTTTCTTGGCAAAAATACTGGAATGGTTTTTCATTTTCTTCTCTAACTCAATTTGTAGATAAGGAAACTGAGGTAAACAAGGTTAAATAACTTCTTCAGAGTCACATAGCTAGTAAGCTGGATTTTAATTCAGGTATTCCTGATTCCATCTCCAGCACTTTATTTGCTGAATCATTTACTTCTATTACCCCTCTTATTTTGACTATTACTGCCACTACCACTATTAATAAATTATCACTGCTCTTTAAAAATTACTACTACTACCATCACACTACTACTTCTAATAATGCTGTTATGTGTCAGACACTATGCTATGGTTTAAAAATAATATCTGGGATTTAGGTATAATTATTATGTTCATTTTACATATTTTCTCTGTCTCCATTTCTCTCTCTCTCTCTCTGTCTGTCTCTCTCTCTCACTATGTCTTTCCTCCTTGTCTCGATGTGGTCGAGAATATCACTCGTTTGTTGCCAGTTGTATTAAATATATGTTATATGCCAAGTGAAATTAGTGTTTCTTAATGTTCAATTTAAATATTTTAACATACTTTGAGATTATATAACATGTGGTAAATGTTTAACATCTTAAATAAATAAATGCTTCTTATTGAATTTTAAAATTGTGTTTTAAAAAAAGCATTTTTATCTATAATATTGTGGCTTAGAAATAAATTGGTAAAAGAAAGAATATGCTAATCCTTCTGGAAAGCTATGGTATTCCTGAGAGAACTGGTGCTTTTTCAAAATAATAGAAAGTGAAATCTGTTATTAAAATGGAGGTGGGAGAATGTTTTTAAATGCTTGGACTTTTATGTGTTTTTTCAATTTGAAATATAACAAGGATATTAAAAGTATTCCTTAACATTCAAAGCCTGTTAAAGATTTTTGTATCATAAATTATTGTCATACAATGTCTTAGAGAAATATTGTCAATATTATGGAGAGAATGCCAGTGAAAACTGAAAGAAAATATGCATAAAACTTAAGTAAAAAATTTTAAAAAATGTAGTCTCTGATCCTTAAAGTTGCCCATCACATATTAGAATAAATATCAAGATAATATATTGATTTATGAGGATGGAGACAAGATGGCAGAGTAAAGCCAGGAAGCTGCTCAAACTCTCCCAGTTTCCCTCCAAAACCACATGAGATCAAGCCTCTGAACAGTGTCTGACAAAATGAAACCTCTTTCCAGTTCAAGATAAAATGAAAAAACTCCAAGAAAGGTCAGATTTCCTAGGGTGAAAAGGGTGTTCAGTTCAGATCAGACAGATTCTGAGAAAGCAGGTGAGAGGATTGTAATCATAGCAAACCAGCAATTGAGACCCTCAGTCCTGGCTCAGCAGAGGCGCACGAGGGGGGAGCTTCCAGTCCCACCTCAGAAGACAAACTCTGAGAAATCAGAGTTGTTTCCTGAAAAGAACAGACAAAGCTACTCCTGCAAAAAAGGGGGCTCTGTGCTCATAGCCAAGTCTCAGAGCTGCACAGGAAGCTTGGGACAGTGCCCCGGTTACTCCAGGGGTAAAGCTACACTTTAAAAGTAAAAAAAAAAAGAGGAAATACCAAAAAAAAAAAGAAAGAAAATGATCAAGAAAACAGAAGATAACCTTGACCATAGAAAACTACTATAATGACAGGGCAGTCCAAAAGATAAACTCAGATAAGGACAAAATGTACATTGAAGAAATCTCAAAAAGTGATATAAATTGTTCTTGAGCCCAAAGAGGTTTCTTGGAATGCTCATAAAAGAAGTTAAGACAAATAGCAGAGATTGAAAGAAAAATGAGAAAGGAAATGAGAAGTATGCATGAGAGAATCAACAGCTTGGAAAGAAAGAAAAAAAAAATTGTCTAAAGAAAACATCTTCTGCTGAGTGAAATGAATAGGCCCAGGAGATCACTATATACTTCAACAACAATACTATATGATGATCAATTCTGATGGATGAGTCCATTTTCAACAATGAGATAAACCAAATCAATTCCAATAGAGCAGTAATAAACTGAAACAGCTACACCTAGCAAAAGAACTCTGGGAGATGACTATGAACCACTACATAGAATTACCAATTCCTCTATTTTTGTCCACCTGCATTTTGGATTTCCTTCATAGGCTAATTGTACACTATTTCAAAGTCCGATTCTTTTTGTACAATAAAACAACTGTTTGGACATGTATACATATATTGTATTTAATTTATACTTTAACATATTTAACATGTATTGGTCAACCTGCCATCTTGGAGGGGGGAGGAGGAGAAAAATTAGAATAAAAGGTTTGAAAATTGTCAATGTTGTAAAATTATCTATGCATATATCTGGTACATAAAAACTATTAAAAAAAAGAAAGAAAACATCTTCAAAAGTAGAATTGACCAAATTGAAAAAGAGATGCAAAAGCTGACTGAAGAAAATCACACAATAAAAAACTAAAATAAGGAAAAATGGAAGCTAATGACTCTATAAGACAGCAAGAATCAGTTAAAGAAATTAAAAAGAATGAAAAAATAGAAGAAAATGTGAAATACCTCATTGGAAAAACGGCTAACTTGGAAAATAAAGGCAGAAGAGACAATTTAAAAATTATTGACCTACCTGAAGGCCATGACCAGAAAAAGAACTTGGATAGCATTTTTCAAGAGATCATTAAAGAAAAGTGCTCTAATACTAGAAACAGAGGGAGAAATGCTCATTGAAAGCATCCTTCAGTTATGTTTGGAAAGAGATCCTACAAGGAGATCACTGAGGAACATTGTTGCAAAACTTCAGGACTACAATCTCAAAATAAAAATACTTCAAGCTAAGAGACAAAGACAATTCAAATATCAACAAACAGTATTCAGAATTACCCAGGATCTGGCAGCTTCCATTATAGAGGATTGAAGGACCTGGAATGCCATATTCCAGAAGGCAAAGGACCTAAGGTTAGAATCAAGAACTAACTACACAGTTAGACTCAGCATCATCTTTAGGGAAGGTGATGAAGCTTCAATGAAATAAGAGACTTTTAATAAAAATATTTTTGAAAAAAAAAAAACACAACAGAACTAAACAGAAAACTTAATTTACCATACACAGGACTTAAGAGAATCATATAAAGGTAAACAAGGGGAAAATATGGACTATTTAAAAGTTATATTTTTTTTAGTTCCTAGATGGGAAAACAATATAACTTTTAAAAAAAATTGAAGCTTTTTATTTTTAAAACATATGCAAGGGTAATTTTTCAACATTGATGCTTGCAAAACCTTGTGTTCCAGTTTCTTCCTCTGTTTCCCAAACTATAGGGGGATCTACTTCCTTTAGATGAAAAGTAATCCAATGTATGTTAAACATGATAAAAATATAAGTAAATCCAATGTAGGCATACATAGTTATATAATTACCTTGCTGCACAAGAAAAATCAGATCAAAAAGGAAAAAAAATAAGAAAGAAAATAAAATTCAAGCAAACCACAACAAAAGAAGTGAAAATGCTATATTGTGATTCACACTCATTTCCCACATTCCTCTCTCTGGTGTAGATGGTTCTCATCATCACAAAAACATTGGGACTAGCTTGAATCTACTTATTGTTGAGAAGTACCACTTCCATCAGATTTAATCAGCATATAAACTTGCTGTTGCCATATATAATGATCTCGATTCTATTAATTTCACTTAGCATCAATTAATGTATGTCTCTCCAGGTCTCTCTGAAATCATCTTGCTGATCATTTCTTATACAACAATAATATTCCATAACATTCATATGCCATAATTTATTCAGCCATTCTCCAACTGATGGCTCAGTTTCCACTCAATTTCCAGGTTCTTGCCACTGCACAAATGGTTGCCAGAAATATTTTGCATATGTGGGTCCCTTTCCCTCCTTTAAGATCTCTTTGGATTATAAGCCCAGAAGAAACACTGCTGCATCAAATGATATGCACAGTTTGATAACCTTTTGAGAATAGTTCCAGATTGCTCTCCAGAATGGTTGAATCAGTTCATAACTCCACCAATAATGTATTAGTGTCTCGTTTTCCAGCATCTCCTTTCATCATTATCTTTTCCTGTCATCTTAAGCAATCTGAGAGGTGTGTTAGTAAAATCTCAGAGTTGCATTTCTCCATTCAATAGTGATTTAGACAGATATAGGACTAGAAATGGTTTTAATTTCTTCATCTGAAAATTGTCTGTTCCTATCCTTTGATTATTTACCAATTGGAGAATGGTTTGAATTCTTATAAGCTTGAGTCAATTCTTTATATATTTTAGAAATGAGATTTTTATCAGAACCCTTGAATGTAAAAATGTTTTTTTCCAAATTTATTGCTTCCCTTCCAATCTTGTCTGCATTAGTTTTGCTTGTGCAAAACCTTTTTAATTTAACAAAAATTATCTATTTTATGTTCAATAATGAGCTCCAGTTCTTCTTTGCTCACAAATCCCTTCCTTTTCCACAAATCTGAGAGGTAAACTATCTTATATTCTTCTAATTTGCTTATAATATCACTCTTTAGTTCTAGATCATGAATCCATTTCAACCTCATTTTGGTATAGGGTGTTAGGTGTGGGTCAATGCTTGGTTTCTTCCATACTAGTTTCTAATTTTCCCAGCAATTTTTGTCAAATAATACCTTTAATATCTTTTTCTTTTCTATTGTAAAATCTAACATTTCCATTACAATATTGAATATTAATGGTGATAGTAGACAATTTTGTTTCACCCTCCATCTTATTGGTTCTAGTTTGTTCCCATTACCTATGATGCTTGTTAATGGTTTTAAGTAAATGTGACCGATCACTTTAAGGAAAAGTCTATTTATTCCTATGTTCTCTAAAGTTTTTAATAGGAATAGGTGTAGGATTTATCAAATGCTTTTTCTGCTTCCATTAAGATAATCATATGATTTTTGTTAGTTTGATTATTGATATAGTCAATTATGCACTGATCTACCGGTCTATTTCTTAGCCAATACCAAATGGTTTTGGTGACTGCTGCTATATAATATAGCTTTAGATCAGGTACACTTAGACCACCTTCCTCTGAGTTATTTTTCATTAGTTCCCTTGCAATTCTCGACCTTTTATTCTTCCATATGAATTTTGTTGTTATTTTTTCTAGGTCATTGAAATAGTTTCTTGGGAGTCTGATTGGTATAGCACTAAATAAATAGATTAGTTTGGGGAGTATTGTCATCTTTATTATATTCGCTCGGCCTATCCAAGAGCATTGAATGTCTTTCCAATTATTTAAATCTGATTTTATTTTTGTGGCAAGTGTTTTGTAATTTTTCTCATATAATTCCTGACTTTTCTTTGGTAGATGGATTCCCAAATACTTTATACTCTCAGCATTTGTTTGGAATGGAATTTCTCTTTGTATCTCTTGCTGTTGCATTTTGTTAGTGATATATAAAAATGCTGAGGATTTATCTGGATTTATTTTGTATCCTGCCACTTTGCTGAAATTTTGAATTATTTCTAGTAGCTTTTTAGCAGAGTCTTTGGGGTTCTCTAAGTATACCATCATGTCATCTGCAAAAAGTGATAGTTTAATTTCCTCATTTCCTACTCTAATTCCTTGAATCTCTTTCTCGGCTCTTATTGCCGAGGCTAGCGTTTCTAGTACTATATTGAATAGTAATGGTGATAGTGGGCAACCTTGTTTCACTCTTGATCTTACTGGGAAAGGTTGCAGTTTATTTCTATTGCATATTATGCTTACTGAAGGTCTTAAATATATGCTCCTGATTATTCTAAGGAATAGTCCATTTATTCCTATACTCTCAAGAGTTTTTAGTAGGAATGGATGTTGGATTTTGTCAAATGCTTTTTCAGCATCTATTGAGATGATCATATGGTTCTTATTAATTTGATTATTAATATGGTCAATTATATTAATAGTTTTCCTAATATTAAACCAGCCCTGCATTCCTGGAATAAATCCTACTTGATCATAGTGTATTATCCTGGAGATGATTTTCTGAAGTCTTTTTGCTAATATCTTATTTAAGATTTTAGCATCAATATTCATTAAGGAGATTGGTCTATAATTTTCTTTCTCAGTTTTCGATCTACCTGGTTTAGGTATCAGTACCATGTCTGTGTCATAAAAGGAGTTTGGTAGGACTCCTTCATCCCCTATTTTTTCAAATAATTTATATAACATTGGGGCTAATTGTTCTTTAAATGTTTGGTAGAATTCACATGTGAATCCATCTGGCCCTGGGGATTTTTTCCTGGGGAGTTGATTAATAGCTTGTTCTATTTCTTTTTCTGAAATGGGACTATTTAAGCAATTTATCTCCTCCTCTGTTAATCTAGGGAGCCTATATTTTTGGAGGAAGTCATCCATTTCACTTAAGTTATCAAATTTATTGGCATAAAGTTGGGCAAAGTAACTCCTTATTATTTCTCTAATTTCCTCTTCATTTCTGGAAAGATCCCCCTTTTCATTTGTAAGACTATCAATTTGATTTTCCTCTTTCTTTTTTTTGATCAAATTTACCAAAGGTTTATCTATTTTATTGGCTTTTTCATAAAACCAACTCTTGGTTTTATTTATTAATTCAATAGTTTTTTTTTACTTTCAATATTATTGATTTCTCCTTTTAATTTTTGTATTTCAAGTTTAATTTTTGGTTGGGGGTTTATAATTTGGTCTTTTTCTAGCCTTTTAAGTTGTAAGCCCAATTCGTTAATCTTCTCTTTCTCTATTTTCTTCAGATAAGCCTCTAAAGATATAAAATTTCCCCTTATTACTGCTTTAGCTGAATCCCAAAGATTTTGATATGATGTCTCATCCTTGTCATTATCTTGGGTGAAATTGTTAATTGTTTCTATAATTTGCTCTTTCACCCAGTCATTCTTTAAGATGAGATTATTCAGTTTCCAATTACTTTTTGGTCTATTTACCCCTAACTTTTTACTGAATGTAGCTTTTATTGCATTGTGATCTGAGAAGAAGGCATTTATTATTTCTGCCTTCCTACATTTAATTTTGAGATCTTTATGTCCTTATATATGGTCTATTTTTGTATAGGATCCATGAACTGCTGAGAAGAAAGTATATTCCTTTCTATTGCCATTCAGTTTTCTCCAAAGGTCTATCATACCTAGTTTTTCTAATGTTCTATTTACTTTTTTAATTTCTTTCTTGTTTGTTTTGTGGTTTGATTTGTCTAAATCTGAGAGTGCAAGGTTGAGATCTCCCACTATTATAGTTTTACTGTCTATTTCTTCTTGCAGTTCTCTTAACTTTTCCTTTAGAAAGTTAGATGCTATACCACTTGGTGCATATATGTTTAGTATTGATATGGCTTCATTATTTATGCTACCTTTCAGCAGGATATAGTTTCCTTCCTTATCTTTTTTAACGAGATCTACTTCTGCTTTTGCTTGATCTGAGATAAGGATAGCTACCCCTGCTTTTTTGGCTTTACCTGAAGCATAATAGGCTCTGTTTCAACCTTTTACCTTTACTCTGTATGTATCTCCCTGCTTTAAGTGTGTTTCCTGTAGACAACATATTGTAGGGTTCTGCTTTTTGATCCAATCTGCTATCCGTCTCCGTTTAATGGGATCGTTCATCCCATTTACATTTACAGTTAAAATTACTAATTCTGTATTTCCTGCCATCGTATTATCCCCAGATTATGCTTTTTTCCCTTGACCCCCCTGATCCCCCTCCCCGATATTTAATTTACAGACCCCCTTTGTGACGCGCAACCCTCCCTTTTTTTTTTTTTTTTTTAGGATCCCTCCCCCCTCCCTCCAAGTCCCTTCACTTATTCTCCTTTTCCTTTTCCCTTTTCCTCTCCCCCCTTTTAATGAGGTGAGAGAAAATTCTCTGAAAAACAAATATGTTAATTATTTACTCTTTGAGCCTCTCCTGATGAGAGTAAGATTCACACAATGATTCTCCCCCTCACTAAGTTCCCTCAGATATGGTGTATTTTCTATGCCTCTTCCTGGGATGTAGTTTCCCTCTTTTTATCACTCCTTCCCCTTTTTCTGAACTGACCTCCTTCCCTTTACTACACCCCCCTTTTTTTCTTTTATATCAGTAAAATCAAAATATCCTTGAGTATTTTTTATATACCCACAACAGAGTTACAGTTCTCAAGGGTTCTGTGTACCTTTTTCTGTTTCTCTTCAGTCTTGTGGATGTAGATCAAATTTTTTGTTTAAGTCTGGTTTTTTTCTTAGAAACATATAGAATTCCTCTGTTTCATTGAATGACCATCTTCTTCCATGGAAAAAGATGCTAAACTTAGCTGGGTAGTTCATTCTTGGTTGCAGTCCTTGATCTTTTGCCTTATGGAATATCAGGTTCCAGGCCCTTCTATCTTTTAATGTGGAGGCAGCCAGATCTTGTGCGACCCTTATTGTGGCACCTTGGTATTTAAATTGTTTTTTTCTAGCTGCTTGCAGGATTTTCTCCTTTATGTGGTAATTCTGCAGCTTAGCCACTATATTCCGTGGTGTTCTTTTTTTAGGGTCTATTTCAGAAGGAGTTAGATGAATTCTTTCCACATCTACTTTCCCTTCTGTTTCTATTATCTCTGGACAGTTCTCTTTGATAATTTCCTTTAAAATAGAATCTAGGCTCTTTTTTTGGTCATAGTTTTCTGGAAGTCCAATAATCTGCAGATTATCTCTCCTAGATCTATTTTCCAGGTCTATAGATTTTCCCAGTAAGTATTTGACATTGTTCTCCAGCTTCTCATTTTTTTTGTTTTGTTTGACTGATTCTTGGGTTCTCTGTGAATCATTCATTTCTATTTGTTCCATCCTGACTTTTAAGGAGTTATTTTCTTCTTTCACAGTTTTTAGTTCTTTTTGTAAATGCCCAATTTCGTTTTTAAATGAATTATTTTGCTCTATTGAATTTTTTTCCATTTCCCTAAATTTTTTTTTTTGAGAATTATTTTCATTTTCCAATTCAGAAATTCTATTTTCTTGAGACTTTTTTTTATCTTTTCCAATTCAGAAATCCTACTTTCCTGTGTTTTTTTAACCTTTTCTAATTCATAAATTTTGTTTCCCTGCATCTCCTGTGAATTCTTTATTTTTTCCAACTCCAATTTCAGGACATTGTTATTCTCTATCATAGCTTCCCTTTCGTTTCCCCATTTTTCTTCAAACTCCCTTAATTTTTTAAGAGTTTTTCTAGGAGAGAGTTATGTGATGGGGGGCAGGAATCGGTCCCCTTTAGGTTGTTATCTGCTGTCTCTCTGCTGTTAACTTCCTCGGGGTTGGATACCCGCTCTTTCTCTGTATAGAAGGAATCTATAGTTTTTCTGGCTTTTTTGCTCATATTTAAAAAATCTTTTGGGGTCTGTCCCTGGGGTAGGAAATTATTTATTTACTTCTTTACCAGCTTCCTCCCAGACTGGATGGATGCAGTGGCTCCTGCGCCTGAGCTTAGAGAGAGCTCTGGGAGAGAGTTCCCCACCCCCTCCCTGGAAGTGCCTCAGAGGTGATTAGCACTGCTGTGCCCGAGGGCGTTGAATAGTAAAGACAGCACAAAGCCCAGCCTATGTGTCCTGGTGGGGTGTGGATGTCAGACTCAGGCAAATCTAACTACAAAATGCAAAAGAAAGAAACTAGGGAGATCAATAGAATCCTAGAAAATCTAGATATGCTAGATCTCTGGGGGAAAAAAATGAATAGGAACAGAAAGGAATACACCTTTTTCTTGACAGTACATGGCATCTTCACAAAAATTGATCATGTATTACAACATAAAATCCTCACAATCGAATCCAGAAAGACAGAAATAATAAATACTTCCTTTTCAGACCACAATACAATAAAATTATATTCAATGTTCAAAACCAATTGGAAATTAAATAATCTAATTCTAAAAATAATTTCATCCAAGAGAATGACAATAATGAGACAACATATCAAAACCCATGGGATGCATCCAAAACAGTTCTTAGGGGAACTTTATATTGCTAAATAGCTACATGAATAAAAGAGAAAAAGAGGAGATCAGTGAATCAGACTTCCAACTAAAAAAGCCAAAAAAGAACACATTAAAAGCCTCAATTAAATACCAAATGCAAAATTCTGGGACTCAAAGGAGAGATTAATAAAATTGAAAAAAAGAAAAGTATTGAATTAAAACTAAAAATTGTTTTTATAAATAAAAACAAAATATGTAAACTTCTGGTTAATGTGATTAGGAAAAAAATAAATTAAAAAAAAACACACACAAAAAAATCAACACCAATAAAAGTGGACAGAGTAGATTTACTACAAATGTTAAAGAATTTCAGGTAATAATTAGGAATTATTTTGTCTAACTGTGTGGCAGCAGATCTGATAATCTAACAGAAATGAATGAATATTTATAAAAATATACATTTCCCAGGTTAACAGAAGAGAGAATAAATTCCTTCAATAGCCCCATTTTAGAAATTCCCTAATGAATTCCCTAAAAAATATTCAGGACCAGATTGATTCACATGTGAATTCTACCAAACATTTAAAAAACAACACTTTGCAAACTATTTAGAAAAATAGGTAAAGAATGAGTACTGACAAATTATTTTTATTACACATATATGGCAGTGATATATGGCAGTGATTCCTGAACTAATAAGAGCCAAAACAGAGAACAAAAATTACAGATCAATATCAAGAAATATTAATATCAATAATAGGAAATCTATTATCATAATTGACTCCATGAATTATAAAACTAACAAATATCATATGGTAATCTCAATAGATGCAGAAAAAGCTTTTCATGAAATACAGAACCCATTCTTATTAAATACACTAGAGAACATAGGAATAAAGGGAGCTTTCCTTGAAATAATAAGCAATATCTATCTAAAACCAACAGCGAGCAACAGCAGAAGCTGGACTCATTCCCGATAAGATCAGGGGTGAAATAAGGATGCCCATTATCACAATTACTATTCCAGAAATGTTGGCTTTAGCAATAAGAAAAGAAAAGAAAAATTAAATGAGTTAGAATAAGCAATGAGGAAATAAAAATATCAACTCTTTTCAGATTATATAATAATATAGCTAGAGAATCCTAGAAAATCATCCAAAAACCTAAAAACAATTAATAGCTTTAGCAAAGTTTCAGCATATAAAATAAATCCACACAAGTCTGCCACATTTTTGTATATTACTGACAAAGCACATCAGCAAGATATAGAAGGATGAATTCCATTTAAAATTACTGTGATCAAAATAAAATACTTGGGGTCAACCTGCCAAGACAAACCTAAAAAATTATATGAACACAATTACAAAACACTTGGTACACAAATAAAGTCAGATGTAAACAATTAAAAAAAAAAAATCCATTGCTCATGGGTAGGCAGAGCTAATATAATGAAAAAGACAATTCATTTTAAATTGGTCTTCTTGTTGAATGCCATACCAATGAAATTGCCAAAAATTATTTTACAGAACTAGAAAAAAATAATGATCAAATTTCTCTTGAAGAACAAAAGGTCAAGCATATCAAGCAATTAATGAAAAGAAAAAGATGACGGCTTAGTAGTACAAAATCTAAAACTACATTAGCAGCACTCATCAAAACCATTTGGTACTGGCTAAGAAATGAAGTGGTGAATCAACTATACAAGATTAGATTAGCTACACAAGATACAATAATTGAGACCTGTAGTAGTTGAGTATTTTACAAACCCCCAAACTCCAGCTTATGGAATAAGAACTCAATATTTGACAAAATTGCAAAAGTACCATTGCATTGTCAGAATGTCAGCATAGACCCACATCTTACATCTGGAACCAAAATAAGATCAAAATAGGTATGTGATTTGGACATAAAGCAGGATAACTATAAACAGACTAGGAGAGCAAGGAATAATTTATCTATCAGATCTTTGGAGAAAGGAAGAATTTATGCCAAAGAAGAACTAAAAAGCATAATGTAAGGTGAAATGGATAACTTTGATTACATTAAATTAAAAACCAACAGAACCAAGATTAAAAGGGTTAGTATTTACAAAGCTGGGGGAAAAAAAAGCTTTATAGCCAGTCATTTTGATAAAGTTCTCATTCCTAAAATATATAAAGAACTCTGACAAATTTATTAGAATATGTCATTCTTCTATATATAGTCAAAGGATATGAACAGATCATTTTCAGATAATGAAATTAAACCATCCATAATTAAGTGAAAAAATGCTCTAAATCACTTTTGATTAGAGAATTGCAAATTAAAACAACTTTGAGGTACAAAAGTACCTCAAACCTGTCAGATTGGTTAAGATGACAGGGAAAGGTAATACTAAATGTTGGAGGGGATGTGAGAACTAGGACACTAATACATTATTTGTGGAATTGTGAAATAATCCATCCATTCTGGAGAGCAATTTGGAACCATGCTCAAAATGTTATAAAACTGTACATACCCTTTGATCTAGCAGTGGCATTGTCAGGTCTGTATTGCAAGGAAACCTTAAAGAAGGAAAAAAGAACCAACATGTTAAAAAATTATTTGTAGCAGCTCTTTTTGTGGTAGCTAATAATTGGAAAATGAGTAAATGCCCATCAATTGGTGAATGAATAAAAATATTATGGTATATGAAAATAATGGAATATTATTGTTGTATAAAAATGATGAACAAGCTGATTTTAGAAAGACCTAGAAAGATCTGCATGAATTGATGCTGAGGGAAACAAGCAGAACCAGGAATGAATTGTACACAATAACAGTAAGAATCTGTGATGATCAACTATGAAACACTCGGTCCTTATTGGTCAAAGCAATCCCAAAGACTCTGTACAGAAAATGCCATCTGTATTCAGAAAAAGAAATAGAGACCAAATGTAAATCAACACAAAGTATATTCACTTATTTTTTCTGTTTTTTTTTCTCTCCCATGTTTTTTCCATTAGCTCTGATTTTTCTCTTCTAACATGATTCATGAAATAATGTATATTTAAAAATAAATAAACTTTCTAGATGCAAAAAAAAATTGATATGTCATCTTCTCATTGAATCTGTTTTTCCAAATGCATGGCTTTGGAAATGGAGACTGGCCTTCATAACATGCTAATAAGTTATGAGGAAATACTATATTTCCTGAAACAATATCAATTTGACCAGTGATTAATGATGTAATTTGACTGTGCATTAAACTATGTGAGAATTTTTAATTTCAGTTTCAACATCCTCATTTTAAGTGATTTTTTTTTTTTTTTTACCGAGAATGTATGTAGGATAGTCCAATAGAGAAAAAAAAAAAGTCACTTTCTATATCAAAATAGGAGTCAAAAAATATCTATAATTCATATATGCAATTATTTGTAATGTTGTCCATTCCATAATTTATAAAACTTATAGTTTAGAAAACAAGATTTTAAGATGAATCCATAGAATTTCCAGATTGAAAACATATTCAGAAATGATTCAACATTGGTGAAATATAGAACCATTTAAGGAATTTAACTGCATAGGGCAATAAAGTTGCAGGTGAGGAAAGAACATAGAGTGAATAAAAAAAAAAGTATTTTCAACATATTCTGATTTACATTTATATTTTCTCTTAGGCTAGTGATAAATACAAAAGTACCATTGCATTCTGGTAGTTCTTTTCCATAATCAAATAGAAGGCTTGATAAGGCAGATTGAATTGCTTTAAAAGTTTAGAATGACCAATCCTAATGTTTACTGTATCTGTTCTGAGATAAAGTACAGCATAAAAGAACCCTGTGACTAAAAGGAGATAATTTAAAAAAAAATCCAATTATTTTACTTACTTCCATACTTCAAAAGATCAATGAAGTCCTCTGCCAATACAACCTCACATTTCCCCACATCTTAGCAGTTATTCTGTATTATATGACTCTGAGCACAGACATTTGTAATAAAGCATTAAGAGTTTACACTATGAACATTGTATGCTCACTGTTTTCTATTGTTAGGATATTAATATATTTCAATTATTCCTTGGGCAGGCAAGATATTTGAATATCATCATTTTATGAACTATTTTCCTTTTATGAAATTACTATTATTCCCCAAAGGTTATACAATGTAGGATGATTTTTTTAAGGAGGGAAGGGGATGTAGCATATTTAAAATGAGGACTATGGGTTTTACATAGAGGATGCAAAATGACATCAACCCCGGGGAAACAATATCCATAATAATTACAGCATTGTAAAATTAAGAAGAAGAAAAAAGATGAACAAAAATAACAAATCAATTTGAATTCTATGAAATTACAATTATTATAGTGATTATAATTCATTATATAATTAATGTAGTCAAAGGACACAATGGATGTGAATGAAACCATGCATATAATATTAGAATTGATTGATAATATTGATTAATTTATTTAACATTTTTAATCATTCAATAATTAATAAATATTTATTAAATGCAGGCACTCTGATAAGAGCTGAGGATTTGAAGGACAAACAAACAAAGAAAAACCAGAGAAAGAACTCTATAGATATAGATATAGAGGTTTAGAGAGAGACAGACAGAGAAAGATCTAGCCTTTTCTTCTCCTCAAAATTGCTCATAAGACAATGATGGAAACAAGAAGTAAATCTATAGATGATATAAATAGCATATGTAGTAGGTCTTCTGAAAAGAAAGGCACTAGGAGAAGTGGGAGAGATTAGCAAGAAGAAGATGCTAGTTATGGGAGAAGAGTCAGTGAAAAGGAACAGAGTAGGGCAACAGAGTCTTGAGGGTAAAGAACAGTAAGAAGACTGGTGTCATTGGATCATTAAGACTGGAACGCAAGGAACCAGATTGTACAAGAATTTTAAAGCAAAGAAGATTTATTATTATTATTATTATTTAATCTTATAATAGGGAGCTTTTGGAGGATTTTGAGTAGGGAGGTAAAATAGTCAGTTCTGCAGATCAAGGGGAAAAAATGGGGAGCTGAATGGAGAACATATTTTAGTGTGAAGAGATTTGAGGCAGAGGGAAAACCAGAAATCTATTATAATGATACAGGTATGAAATGATGAGGCCTTGTAAAAGGAAAATAGCTATTTGAATAGAAAGGAGGGGTGAATATGATAAATGTCATAAAGATAGAACCTGTTTGACAACTGATTAGATATATGGAGTTAATAAATTCACTCAATCAACTAACATTTATTAAATGCCTGTGTCACTGTGAGGAGTTGAGGATGACAGATCATTTTTTTCCTTTTCTCTTTATTTAAGGTGAGGGAAAAGGAAGACTATACTTGGAAATAAAGTGGTATAAATACATTAACAAAAACAAAAGATCAGAGAAAATTGCAAATGAAAGCCTATGACAAGAATAATGACATTAAGGATTAGCAAGAACAACTTTCTACAATTTCTTGTTTTCCAAGTTGATGTTATAAATTATTTATTCTATTTATTTATTTGCCTAATTAATTATCTTTCTGTTTTCTGGAGTAATAACCACAATGTAGAAGATATAGTACATCAAAAGAAAAGTATTGAGCAACCAAAAGAATAAATCAAAATTTAGAATTAAAATGAAGTTTTGGGGTACTCTAGTTCAACTCCTTCATTTTACAGAGGAAGAAACAGAGGTCCAGTTAAATTAGCTGATTTATCCTAGGTCAAACCGATAGTTAATCATTTGTAGAGAGAGGTTATAAACTCAGTACATCTGACTCCAAATCCTAAGATATTTTCCAGTATATCATGACTGCCTCAAAAAAAGTGGCAAACATTTGATGAAATTTGAATATAGGATCTCCAGTGTAATATGCAAGAAACTTGACTATATAGAATATATATACATATATGTGTGTGTTTATATATATTTAAATATGTACATATATACATATATACATATAATCTTTGTTTTTATGAAATCCAATAAAGGAAAAATTAAATTGTTATTTAAAGGAAGTAAACCTATTTTATGATTTTTTTAAAAAAAAGTACTTTTAACTATTGAAATAACAGAATTCTCATTTTAAGATACTGAAATCATATTTGAAATTGCCAAATAAGTGTATGACTTATTTGCTGGTAACAATGGTGAAAATATAGGATTCATGTCTTCTTTGCTTTATTACATTATCTTCTTAAATGTTTTCCTGAACTTTAAGATTTTTAAAAAATCAATTTATCTTTCTGTCAAATCAGAGTAATGTAAATATGTAAATCTTAAAAGCAGGCCATGTGTCATAAGTTTCTTTGTACCCCTGTAAGCAATTAGCACTTGACACAAGATCTAGTTACTAAGACTCCATCTTGTATATATGGACATTTACTAAAGACTGTTTTGTCTTATTTTTATTTCATTATCACTTCATCTATACAAAATATGTATGTTCACATGACTATGAGTGTTTATTAGCTATGAGTTTTATGAGTCTTGGCTTTTGAAGAATTAAAATAAAAGGAGGGGATATCTTTCCACTTTCTGATGATTAGATAGATATTTTTCTTGTTTGTTTTTTCACATCTTGAATTTCAGAGAAAAATTATTAGTTAATGCTTACTATTCAACATTAATAATTCATACCTGGGCCTGAATTTCAATTTTAATTTGTATTTCAAAAAAATAAGTAGAGTTCTAAAAAAGAAAGTCTTGGGGATATGTGCCTGATCTTACTATTTAATAGTGATTTTCACAAATGAATATGTCATAAATTATAAGATTTGAAGATGTGACAGTGAGTGTATATCTGTACACATAGTCTATTAAGAAGAAATTTTATCCCTTTAGGATAATTATAAAGTGTTATGTAGAGAATTGGTTGAAACTATACCATTAATTTTTAATCTTAACGTCTTGACTAGTGAGATGTTTTAATAAATACAATCACTAGTAAGCTGATTTTCTCAGACTAAAATGATGCTGCCCAGCATGTTCAGACAAAAAAAAAAAAAAAAAAATCCATATCCAATCACTATCTACATATTATCAAACAAAGTTAGAGAAGAATTGACTCCAGAAATTGAAACCAATTAAAAGATGCTGACTGGGCTAAAAAGATATATATTTTTTTTAACCTTGACCTTTTCAAGATCTCCTACTCCCCTTCTAATATTTTGGACTTATTCTGTCCTAGCAGTTTTCCTGGATCAGCTGATATCAGTGTCTAAAATGAGAGCCAAAGAAAAATGTGCATAGATTTAAAAGAAGCTGACTGGGCTAAAAAGAGATTTTTTTTTGACCTTGACCTTTTCAAGGTCTCCTACTTCCCTTCTAATAGTCAGAAGATTTTGGACTTATTCTGCCCTAGCAGTTTTCCTGGATCAGCTGACATCAGTGTCTACAATGAGAGCCAAAGAAATATGTGCATAGGTTTAGAGGAAATTCTCAAACATTCCACCAATGAAAAAGAAGTTCTTCCAGAAACTGGAGAGTCTGAGGTGACTTTCTCTTCATTTGCTCTTTAAATTTAAGCCTACTTTCCCCTGGATTATGTATGTAGTTATGGGACAGGGGATACAGAGTTTGGGATTATGTTTTGTACAACTGTCATTACTCAAGTATCTGATTAAATGTATCTCTATTAAAAAAAAAAAGCTTCTATATAAAAAGTTTTGAAAGTACAACAGTATGAGCTCAAACTTATAAGTTTAAAGAACTCTCTAACTTAGAAGAGAAATTGAACTTTAGAATAAAAACCCTAAGCCTCACACTGGTTATCCTAAAAAGTTTAAAAAGAAAAAGAAAAAAAAAAGAAAAGAAAAGGAAAGAAAAAATAAAAAAAAATTGATGTTTAATATGTAAGGCAAGTTATGATTTGACTGAATGTTCAATAAAAATCAATAAGATTTTGTAGCTAATGTATTTTAGACTGTATTACAGGATTTTTCACACACCCCTCCAACCCTGAAGAAGTATAGTAATCATTGATAGTCACAGATGAGAACATAGGACAAGAGTGTTGTAAGCACATCTCTCTTTAGATTTGGAAGAACTGAAAACTTATAGATCCCTAGAAGTATCTCTGAAAACAGCTGCACAAAACCCTTGGAATTTGGGACAGTTTATTCCACCTTGGAAGTAGAAATTTATTTTAGAAAAGAGTTAAAAGTCAAAAAAATAGGAGAGGAGCATGAGTAAACAATAGAAATAGATTGTGACCACAGACATTTAATGGTAATAAAAAAAGATAAAAGCATACACTTAGAAGAAGATAAAGTCAAAGCAGAAGGAAGAAAAATATAAATAGTCTCAGGCCATGGAAGAATTAAACGAAAAAAGATTGTGAAAATCAAATAAGAGAGGTAGAGGCAAAATTAGAAAGAGGAATGTGAGTGATATAAGAAAGTCATTTAAAAAAAGAGTAAACAGCTTGCTAAAGGAGACACAAAAAATAATGAATAAAATAATACCTTAAATATAGACTAGGCCAATTGGGGAAAAAAAAAAAAAAAAAAAAAAAAAGGAGCTACAAAAGTCCAGTAAGTAGAAGAGTACCTTTAAAATCAGAATTGACTAAATAGGAAAAGGGATAAACATTCACTGGGGAAAAACTCTCTTAAAAAGTAGAATAGGGCCAAATGAAAGAGAGGTAAAAAAGCTCAGTGAAGAAAATTCCTTAAATTTAAAATACATCAAATGGAAGCTAATGACTTTATGAGAAATAAAGATAATAAAACAAAAAACCAAAACAAAACAATGAAAACAATGTGAAACATCCCACTTGGCGGGGGGGGGGGGGGGGGAACAACTGACCTGTAAATAAGATTCAAAGGCAATAATTTAAAAATTATTGAAATACTTGAAGCTACAATCAAAGAGCCTAGACATCATCTCTCAAGAAATTATCAAAGAAAATTTCCCTGCTATTCTAGAATCAGAATAAAAATCAAAATTGAAAGAATCCACTGATCACTTTCTGAAAAAAGATACCAATAGAATGAGGAAATTTAACAAATATAAGATTGGTTTTATAATAAAAATTTAAAAATATAATATTATACAGAGTGGTTATGTAGAAATTTAATGACAACAATATATGTGTTTTCATGGACTAAAAGCTTAACTTTTGCTTTTCTTGGAAGCCAAACATATTAATGGGATGTTACATTGCAAGAGGAATTGTGGCTTGAATGAGGGAAGTCATAGTTGTGATTTTTATTTCAGCAAAGTTGAACCACATTTGAAGTATTATATCGTCTACAAACCATGTTTTAGTAAAAATAATAAGTTGAAGAGCATACAGAGGAAGGCAACT
Source organism: Sminthopsis crassicaudata (assembly GCF_048593235.1). Classification (NCBI taxonomy): domain Eukaryota; kingdom Metazoa; phylum Chordata; class Mammalia; order Dasyuromorphia; family Dasyuridae; genus Sminthopsis; species Sminthopsis crassicaudata. The sequence continues at coordinate 63,668,041 of NC_133622.1, read as the reverse complement.
GAGATGGTCAAAGGATTTGAGTTCAAGTTATTCATTGTTCTCGAAGGAATTGAGATTGTATAGATGCAAAAGACAAGATTTAGTTGTATTTAGGTGCTACTGTATAGAAAAATAATAAGACTTATTTCAGAATAAGAGAAACAAACAAACTTGCAAAGAAACCCAGTGTTTAATAAATTAGAAGAAATAATATACATAGTTAGCTTTTTTTTTTTTTTTAATTAAAAAGAATAATAAGCCTTCAAGAGAAAAGGAAAAAAAAAAACTGGGAGAAATTAGACTGATTATCCCTTTAAATCATATTTTACAATAAATTCTGGATGGATCATATAATAACTTCCACAGCTATGAGCATCCATTTCTAACTGATAGATAAATAGATAGATAGATAGATAGATAGATAGATAGATAGATAGAATTATTATACAAGATAATTTACTCTGATAAAAATGAAACTGAAAAACAACAGCAGAAATAAAATCAATATACCTAATCTAACAAGATAAATAATTGAATGGAAATTCAACTAGGTAATTGTATATGTGTATGTGTATAGAGAATGTTTATATATATATATATGTATATATATGTATATATATATATATATATATATATGTATATATATGTATGTGTATGTGTGTATACACACAATCAAGTTTCTTTATTAAATGATCAATATGCACAATATATGAACAATTAATATATATTTAAATAAAATACTATAGAAATATATGAAAAATTCAATAGAAGAATTGACAGTTATTATTGCCATATGAAATAATGTACAAAGTTAAATGGAAAAATTGCACATCTGAGTTTTCACCTCATAACATTCAAATTGGGAAAGATTACAAAAGACAGTAATAGTACTAAGGGCCGAGAATACACATATAATCAAAAAGAAAGTCCCTGCTATTCATGAACTTACATTCTAGTGGAGGAAGACAACATTTAAGTGGAAATTTAAAAGTGGCAGTAGGGAAATTGCATGAGTTGGATCATAGCAGAGAAAGTATAGAGAGTATGGTGTCAAGCCTGAAGAGAATAAAGAAATCGGTGGCCTGTATGTTTTCTTCAAAATGGAGGTTTTAAAACAAAGGTAAACAAAACAAAACAAAATTTAAAAAATTAAAAAAAAAATGAAAGGAAAGGAAAATAGGGGCACAAAGAAATTCTAGAGTGAGAAGTCTGGGAGTGAAATGATTATCCAGGATGAGAGGTTTCTGTGGCAGGATAGAGAAAGTACCCATCTGATAGGAAGAAAATGTCCATGTATGCCAAAAGATATATGACAAAAATTTTTTGTGATACTTAAGAATTAGAAACAGAGTAAATGCTCATTTGTTAGGGAATAACCAAACAAAATGTAGTTTATGAATATTGTTGTATTGGAATATTATTATAACAACAAATGACAATCCCAATAGATTTAGAACAGGAAATACATCTACCTCCAGAAAAAGAACTAACAAGACTGAATGTAAATCAATACATGCTATGTAAACATTTTTTTCTGTTTTTTTTTTTTTTTTTTTTTTTTTTCTCTCCATGGTTTTACTTTGATTTTTCTCTTCCAACATGATTCATAAAGTGACAAATATGGTAACAGAGAAACATGGAAAAGTTTATATGAATTGATGGCGTAGTAAGCAGAATCCAAAAAATGATATTCAACATGATATAACAATTTAAACATAAATAATAAATACACACACACAAAAGGGAATGTTGCGCAATTATAAAAATTAAATGTGGTTTGAAAGAAGAGATATAAAAACCTACTCTTATTCTATATAAGAGGAACACAAACATATTACATATATTTTCAAAAATTTTGAATATAATTATCAATTATGTTTATTTTCTCTTTTCCTTTTAATACAGCTGACTTTATGAGAAGAGACGGGGAAGAATAACAAAGGCAATTATGGTGATAAAATAAATTTATTTTAAGTCTTCATGTAAGAAAACAAACAAAATTCTTTTTTAAAAAATAGGACAACATCAAATAGAATTGTTTGTCAAGAGGAAATAATAATAATATAGATAATGATGGTGGTGATGGTGATGGAAATGATAGGTAACATTTATATAATGCTTTAGCCCTGATAGGCACACCTTTTTCAGAGGGCTTCTATTTGAAAGGCTCAATCATTGAGGCTATGAATACATCATACGTAAAAACCTGAGTACACAAAACACTTTACAAATTTTATCTTATTTGATACTCTTAAAAACTCTGGAAAATTGGTGCTAATGCTATTATCATTTGACAGATGAAGAAACTTAAAACCTGATAGTGGTTAAGATATTTGCCTGAAGTTATTATACTGCTAAGCATCTGAAGCAAGGTTAGAACTCAGGTCTTCATGATGCACTATGGCATCCATCGTGGCCCTTTTTGGGGCCTAGGGAGCTCGTTGATATTTTTTGTATATCTTTAAATAATTACTAGAAGATCAAGGATTTTATAAAGCTATTAAAGCATTTACAGATTAGACTAAATGACCTGACATATACAGTATGGTGATATTTTGAGATTAAAAATTAATTTTCTCTCAAACTGAAGCTTCCATATGTAGCACTGCATAAACTCTCATCACCTACAACAGATGCTGGTATTTACTCTTTTCATTTTTGTAGAGATGATATTTACTTACTTTCTTAGAGGGGTGTGTGTGTGTGTAGATATTTGAAGGTGGGGAACTTACCATGTTTTTGTAGGCTGTGGAAAAACAAAAATCATAAACACCACTGCTGTGGGCATGCCATGATCTAGACCTATCTGTGATGTTGATATTGAATTTACAACAATATTAGAAGTGAAATAATTTTGTTTTGGCTCTACCCTCTAAATATTCTTCATTGGTGAGATGGATTGTCATTCAATAGTATCTAGCAGATTCTGAAATTATATCTGCTTGAAATATGATCCCAGTTTAATTAGATCAAATTATATTATCATTAATTTGCTGAATCTTGTACTAAGACCTATGGAAGAGATAGATACTTTTGTCCTCCTTAGGAGATGCATACTTCTATCCCTTTGTAATTTCAAGAGGAATCAAATTCAGTATCTCCCCAGAATTCAATTCAGAATGGTTTCATGTGTGAGGCCTATTAAAAAGGGATTCAAAGAACTAATTTAACTTGATTTAGTTCTTGAAGGAAAGGAAGAATTTGCATAGGTAAAAGAAGAAAGTTGAGAATTTAATCTATATAAAATGGGAGCCATTGACAGGTTTTGATCATAGAATAACTAGACAAATATGATATTTTAGGAAGAGTAAAGTAGATAAAAAGTCCAAGAATATATAGAATCTTGTTAGAAGACCACTGCAGAGGGCATAGCCTCGGATATGATAGAAGCTATATGATCTGAAAGGAAAGACAATGTCATAAAAATAAAAAAAAACATGACTGAATACATGTTCCTAATTAAGGAGAAAACTGCATCTGATATGATTCCATGCTTTCAAACTTAGAGGACTAGAATGGGAATTATATAATAAAGAGAAATAGGAAAGTTCAGAATAGGAGTTTTGTTTTTGTTTTTGTTTTTTGTTTTTTGTTTTTTAAATACTGTTTAATTTTGGAGCTAGAGATGAAAAATTATGACTATTACTATCATGCAAGGCAATATATATATATATATATATATATATATATATACATATATATATATATATATATATATATATATATATATATAATTATTATCTTAGTTGTTCCTTATAACAACCCTAAAAGAGATGTTCTATTATTTCTATTTTACAGATGTAGAAAGTGACAATTAAATTAGGTCATGTATGCACTAAATATCTAAGGCAGGATTCCAAGTCAAATGAAACAGAACTGAAATTAAGGTGAGATATATAGTGAGAGGTTGTAAATTTGAGAGTCAAGAGCCAGAAGTGACAATGTACTCTGTCTCTCTGTCTCTGTCTCTGTCTCTGTCTCTGTCTCTGTCTCTGTCTCTGTCTCTCTCTCTCTCTCTCTCTCTCTCTCTCTCTCACACACACACACACACACACACATACACACACACACACACACACTCACATATATACATACTCAATTACTCACTCATTTTTTTCTCTCTTCTTTTCCAGAAATTTGTTTCTCTGTCTCTCTGTCTTCCTCTCCCCTATCTCTGTCTGTCCCTCTCTCTCTATCCCATTCACATTATCTGTCCCCCCATTCCTTCCCAGTTCTATTATTTAGATCAGGAGCTTCCAATATTGTAATAACTGATCACAAATGTAATTAACACATATGCAACTTTCTGCATTAGGGAGTTGGATGGGGTCCTTAAATCACTAGGACTTACTCATAGTCTAAAAGCTACCATTTGTCAAAGGTAGAATTAAATGTTGGTATTTCTGATTCTGAGAGCAGCCTACCATTACATGAATCTATTTGATATTTTTGTAATAATATTAATAAATTCATCAAAAAATCTACCAACAAATCAACAAAGAACTTTCATTTGATTGTTGAACATTTGTCCTTGCAAAATTATATTGAATTTAGCAATATTTTGCATGTGTCACATTCAACCTATAGCACTGTAACAATCCCATATTTTTAAATCTTATAATTATATTATTAAAGTTGAAAGAATTTAAATTCTATTTGGAACTTGGAAGCTGCAATTCATGATATGTCTTTTATGTTAAGTACAAAGTAGGTAATTTGCTTCAATGTCATATCATCTTGTAATCTTCTCTGTGTGATACATTAAAGTATATTATTCTCTTTCTAGCAATGTATTTCAGGATAGATGACAGTACATTCCCCACACAAATCTTATCAACTAAAAAGATCTTACCTTAAATGGAAAGCTAAATGGCTAAACCTGGCAGAAATTTGAAGAAAAATTAAAAAATCTAATGGTATGCCAACTTGTATTCATTTATGTTCCATTTGTGGATTTTACTTCCAATGTCTTAATTTTCCATCTACTACTTAATTTTGGCATTTCATTATTAGGGGTTTTAAATTGTTATCTAACAGCACCAATATACATCTAAATTCCCCCTAATGAACGCAAGAGAAGTAAATCAGTTTGCTCTACTTTAACTTCATCATGAAATTGAAGACCTTTAAAAGAACTCCTTGAACATTTATTTCAATGATACTAATGGGAGAATGATTTCATAAGAGAAGGAAAATTATGGATGAGTAACATGTGTAAACCCGATTTTTCCAAACTTGAAATATGCTTTAAAAATTGTAGAGGTAAATTAATGCTTTTATGTTATTAATGAATTAGACATAATTTTGCTAAATGGTGTATCTTACCAATAGAATCAGTCTCAATCTCACTGTTTCACAAGCTTATTATTAAAAAACCCATTAAGTACTTCTAGTTTTCCCCTTTCATATTGTGTAGTAGTATACATTTTTATATAGTTTTATTATATAAGGTTTGATCTGTATCTTATGATATGATGATAAATAAATTATATATGTGTGTGTATATTTCACTAATACTGCAGCAGTATTAATGCAGCTATAATACTGGACATAGCCAATTTGCTATTATAGTTGCCTAAAATATGTTTGTCTATAAAGTTATACAGTTCAAAAGGATTTCAGAAAAAAATCTAACAAAAAAATGACCTGGAAAACAGATCTAGGAGAGACAATCTAAAGATTATTGGACTTTCTGAAAGCCATGATGAACAAAAGAACCTAGACATTATCTTACAGGAATTCATAAAGGAAAACTACTCTGAGTTCTTAGAAAAAGGAAGTAAAATAGCCATTGAAAGAATTCACTGATCAATTTCTGAAAGAGACCCAAAATTAAAACCCTAAAAAATATCATGGCTAAATTTCAGAACTATCACACCAAGGAAAAAATATTGTGAGCAGCCAGAAGGAAACAAGTTAAATGCCAAGGAGACACAATTAGGATTATCCAGGACCTAGCAGTTTCCACTTTAAAGGATTGAAGGGCCTGGAATCTGATATTCTGAAAGGCAGAAAAATTTGGATTACAGCCAAAAATAAGATATCTAGCTAAAATGAGCATTATCTTTCAGGGAAGAAGATGGACATTCAATGAGATAGGTGAATTTATATTTATTATTATTATTATTATAACTTTTTATTGACAAAATATATGCATGGGTAATTTTTGAACATTGACCCTTACAAACACTTCTGTTCCAACTTTTCCCCTCTTTCCCTCCACTCCCTCCCCTAGATGGCAGGCATCAGATGTTAAACATGTTAAAGTATATTCAGTTATCTTGCACAAGAAAAATTGGATTTAGGAAGAAAGTAAAAATAACCTGGGAAGAAAAACAAAAATGCAAGAAAACAACGACAAAAAGAGTACAAATGCTATGTTTGTGGTCCACACTTATTTCCCAGTGTTCTTACACTAGGTGTAGCTGGTTCTGTTCATCACTGATCATTTGGAACTGATTTGGATCCTCTCATTGCCGAATATAGCCACTTCTATCAAAGTTGATCCTCATATAATATTATTGTTGAAGTGTATAATGATCTCCTGGTTCTGCTCATTTCACTCAGCATCAGATTATGTAAGTCTCTCCAGACTTCTCTGAAATCATCCTGCTGGTCATTTCTTATGGAACAATAATATTCCATAACATTCATATACCACAGTTTACTCAGCCATTCTCCAATTGATGAACATCCATTCAATCTCTAGTTTCTAGCCACTATGAAAAGGGCTTCCACAAACATTTTTTTTTTTTGCAGATATGAGTCCCTTTCCTTTTAATATCTCTTTGGTATACAAGCCCAGTAGTAACACTTCTGGATCAAAGGGCATAACACAGTTTGATAACTTTTTGAGTATAGTTCCAAATTGCTCTCCAGAATGATTAAATCCTTTCACAACTCCACAAAGAATACATAGTGTCCCAGTTTTCCCACATCCCCTTCAGTATTCATCATTATCTTTTCTGTTCATCTTAGCCAATATGACACATGTGTACTGGTATTTCAGAGCTGTTTTAATTTGCATTTCTCCAATCAATAATGATTTGGAACTCCTTTTTCATATGAGTAAAAATAGTTTTGATTTCATCATCTGAAAATTGTCTGTTCATATCCTTTGACCATTTATCAATTGGAGAATGGCTGGATTTTTATCATAAATTAGAGTCGATTCTCTATATATTTTGAAATGAGGCCATTATCAGAAAATTCAACTGTAAAAAATGTTTTTGCTTCCCTTCTAATCTTGTTTGCATTAGTTTTGCTTGTACAAAAGCTTTTTAACTTGATATAATTAAAATTTTCTATTTTGTGATTAATAATGATCTCTAATTCTTCTTTGGTCAGAAATTCCTTCTTCCTCCACAGGTCTGAGAGATAAACTATTCTATATTCCTCTAATTTATTTATAATCTCATTCTTTACACCTAAATCAGGAACCCATTTTGATTTTATCTTGGCATGCAGTGTTAAGTGTGGGTCAATGCCAAATTTCTGCCATAATATTTTCATGAGTTATGTAAAAATAATTTCCTGTTTTCCCAGCAGTTTTTGTCAAATAGTGCATTCTTGTCCCAAAAGCTGGGGTCTTTGGATTTGTCAAATACAAGATTGCTATTTTTATTGACTATTATGTCCTGTGAACCCAACCTATTCCACTGATCAACTAGTCTATTTCTTAGCCAATACCAAATGGTTTTGGTGACTGCTGCTTTGTAAAATAGTTTACATCAGGTGCAGCTAGGCCACCTACATTTTATTTATGTATTTATTTATTTTCATTAGTTCCCTTGAAATTCTTGACCTTTTGTTCTTCCAGATGAATTTTGTTGTTATTTTTTCTAGTGCATTAAAATAGTCACTTGGGAGTCTGATTGGTATAGCACTAAATAAATAGATTAGATAGATTGTCATCTATATTATATTTGCTTGACCTATCTAAGAGCACTTAATAGTTTTCCAACTTTAATTTAACTTTATTTGTGTGGAAAGAGTTTTGTAGTTTTGTTCATATAGTTTCTTGACTTTCTCTTGGCAGATAGATTCCCACTTGGCAGATAGATTTTCTACTATCAACAATTATTTTAAATGCATTTTCTCTTTGTATCTCTTCCTGTTGGATTTTGTTAGTGATGTATAAAAACACTGAGGATTTATATGGATTTATTTTGTATCCTGCAACTTTGCTGACATTGTGGATTATTTATAAAAGCTTTTTAGTAGAATCTCTGGGGTTCTCTAAGTATACTATCATACTCTAATTCCTTTAATCTCTTTTTCATCTCTTATTGCCAAAGCTAACATCTCTAATACAATAATGAATAGTAACAATGATAGTGAGTAACCTCGTTTCACTCCTGATTGTATTGGGAAAGGTTCCAGTTTATCCCATATTACACATGATGCTTACTGATGGTTTTAAATAGATGCTACTGACTATATTAAGGAAAGTCTGTGAAGGTCAAGGCTAGCTCCTCTAAAGGGCTCAGAATAAGTCCTTGTCAAGATAAGTTAAAGACCTTGCCCAACATTGGGTGCCAAATTGTCAAGGTCCTATTGTCTCTTCAATTATAATCCTTCTCTGGGAGGAGATCTCTTTTCTGTAATATCTTTTACTCTGTAAGCAGGTTTCTTGGGAAGCTTCTGGAGCCTCCAGTCATACTCTCTCCTTCCAGAGTGCCATCCCAACTCTGTCCCAGAGTAGACTAACTTCTTGCCCTCCTGCCCTCCTCTTTTATCCTAGCAGAGATTGTAGTGAGAACTCAACAGGGCTTGTGAGAAAATACTTCAACCAATGAACTTGCTCCTTTTAAAGGGGCATATGAGAACTCAGGGGCTTGTGGGAAAATTACTTCAACCAATGAATTTGCTCCTTTTAAAGGTTGTGTAAACTCCTTTTCGGAAGTTTAAAGGTGTAAACTCCCCCTAAAGGCTGGAACTAAAGGTGTGGATTCTGAGCTAGAGAATTGCCCAGACAACCTGAGTTCTCACCTTGTAATCCTAACAAAAGTCCATTTATTCCTATACTCTCTAGTGTTTTTAATAGGAATGGGTGTTAGATTTTATCAAAGGCTTTTTCTGCATCTATTGAGATGATCATATATTTTTTATTAATTTGGTTATTGATATAGTTAATTATGTTAATAGTTTTCCTAATATTGAACCAGCCCTGCATTCCTGGTATAAATCCTACTTGATCATGGTATATTATCTGGTGATGATTTTTTGTAATCTTCTTGATAATATTTTATTTAAGATTTTTTCATCAATGTTCATTATGGAGATTGGTCTATAATTTTCTTTCTCTGTTTTTGTCATACCTGGCTTTGGTATCAGTCTGTGTCATAAAAGGAATTTTTTCATATAGTTCATATAGCATTGGAGTTAATTGTTCTTTAAATGTTTGGTAAAATTAACGTGTAAATCAGCCTGGTCCTGGGAATTTTTTTTTTAGGGAATTGATTAATAGCTTGCTATATAATAGAACTATTTAAGCAATTTACTTCCTCCTCTGTTAATCTGGGCAACCTATATTTTTGTTGGTATTCATCCATTTCATTTAGTTTATTGAATTTATTGGCATAAAGTTGGGCAAGGTAACTCCTTATTATTGCCCTAATTTTCTCTTCATTAGTGGAAAGTTCTCATTTTTCATTTTTAAGACTAACAATTTGATTTTGCTCTTTCCTTTTTCTAATCAAATTTACCAAGGGTTTATCTATTTTGTTGGTTTTTTTATAGAACCAACTCTTAGTTTTATTTATTAATTCAATAGATATTTTTGCTTTCAATTTTATTAATTTCTCCTTTTATTTTTAGAATTTCAAGTTTAGTGTTTGATGGGGTGTGATGAGATCAAGCTGCAGACAAGGCTAATTAATAATTCCCCTTCCTCTTTTCTCTCAATTTTAAGTTTTTTTTTGTGCTTCTTAGTGTGAAGAACTTGCCCCATTACTCGTCCCTTTTCCTCTTTTACAAGTACAGAATTTTGCCCACCTCTTAATGTGTTTTTCTTTGATGTCTTCATATCAAAGTCCATTCAAAATCACACCCTCAGTTCATATGATGGCCCTCTTTGTGTGCCCCAGGACAGATCAGTCCTCAAGAGTTACAGATTTTGTTTTCTCATCTAGGGATGTAAACAATTTAACCTTTACATTATATATATTTTTCTCTTTATCTTCCTTAGCTTTTCTTCAGTCCTGTGTTTATAGATTAAAATTTCTGTTTGTTCTATTTTTTTTTTTTTAACAGATGATGCTGAGTCAAACTGGGTAGTTAATTCTTAGTTGTAATCCTAGGTCCTTTGCATTCCATAATATGGCATTCCAGGACCTCAAATAGTTTATTGTAGAAACTGTCAGATATTGGTAAATCTTACTGCTTTTCCTTGATATTTGAATTGTTTTTGTCTGGCAGCTTGCAGTATTTTTTCTTTAGGTTGTAGTTCTGGAGTTTTGCAACAGTGTTCCTTTGGGTTTTACTTGTGTGATCACTTCATAAAGGAGAGTGATGGATTTTTTCAATGAGTATTTTCTTCCCCTCTGTTTTCAGAAGATCCAGGCAGTTTTACTTAATGATGTCTTGCAGAATGTTTCCAGGTTTTTTTTTTTTTTTTAATCATGTCTTTAGATAGGCCAATATTTTTAAAATGTCTCTTCTACATCTATTTTCCAGGTTGGCTATTTTTCCAATGATAGATTTCCCATTTTCTTCCAATTTTTCTTTTTTTAAATTTGACTGATACTTAATGTGTCATAGAGTTATTAACTGTCATTTGTTCTGTTCTTGTTTTTAATATGTGATTTCCTTCAGTTAGTTTTTTTTTTTTTTTTTTTTCATTTGGTTAATTCTACTTATGAAAGTGTTTTCTTCAGGCAATTTTTTTCTTTCCTTCCAAGAAGCCTCTTTGAGTTTGTGACCAATTCACATCACTCTGAGATTTCTTCTGTGCACATTTTGTTCTCATCTGAGTTTGTGTTTTGGTCTGCCCTGTTACCATTATAGCTTTCTAGGGGAAGGTTCTTTTCTGTTTTTTAATCAACTTCCTTCTTTTTCTTTTGCTATTTTTTTTTTTTTTTACACTTTTATGGTTGAGCTCTGCTTCTAGGTTAAAGGGAGCTACTATTCCAAGTTTCCTATGCAGCTATGAGCCTTAACTTTGAACAGAAAGCACCCCTGTGTTTGCAGGGAGTAGTTTTACCTGCTCTTTTCAAGAAACAGTTTAGTTTCCCACAGTTTGTTTTCTGAGCTGGGACTGGAAAATGCCCCACTGATTTACTTCCCTGCTGAGCTAGAACTGATTTTCTGTGCTTAAGACCCTCTCACTGGCTTTCCCAGAATCTGAACTGGGTTGAGCACTCTTTTAACCCAGTAAGACTGACCTTTCTTGAAGTTTTTCCAATCTATCTTGAGCTGGAGAGTGGTTTCATCCCATCTAACTTTATTAGGAAGTTTGGTTGCATGTGGTTTTTGAGGGAAACTGGAAGAGCTAGAGCAGCTTCCTGGTTTTCCTCCACCATCTTGGCTCCACCCCAAAAGTCCAAAAATCTTCTAATTCATATATAACCTCCATTGGAATGTTATCCTTGAGTAAAAAGAACACTGCATAATATTCCCTCCTTTTTGGCAATGATTGATTCTTATGTTAAGGATATGGTGGAGGTGGTTAAGAGTAAGAACAAGAAGAGAAATCTGAGTTTTTGTGTGAGACCCTAGCAACTCTTTCCACCTATGAAAGGAGAAAGACTTTGGGAAAAAATGATATGTAGAGAAATTGGTAGTCATCATCCCCCTAACCCCAGCTTGTCACAAAAGAAATATTAGGGGGATTTCCACCTTGGATGAGGTCTGAAACCCTCTACACTCTCTCTTGATCAAGAGAGCTCTCAATGAGAGATCTCATTCACCTGTATCATCTGGTATATATTTATTGTCTGATTTTTTTTTTTTTCTTTTTATTTGGATAGGTGAGATTCTTAACTATGTGATATGTATATTCATTGTAAAACTGGCATCTGTGGAAAGGAGTTCAAGCACTGGATACAGACTTTGGGACATTATTACTCACTAAGTAACAGAAATCAGAAGTGTATTTTGAACTTAAAAATCACTTCACTTAGACTAATGATATTTAAGGGAGCATATAGAAATAATATTTTCCCAGGACTTCTTTTTTTTTTTTTTTCTCAGAAGTGAATGATCAATTACTATCCTCAACTTCTTGCTTCTCTTCCTGGAAAAAATAAAATTCTGCCTTTGAAAGGTACAGAAGAAGAAAATGACAGAGATGTCTATTTCTGTCTTGCTGAGAGCCAAAAGACCAATGGCGACATGGGTAAAATCAAAACAGTAATACTATCATTGCTTTACACAAAATGTATTTATTTTAGTAATACATAACTTTATTACAATTTTTCCTCTTGATTATAATCCCTCCTACTTTTATAATAGTATTTCATATTGTTCTCTCAAACTAGTGATTTCTCAGATCTATAGATTATAATTCTGCACCTTTTTATTAATTGTTCCACTATTCAGAATGCACTCTAATCTCCTTTACCTCTTGAAAATCCCTTTCTTTGGTGATTCAAGCCAGTTCTATTGATCTTGTGATGGAGAGAGCTATCTGCACCCACAGAGAGGACTGTGGTGACTGAGTGTGGATCACAATAGTATTTTCATATATTTTTTAATTATTTGCTTGCATTTTGTTTTTTTCTCATTTTTTCCCTTTTTGATCTGATTTCTTGTACAGCATGATAATTGTGGAAATATGTATAGAAGAATTGCACATGTTAAACATATAATGCATTACTTGCTATCTAGGGAAGGACATGGGGGTAAGAGATAGGGAAAAATGTGGAACTCAAGACTTTACAAGGGTGAATGTTGAAAACTATGCATATGTTTTGAAAATAAAAAAGATTTAAAATAAAATAAAATATCTGTAGATAATAATAATTATAATTAGAAAAGGAAAATTCCTTTTTTTTTTTTTTTTTTTTTTTTTTTTAATTGCCAGATATGGCTTTCATAAGTGAAAAGCATATTACCAGGGAGATAAATGTTGATAAATATCATGAAAACAGAAGTTTTGAGCTATAATGACATATTCTGATCAGCTCTGTACATTAAATTCAGTATGAATATGAACATCTGAGAACCCAAGGTAAGGTGAATGGGTTCAAGTTAGAAAAGGTGCAGGTCAAAGCTCCTCACTAATGTGAAATGGGACTAAACCCATGAGTATCTCTTATCATTTCAGCCTAATAAATGGGGAAAACCAATCTTAAAGAAAGTTTTTATTTTCAATGTATGAAGCTTTTTTTCATCCCCCCACTTTTCCTACTCTGGTAATTACTTTGTATATAATTGTTTTTAGTGATCTGTTATAAATATATTTTGTATATATGCTGTATATGGCTAGTAGAACATATAAGCTCCTTGAAGGTTGAAACTTTCAATATTGGCTTTATGTCTTATATTAAGGACAGTTTCTTGCACATACAAGATAAATCTCAAATAAATGTTCAGTTGGATTTGCTAAATTCTTGTTACAGTCATACATAATTTTCCTGATTCTTGTGTGTGTGTGTGTGTGTGTGTGTGTGTGTGTGTGTGTGTATGTTTTATTAGATAACAGTATAATTTATCAAGACATATTTTAATTTATTCTCTGGCATTGATGATTTATATCTTTAGTTTCTGCTTCAAACTTTCCTTGTTTTTGTAAAAGTTTCTCAAACCTCTGTTAAATAGAAATGGAACAGCAATTGACATCCCTGATTAACGCTTGTTTTTAAAGGGTATGCTTTTAGTGTTTCTCCTTTTTATAACATATTTCTTCATGGATTCAAATATATACTTAATCATTATGAAAACAGCCTCCAAGTATTATATTTCAGTGTTAACAAATGAGTTGTGTATTTTATCGAAGGACTATGTACTACATTATTTTATTTTTGATATGATTTATTATATTGATTGTTTTTTATCCTTTCATTTCAGTTATAAATTCTACTTTGCTGTATAATTCAGCATATCCTCTGAAGCTTATATTGTTGTATTTATCTGAGGCATTGATTCAATAACTTGTCTGTTCACAAAACTAGTGTATCAGAATCAGGACTTAAATTCAGGTCTTTCTAACTTTGAGCCCAGCCCTCTAGTCACTTCACCATGTTATCTATATTCTACCATACCATGACATGGATAATGATGTTGATGATTAGCCCTAATCATCATTAATTGATCCTTAATACTAATTTAACATTTCAATTTTTTTGTTTGTTTTCCATGTTACTCATTAAGCATTTATGAAGTGCTTAGATTTATCTAGTAGATACTGGGTTAAGCAGGGGAGATGTGACCAAAGGCAAAAAATAGTCAGTGCCCTCAAGGGTCTTGCATCCTAATGTAAGGCAACATGGCATTAAATATATCATCTCCAATTCTGGTGATTTGTCATTTTATGCTCTTTTATTTTTTATTATTTATGTTTCTAAAATTATAAAGTCTAAATTTGTTTTGATATTCTTTTTTCTGTATTAATAAAAACATTCAATTTTATAACCTTGTACCTGAATGTGATTTTGGCAGAATACCAAAGATTTTGATATTTGTATTGCCATTATCTTTCATCTATTATTTAAAAAATATCCTCTCATCCAGTAATTATTCTGAGTCATTTTGTTGCTTCCACATGGGCTAATAACTTTTATTCCTTGACTCATTACTTACTATTAATTCATTGAATTTTGATCTGTAAATGTATTGTCAATATTGTTTTTTTCCATATATTTTTCTATGCTTTTCTTTATCTTCTTTTTAAGACAGCTTAGAATGGGTTTTGTGCAGGTTCTCAGAAAGCTGGAGAAAGGTACTTTCTTTTTTTTAGGTAGATTTCTTTGTCACCTTTTTGGTATCTTTCCTTCTCAAATATTATTTGCTTTATATGGCATAGTATTTCTTGCTGAATATACAATTTTGAGTTATAGATTGTAAATCTAGAATTAGAAGGGACCTTTTTAGCTTATTTAATACAACTCTCTCAATTTATAATGAGGAAACTGAGGGCCAAATAGGTGAAGTGACTTATGGAAGTTATATATGCAATCTCAAGGAAACATTTAAATCCAAATCATTGACTATAAGTTCCTCATAGTTTTTATTGAACATACCACTTCACAAGTGTATAATACTTATTTTTATGAATCATATCTCACCATTTCTATAATCCTCCCTTGAATGAAGTAAAAAGTCTGATGTAACACTGCTTTCTATTCCTTTGTAAGCAAAACCTGAATCTCCTCAAATACTTTATATGCTTTCCTATTTGTCTCTGTAATGATGGAGTTTACTTATGATGTCAAAGAAGAGTCTTTTGGATTCCCCTTTTTTGTTGTCTTAAGGATTCTTTTGATTAATATTTTTTCAACTGTTTTTGAAGCTCTCAGAAATATTCATTTGTAGTTTTCTGGTTGGTTTTCTGGAAGTCTCTAGACCAGCCTTCTTTTCAGTAGTGTAATCAACATGAGAATAATTGGGTGTTAAAGTCCAAAGTCCAAATTATTTATTGACTCCTTGCCTAGGGCTTGAGCCAACTTTCTTGAGCCCTTCAGAAGGTCCTTATTTCAGTGGGGAGAGCAGGAAGACAGGCCAGACACCAAGAGGCTGATGAAGATGGAATGAATCTGTCTCTCCTTGGCTCTGAGACTCTGAGACTGAGCTCTTGCCTCCAGTCTTCTGTCTTCTCTGACTCTGACTCCAAGCCTGACTCTGACTCTGAGTCTCCCAATCCCTAGGGAGAGCAATTAGGAGCCTGACCGAAGATGGAATGAATCTGTCTCTCAATCTCACCCTGGCTGAATTTGTCCCAGTTTATATGCTCTATTATAATTAGATCATTTACAGTATACTGAGTATAAACCAATCATTATATCACTAGGGAATCATTATTTGTTGTAAGATTAAGTCAATCATACTGAACTAGAGAACTATTAATCACAATGTTAAACTAGATAACCATTGTATTATCAATTCCACTGACTTAACACCTTGTAAGAATCTTTGTTTCAAGTACAGAGTTCTGGCCCATAATTTCCACTGATAATTTTGCAAATATAGTTTTTATATTCTTCCCAATCCACATTTTGGAACATTTCAGATGTCACTATCTTTATCTGCTTCCTATTTCTGTTATTTAAATCTAGAAATGTATTCTAATATTTTGGATAATTCAGTGGGAGATTTTTGGATTTTGCATTGTGTTTGCCTTCAGAAATAGCAAATTTACTGATGATTTCTTTTTTTGCTTTATTTTTTTCTATGTTATAGTGTTCATACATGTTATGTCCTTCATTATTCCTTCTGGATTTTAAAATATATTTTAAAATATAACTTTATTTCCTCCAACATTATTTGATTTTTTTTCCACTCCAAGATCTTATTTTGTTTGATATTATGATTTTTATTTCTGCTACTCTTTTAATATGTCACATATAAAAATTTGAAGATTTTATCCTGGTATCTTATGCATTTCCCTCCTTTCTATTTTTTTTCTACTTTAGATAATTCATTCAATTAATGGTAATATTATTTTTATTAACTTTTTATTAACTTGACATATTGCTTTACTCATTGTAAACCCCCTTTTATTGTTTATTAGCAGTTATGATTTTTCTCCATGTTACAAATACTTACTCAGTGTCTCATGCTTTCATTCATTCGACTTACATTTTAAATTTTTTTTCTCAAATCCGTAACAATTATAATATTTTAAGCATCTGTGAATTAAGCATTATTGGTGCTCTTTCCATCAATCCCACTCTCTGGAGTAAATAGTCTCCAAGAGTTCTTGTGTATGGAAAAAATAACATAATAACATTGTTCAATCAGCCTCATTATGAGTTGTTTGATCTTGTATAGTGTGGTCTTTGGGCAAAAGACACAATCTATCATTGATTTGTATTCAATTTTTTATTTTTTATTATTTATTTATTTTTTAGCTAGGAAAGGGTATGTTAGAGCTTGTTCTCCATTTACTCAGGTTTTGAAAACCCAAATCTTTTACTCTTCTTCAGCAAATACTGAACATCAACAGTAGACTGTTATTGATGATCACTGCATTCATATAATGCTTTATATATTCTTTCTCAAATAATTTACTAATCTTTCCCTTCGATGAGTTGTTTACTGAAAACTGAATTCCTTAAACTTTTCAGTCAATCAACATTTTTTATTAAGTACTTCTATGTATGAGACACTGTACTAGATGCTGAGAATACAAAGAAAAAATGAAATAGTTTTAACTTTTATGTAGCTGATGGGAAACAGCAGGTGCAAAATTAAGCTATATTGCAGAATGATAGTTTCAGAAGGACACTAATATATGATAAAAGGGGAAAGGTTATTTGGGAATGGTTTCTAAAGGGATTTCAATGATAAACAAAGGAATTTATATTTAATTCCAGAGAAAATAGGAAATTGTTAAAGGGGAAATGATATAGATGGTACTTTAGAAAAAATCTGCAAACTCTGTGTGGAACATAGGTTAGAGAGAGCAGAGACTTAAGGAGAATGACCAATTAGAAGTAAATTATAATATTCCAAAGGAAAGGCAAACTAATTTGCAATGTTGGAAATGGTCAATTTCTTCTTCAGTATTTTTCTATACAAAAGGGATATTTTCTTGGCATGATTTTCTACTTACCATATTTTACTTACTAAGGGTTCTTAAGGCTCTCTGGCTTGCATATCATGTTAATACTTTAGTCATAAACCCTGCATTTCTTAAATATTTGTTCTTTGTATTTGAAGGTTTTTAACATATTTATTGGAATCAGGATTATCTTCACCAAATGAAAAGTTCCTATACTAAAAAAAACATGTTTAGCTGAGTTGGATCTATTAAAACATCTAGTTGGTCATTATAATGATGCTCAAGTGATGGCGATAGAACATGTTGTTTCCCAGAAGGAACATTTAATCTTTATCTTCAGGATTTTTCTTCACTTTTCACTGGGCATGGGTGCTTATTATAACAAATACAATGCACAATTTTTGTTCTATTTTCAAGGATTTCCTCTCCTTCTCTCTATAGAATGAGGCATTTTTAATGTTTTTCAAGGTGAAAATCTGAGGTGGATTGAGGTTAATGTTCCATAGATGGTTCAACATATGCCTTGCCAAAGCATTTTCTTTTTCTCTTGATGCATTTCTAATCAGCTCCGCTATTCATTTGGAATCATGTAAAATGATGTGATTTCCATTGGGGATCAGAGTGAGATCATTAAGTATCTGAGAACTGTAAAAAACTTGGTCTGAATAGATAGCACCTACCTAGTCAGTGGCACCATTAAAGTCAACAAGAGTTTGCTGCCCTGAGGAAACATAAGATAATTAATGTAATCCACTCTGGCTCTTGATACTAGTATTAGAAGAAATGCTATTTCTCAACTGTGTAAAAACTCCAATTTTATTTTCTTTTTATTTCTTTTTTTAAGCACTGAAAGTGGTGGTGTACATAAATTAAGGAGTATATCCATATCTGTAGTTCATTGTGAAGCATTTGGGAATTGAGGAGTATATTTGGTAAAGTGTCATCTTGGTTTCTCATTTCTGAAGCTTCATTATGGTGAGAAGGTAAACTACTCTAGTAGTAGTTAAGGTCATATTCTAGCAGATATTGACAAGTTAAAAAGTATGGACCTGGTGATTCATTTATCTGTCATATAAGTCATATCTAACTAGTTTTGGAGAGGCTCACCACCTTGATTAGCTAAAATTTGAGGATTCCCTCTCTCCAACCAATTGAAGACTAGTTATTAAGAAACTAAGGTAGTGAAATGTGAATTGATGAAAAAGTTATTCACTTTAATAAAGTTACATATTTTAGAAGTATTGAAATTCAAGTAGTTTCTTACATGTCCCTCTTTGAATATATCTATATTAGGTAAATTGTGTTTTTTAATAATGATAAATTTTGTAGCATAAATGTAGAACGTAGAAAAACAAATATATGGAAAGACCTTGAGAGGTGATTGAGTTCATTAATATGCCTTTAACCACGATTAGTATGCTCTTTACAAAGAATTTCAGAGAAAGACCTTTAAATTTCTTCCCATAAGGCCAGCACATTCTACCTTTTGCCTGATTTAAATTCATATTGCTGAATATTGTCAGGTTCTTTGACCTCTATGCAAGAGCCCTTTGCATTATTAAAGTATGTTCTACCCTTCTCTTCCCTAAGTCTAACTTATCCATCCAAACCTTTTTCAATTCTATCATCCTCTCTATGGTCCCTCCTGAATATAGGTAAAACAATGAGATGAGACCATGCCTTGAAACTATTTAGTCAAGACTACAAAAATTCATTCTGTTGTGCATTATCGGCATCTATTAGAAATCTTGGACTTTTACTATTAACAAGGTAACATTACTAATGCAGCAAATTAAAGAGTGATGTTCCGTGAAGAGTGATTTTCTGGCATAAAATAAAATCTATATAATTTTAAAAAGTAAGTGATTCACCTTTCCATCCAACTTATCTCAGAATTCAGAAAATTGCCTATCTTCCTTCCCCCAATTTTAAATTAAGTAAGCTTCATTCAGCTAGTGCTTACACCTTATTATATACATTAGAGAAGCCATAAAAGAGCCACCATCATGAGTTTGGGTAATTTTAAAAATTAGAATTGGGTTTTTGTTTCCATTAGGAAACACACTAGAAAAATTCATTAATATAATCAATATAGGTAGATTTTTTGTCAGAGATTCCCTATCATAGATGTCACATGAGACAGAGGCCCATTAATACAATAGAAAAAGGGGGAAATAGTAATTATTGAATGTTGTAAACAATAGTCATGTATCATAGAAATGAAAACCATCTTTAAAATATTTTTCTCTTGCTCATTAATCAGGAATCTCACTTAATTACATGATTGACTATCACAAATGATTCAGTTTTCTTCTGATTCTTCAACCTATTTTTTGAAGCACATTACTATTCTTTCTACTTTGTTGTCAGTAACACTTCTTGCAAGTGCAGAGTTCATTAATCTCAATGAAGAACATTTTAGTTGTGATAGAACTGTAGTTGTGCTAGAACTTGAGGAAGATTAAAACACACACACACACACACACACACACACACACACACACACACACACACACACACACACACACAGAGCAATCTTCTTTCCTCAGACTTGTTTTCTCAGTTAGTACTTACTGATCGTTAGGCACCAGACAGAACTCATCATTTCATTTCCTATGTTTCATTGAGAGTAATTGGGTGGGTTATTCAAATTTTCCCATTCCCTTAATGCCTTACAGTAGGAGGGAAGAGCAAATAGAAATAAAGGAAGGAAAGAAGAGTCCTTATATTTTTAATTGAACACAAAAATTTTCTGTAGATTCATTATCCACTAATAATTTTTCAATTTTAAATGATTTGCATCTAATTTAAATGATTCAATCCAATCTTAGAACTCCAGAAGAAAGCCTTTTTAAAAAAGTAATAGATTTTTATTTTCAAAATACATGCAATTACAGCTTTCAACATTCACCCTTTACAAAAATCTAGCATTTCAAAATTTTCTACCTTTTTTCATTCCACCTCTCCCCTAGACAGTAAGCAATCCAATATATGTTAAACATGTGCAATTTCTCTAAATATATTTCCACATTTATCATGCTGTTCAAAAAATCAGATCAAAAGGAAAACATGGGAAAGAAAAAAAAGCAAACAAACAATAACAAAAGAGGTGAAAATATCATGTTGTGATCCACATTCAATCCCCATAGTTTTCTAAAAAAAATCTTTTTTAAGAACAACACAAAAAGTGAATTTCTCAAATTATGATGTGTTTGAATGAGTACCCAATAGAACCCTACATTTTCCACCAGCAGCTCTTTGGCTTTCAGGAGAACATCAGTTCCTACCCAGAATAAGCTGTTCATGTAAAATCTTGTCATCATGATGATTTACTCATATTTTGACACTGAATATCTTCTTAACTCCCTCAGTAGCCTTTTTCTTCTTATTAGAAGGTTGGAAAGTAGAACATTAACATTCTTCTAAAGTCTTGCTTTATTCAACATTTAGGTCTGAATTTTCCAGTTATTTCATAAGTTTCTCTGCTTGGTTTTGATTCCATGGAACATTATATCCCCCAATGCTACCTTCCCCCTTTCAGCTTACTTTTGTGTGCTGTCTTCTGCCATTTTATTGTATGCTACTTGAGGGCAGCAACTATCTTTTTTCTTATTTCTGTCATTATTTGGCATAGTGTCTATCAAATAAAATGGAATTAAATAAATATTTGCTAATTGTATTTGGAATAGACAATATAGATCGATAAAGAAATGGAGTTGCATTAAAACAGGAGGAGAACATGGGCTAGATGATTCTTGGAAAATTTAAAAGCATTTTTAATAACCTTGAACTTTCTATGAAAGCAAAAGACAATAATCTTAATGTCAGTATTCTACCAATCTTGCTACCTGAGAGCAAGAGATGGAATAGAATAGTCTCCCAATAATTTGAAATGATTATTTTATAGAAGGGAATGAGAAGGAAAATGGTAGATGACAGCAGATTGCAATATGTAACCAATAATAAATTTCAAAGAAAACAAGAATATAAGGTGTTCATGGAACTATATGAAAAGAAAAGATAAACCTGGAATATGAGATGGTTAGATGACATGTGAATAGTTAAGAGTACTTTCCTGTAAACTTGAAATGCTAAGATTTACAACTTACTGAGAAGAGACACTTATAGATGGATTATGATCTGCATTGTTAAGGGAAAGATGCCAAAAGATGAGATTATAGAGACATTTGATTAATTTTAATCAAATAAATGAATAACTCATATATAACACATTAACCCTCTGATAAATTAATTCTTCTTTTAGAATAATTGGTGGCATTTTTATACAGATTTTTCTATTATGAATTGGAATTCTAGAAAAAAATGACTCCCTTTATTGAGGAGACTATCTGATTAATAAGAAGTCAGAAACTAATCTGAGAAATGGGTAGAGCTGCTAAGAGGGTAGAGGGCTAAGAAAAGCATGAAAATCAATTAACCTAATAGGTAGCCCCAATATTTACTCTGCTAATGAGTTGAGAATACAAGATAAAAACCACAACTTAATAAAAGGCAACTTAAGAAGGCATATGTTCTGAGATTGAAATGAGAGCCTTTGTATTGAAGGCACAGAATGATTATCTTAATTTTCTAGCACATACCATTTACAAATAGTTAACCTTTGACTTCAGTTGTACTATAAGAAGCAGGGAATTACTCAAGAAGAACCATGGACAAGAATGTTATTTCATTAATAGAAGGGATAGAGCAAAAGGGAATGACAATATCTTATCATCTATCTATCTATCTATCTATCTATCTATCTATCTATCTATCTATGTATCTATAATTTAACCTTTAATTGCAATGACAAGTAATAATTGCCCAGGAAGAGCTCAGAGCTGGGATGATATATTTTCAGCATGAACAAAACAGAAATTTTAATAATGAGATATTTGGAATATCTTCCTAGACAATCAGATATTAAATTAAAAATAATATTAATACAGCTATTAAAAATAATAGCTGTATGTCCAGTAATTCCTCTATGGGGAAAAAAAAAAGAGCTAACAATATCCTGTTCACGCTTGGAGACTTATCAGTAGCTGTGGAGAAAAATCATTAAAATGTAGATGGTTTATATCACTGAATATATATAGATATAAAATATTGAAATGTTTATCTTTCTATAGCTTCTTAACATTTCAGAAGAATATATTCCTTTGGGAACATTTGGTAATATCTGTAGATATGAAATACTAATCATCATTGTTCTTAGTTTGGACATGGATTCTGATATCTCCTATTTATCTTATGTTTTGCTAATGATCGTTGAAGGAGTTAGCAGGCCTCGGTATAATAAATCAGATTATCAAAGTTAAACTTGGGCTGTGAGATGCCAAAATCTTGAAGAATATAAAGGGTCCTTAAACTCATGAAACATGCAAGTTGATTTTATCTTTTATTTTAATGGAAAAATTGTACTTGTGATCCAATTTTTATATAAGCGAAGAAGGCTGTTAGCATGTGCATATGAATGATTAAGATGATTTTTTAAATTGCACCAGGTCACAAAAATAATTCATACATATATTTCATTTTGCCCAGTTTCTCAGTAAATGCGTACATATGTACACATGCATAAATAATTAAATATCTTTTCCAAACTTAATTCTATGTTCTGTATAACACATAACAAATATACATATAGTTATTATTATAATACACTCTACTTGTGCAAATATATTGTTTAGATTTTGGACAATTATTATTCTCAGCCTCAGTGATCTCCCAAAGGGATTGTGAGATGTGGTCCCAGTTACAAAATTTCTATAGTGAAGAACAATAAAAAAAATCAAGAAATTTTAATGTTGATAACCTGAGTTTGAATCTTAATACCATCACTTATTACTTAGATGGCACTGATTTCTAGTGGTCCGAGTTTCCATGACCCTTCATCTTTTTTCTTCCCCTTATCTTTGACATAATTTTGTTTTATTTCTTGGTTCTCTATACTGACAAATTCTATCATTTGTACTTCCTGGGGTCAAACTCCACTCATAGATAGTGAAAAAATCTCCTTTTAAAAAGGGAAACAAAATTGATCAGTTCATGGAATTGTGGAGCACTGTCCACCTGCTGCCATGTACCCTTAAGGAGGAAGAAGACGGAAATAAAAACTGAGGCAATGAAAAGAGAGTGTTTTGAGGATTCCATGAGAGTCAGCACCAATGTCTTGCAGGGGTGGGTGTGAGGATGTCTGTACATGTTTATATTCATGCCTATGTACTTAAGTCTCAGTTTAAGTGCAGCAGAATCCACAGACTTACATGACAGAAGTAACAGGAGGTGACAAAGAAGAATCCTAAAGGTAACCCTGGAAACAACTGAGTAATGATTCAGCACCTCCATAAGACAGATGTCTTGGAATAGAAAAAGAAGGGAAGCATGTATTAAATGTCTTTTGGCGCTCCTCCCCAGTATTGGATTCCCCAGCTCATACAAAACACGTATTTACTTGTCCCTTTGACCAGCTAACTGGATTGCTCTGCAGGTAACTGAAAGCATAGATGGGTTGGAACTTATGGTTGCCTTCCAAAGGACACATAGAGCATGACTCCTGAATTTATTGCATGGGTTCATGATCTATTTGCTGACTCTCTCTGCCTGCACC
Organism: Sminthopsis crassicaudata; assembly: GCF_048593235.1. Classification (NCBI taxonomy): domain Eukaryota; kingdom Metazoa; phylum Chordata; class Mammalia; order Dasyuromorphia; family Dasyuridae; genus Sminthopsis; species Sminthopsis crassicaudata. The sequence goes on along the minus strand of NC_133622.1, from coordinate 63,643,787 downwards.
TGGGGAAGGAAGGAAAGACCTATGGTTTTAATATTGTCCTAGACCCTGGACTGAGGTCCTGGTACTAGCTATCTCTGGACTTTGGGTTCCAAAGGTTGTCTTCAAGACTATCGCTATTTGGTAGTAAGACTTATTTGTGTGATTGTCTGACCCTTGGAGAGGTGAGATAGGAGAAATTTGTCTGCTATATCTCTGGGACTGCCAACAGTGGCTGAGAGGCTGGAATATTTTTACAATTATGAAATTAAAAATTTCCCATAAGCATAGTTAGCTAGTATGTCTAAGTTAGACCTTTTTCATTGTAATTTCTCTAACCATTAGGGAGATCATTTTGGAATTTCACTTTAAACTGTGACTAAAATGCCCCCAGCCCGAAAGCTGTTGTCCCAGGGATTCCCTGAAAGGCATATACTTCAAAGAAGATAAAGACCAAAAGATAAGTCCTGTCAACATATTTAGAGCAATGTGTGTATGTATGTGTGTGTGTTTGTATGTGTCTGTGTATGTATATATGTTTTAAAGATAAAAGAATGGAAAGATAGATAGCTAAGTAGGTAGGTAAATAGATAGACTACAGATAGATGCACATTAATTGTTGAAATGCTAAACAATTTGATATTATTATTTTATAAGATTATTTTAAAAGCATACATAGGACCTGATCAAGACTGGACTAAAACAGAACCAGGAAATGATAGATACTGTGACAACAATATTGCAAATAGACAGACCAAGAACAACAATTTTCCTTCCAAACTGTGTCCCTCTAAACAAATGTAGGTGTCTCCATGGCTCAGTCCAGTACCTTCTCTTTTTCCTCTATGCTTTGTTTCAGTGAGCTCATCAGCATGCTTTAGAGAAAATTCTGATCCCAATTTCTTAGGTTAGCTTCTTGGAGGCCTACAGATGAAGAGGTCATTTGGTGTTACACATTGTTATTAAAATTAGCTACTAAGCATTTAAATTGAAGGTGTAGGTAGAGAGCATGGGTCCTTGAATATGTGCATGAACTTGTTTTCTAAAATATTTTGATAACTGCATTTCAATATAATTGCTTTCAATTGAAAACATAAGTATTTTATTTTATGTATTTAAAAACATTATTCTGAAAGGGGTGTATAGGGGAACTATGATGTCCATTTATCCCCCCAAAAGGTGGTGAACCCCTGATGTAGAGAGAAGAAAATAAGGGTCAAAAGACAGAGAAAATGATAGGAAATTATAGCTCAATTATGGTCTATATACTTTAACTTCAAGAAGCTGTCATTTTTTACCCTATGAGCTCAGATTGTTATCCTATATTTCTTTAGTAGACAGTGCCCATTAACTACTCAATAAAAAATACACACAAAAAACATGTTCCATATGCACTATGATATTCATAGTATATTTTTGGTGGCAGCGAATTACTTGAAATAAAGTAGATGGCAAACCATTAATCAACTGAGGAATGGCTAAATACACTGTGGCATATGAACATCATGGATTTTTATTATTCTATAAGAAATAATGAACACAAAGAATTTAGAGAAGTATGGGAAGACATGAAATGTTACAGAATAACATAAGTAGAAGCAAATAAAGAATATACACAAGGCCTGCAACAGTATAAATGATAAATATAATAAAAACAAAACAAAATAATTATTATATGTAATTATAATGAACAAGCCCAAGTAGAAACTCAATCTCTTTTTTTCCCCCTGAGGCAATTGTGCTTAAGTGACTTGTACAGGGTCACACAGCTGGGAAGTGTTATGAAGCTGAATCCATATTTGAACACAGATCATTCTGATTTCAGGGGTGGTGTTCTATTCACTGCACCATCTAGCTGCCATGGAAGTTCAATCTCTACAAAAAGAAGTGGAAGAGAGTGGCTGTGGTTATGGAACATTATATATAGTGTTTAAAACAATTAATATGTAGGTTAGCCAATTTCCTCCCCCCTTTTAAAAAACTTCATTAAGTAGAAGGGAAAAATATATTTAATGAAGGTTTAAAAATGAATAGTCAACACAAACTTAATATTGTTAGTTCTTGGTTTTAAATTCATATAAAAACAATTTTGTTTCTATCATTTTAATTGCTTTACAAACATAAATTGAATATTATATTATTGTGTAGTATAATCATCATATAGACTTTTCTATCTAGATAAGATGTGATTTAAAATTACTTTTATAATTATATAGATCTCCATAAATTAAATCTTTCTAGCTTTACTGTTGTAGATACAAGCTATCCACAGTAGTTTTTATTTTACATTCTTACAATATTTAACAATCACAAATCAATATTATTCGATTATATTAGACTATATTTTCTTCCTCTGACTTGTCTTTTTAATCTAGACTTCAGATACTTATTGGTCTCATAAGACAAATTTGTTAAAGTTCTTTCCTTTATTTAGATCACACAATGGCTACCCTTTTTCTAAAATGCCTGGAAGAAACCACTGTATATCTATTTGAACCATTTCTCCTCCCCCTTTACATCCAACTATGTCCCAAAATTGTACTGCTTAATTAATTTGTTTCATTTAAAAAAATAATCTGGGTATTTTGTATTTTTGTAACTATTCATGCATTTCTTTTAGTTTTTTAGTTTTGTTGCTATATATTTGCTAATAAGACTTTATGACAAATTTCTTTTTTATTAAAGCTTTTTATTTTCAAGACATATGCATGGATAATTTTTCAACATTGACCCTTACAAAACCTTGTGTTCCAAATTTTCTCCTTCTTCCACTCCTTCCCCTAGATGATAAATAATCCAATATATGTTAAACATGTAAAAATATATGTTACATCTAATATATGTATACATATTTATACAATTATTGGAACTATGTCTAAAGAATTATCAAACTGCATATCCTTTGATCCAGAAATGTTTCTACTGGGCTTATATCCTAAAGAGATTTTAAAGAAGGGAAAGGGACCCACATGTTCAAAAATGTTTGTGGCACCCTTTTTGTAGTGGCCAGAAACTGGAAATTGAATGGATGCCTATCAGTTAGAGAATGGCTGAATAAGTTATGGAATATTAACATTAATGAATATTATTGTTCTGTAAGAAATGACCAGCAGGATGATTTCAGAGTACTGGAGAGACTTACATGAACTGATGCTAAATGAAATGAGCCGAACCAGAAGATCATTGTACACAGCAACAACAATAATAAGAAGATTTTTATTTTTTTCTCTAAGATTCTACCTATCCTAAAACCTTAAGTCCTGTAATTTTTACTACATACCATTACTTTGGAAGTTCCTTTTCTTTTTCTTGCCAAGTAAATAATTTAAATTCAGGTTGGATATTCTTTCTGGTTTTGACTTTGATTATATTAAATAACAAAAATGTGAAATAATAATTTTTAGCACAGTAGGAAATACTCAAATTTTAGGATACTACCTAATAGTTGTCAAGTAAAGCCAGATTTAATTATATGTGCAGAGCCAGATAGGCAGATAGAAACAGTATGACTAACAGGACACATGAGGTGCTATAATTTCATGGAATATTTTCATATAAAAATTGCAAGACTTCTATTTCTGCCCAGACATGAGGGTTATTTCCAAATCCAGGAGAACTTAAGTTTTTCTACTAATATTATTCTGGCTTTGTGACCTGGGCAAATCAATTCCTTTGTCAATTTGAAATGTGGCTTTCTAAGACAGTAAGTTGAAGAGAAGGTAATAACTTGATTTTTTTTTTTCATTCTTAAAATTCTTTACATCAAAGAAATCAGTGACCCAGCCTTTTTCAGCTGTCACTACAAATTCAAATAATAACAACAATAACTTTTAAGTCCTGTGCCTAAAACCTATAGTATAAATATAAAATTATTAGGCTAGTATACAAGGTAACTTTGAAATGTAAATTGTATTATGTAAATAACAGATATATAGGTATATTATAGAAGGAAGAGAAGGAAAGGGAAGGGAATGAAAAGGGAGGGAAGGGGAGGAAAGGGGAGGGAAAGGAAAAGGAGAGAAGGAAAGGGAAAGGAAGGGAAAGGAAGGGAAGGAAGGGAAGGAGAAAGAAGGGAAGGTAATAGTAATTGATATAATGACTACTTAGGTCAGTTACTGGGTTAAGTTTGCTAATAATTATCTGACTTCATTCTCACAATAACCTTGTAAGATAGGTATTATTGATGATATGTGAGAAAGTTGTGAAGTCTCAGAAACCCTAACTCTACTGGATCTTTGGATCCTTATAAACAATGCTGGCTGCCTGAGAAACCATAGCATCTTTGGAGCACCACAAACAATGCTGGCCAATCTGCTAGTCAGTAAATTATAGAACTCAATGATGGGAACTACCTCATTCCTAAAACTTGGCAATTGTGTCTCTAAGCCATAATATTAGCAAATCAACCTAATCTTTGTTTTTCTTTCATATAAAGTTATCTTTTTGCTTTTGCCTCTTTGCTAAAAAATTCCTTTGGAATTTTATCCTGCTTCAATTGGAGTCACAATGATTTTTCCCTGATTCTGACTCTTTGTTAGAGTCAGAAGTCCCTTGGTACTTTAGCCCACTGTCAAGCAGCATAATGTCTTCTTGTTTCTAGCTCTTTGATAAATTATCTTTGTAGATTCCCTGGGACTTTCAGTTTCCCTTAGAACTCTTCAATTGGTGTTATAATTACAATAAATCTTTGTCCCTTAACTTGAGACAAACTGCATGTACCAATTTTTTTTTCACCAAATACACAGCATTGACTAGGGGATCCTAATCTTGTTGGGGTGTCTTTCTCCTCAACACTATTATTATCCCTATTTTAAAGTTGAGGAAACTGACAAATTTACAATTTTAGATGTTTGACTGCTTGTATAAATGCAAGTTTTCCATAGCCTTTCTTCATATTTTCTAGGGTTATTAATGTTATGTACAATATTTAAATAAATTGTAATAGCTATAAGAACAACAGTGATAGAAATGGGAACAAGAATATTTCCAAAATATGACTTTCATTACATAAACCAAGATGTTCTTGTTGTATATCACCCCTCCCCATCTTTTCTAATGCTAATACCTGTAATCCTAATCTCTACCATATTATACATCCCTTACATCATACATTTAGGGCTCTCCTAGATATTTATTGCTTTAAAGGTAATGCCCAAATCTCTCTTCCTAACAATATTCTTATATAAAAATTTTGTTAGGCAACTAAATCCCTGGAGTTATTTTGATCCATAGGGCCCTAGAAATAAATTTGGACCAAACCTATAGGAAGTACTTGAACTATGCAAAGAGAGTGTGAATTATTGTGGTCTTCTTTATTCATGTGCAAGTTCAAGAGTGGAATTAGAGAGAAACTTCCTGAAGTCAGAACTCAAGCATTTGCATATTCCTGTAGTGCTGGATTAAGTAAGCCTTTGCCAAATCATTTGCATATTCTTGTCTGATCCAGACTCCTGTCAGTTCATTTAATTATTCCTGTCCAACTGGCTAATGGAAACTCCTCTTAAATTATCCTGACATCACGTTGTTAAAAGCTTGATTGCCCTCAATAAATAATGCTGAGGATTTCTAGGGGAATTAAAGTACAACTATTATTACACTATTTTAACTTTACATTAAAACCTTTTAAGTTAAAAAAAAATCTTGCATTTGCATTTATATAGTCCTCTACATAATCTCTATAAATACTGCAAGCCTTTTGCACATAGTAGGCTCTCCTAAGCATTATTTTGCTTTAAAAAGGAATTTGGAAACAAAAGTTATCAGATACATTGAACATATTTTTTTGTTTTTGTTTTTCTAAATGAGAAGCTTCAATTGGGTAACAGCTTTGGTTGAGCACATCATACATTTATAGAGCTAGGCAGGAGTTTAGAAACCTCCTCATTTTATAGATAAAGAACTCCAGAGGACTCACATGACTTTCCAAATGATACAATCTAGTAGACTGAGGAATTTGGATTTCAACCCAATTCTTCTGATTCCAAGGCTTAATTAGTGTTTTTGCTACTGAACTGATAGAAAAAGTGAGGGTTTCCTCTAAATATATTAGTTTTCCCTGGGGAATTGTAGGGAATTGATCTTAGTGTTTGTTTTTTGGGGGAGAGGGTAGGGATACTGAAAGGTGGGAAGTTCTTTTTAGTGCCATTACTTAAATCCCACAAAAATTATATTGGTATTTCCCTCCCTCTAAGTCCAAAATGCAGACCCACCATGGACAAAATAAATAGGAATCTAGGTAATATGTCCATGCATTTATTTCTGAGCTACAGCATTCCAAAATCCTCTGATATTTCCTGGGCTTTGACATTTCACAAAACACATTTCTTTTTGAAACCCCCTTCTGGACTGTGAATTCAAATTTTATATTGATTTTTTTCTCACTAACAACTATTTTTTCCCACCTTTCCACTATTAACTATCATAGCTACCTGCAATTTACTTTACTCAGTAAAGAATTTGTTCTTAATCACTCAAACTCTTTTATTAAATTGGAATTTCTTGAAGTTATCCACTCTGGGGTCATTCACCCTTTATATCTCCTCCTGTTTAAACATAGTATCCAATTCATAGTAAGTATGGAATAAATGTGAATTGTGGATAACCTGGATTCAAACCGAAGATTGAATTTGGAGTCAGAGAACTTGAGAACACCTAAACTTCCAATTTAAGAGTTTGCCCAATGACAGATTGGATGATAGCATTTAATTTTCTAAAGAAGAGAGGCAGCTGGAGAAAATTCTGGCTTAAGTGGTTGATGGGTTACATTCTGTTAATTGCACTAAATCTTCATGAAGCCTCCTTTTATACTTTAAAAAAATTGATCTCAGTCTGATTTAGTGAATCATATTTTCCATAACTAAGTTTATAGTTATAGTTTTGGTATCTGAAGTCATTAAAAGTATTTTCAAGACTGTTCATATAGCTAGGTTTTTATTTATGCTTCGCTCTGCAGGGAATGGCTAAATTGGGACTTTGAAATGACTCCCCAGTCCAATGAGATATGCACTGTAAAATGTAAATTTTTAAGGCACCAAATTGATTTTTTTGCACTTCCATCTGAAGGGTGATTAACTCATTTGATTTTATGCTATTTAGCCCAAGCAGTGTGGCCATTATAAATAAAAGGAAAACACATTTTAAAATTATACGCATTATGTCCAAATAACATAAAATTACTGGGTTCTATTCTGCAGCTGTAATGGACCCAAGAGTTATTCTAGGGATTAATTTCTCAATGTGAAGTAAATATAGCACAGACCCCCATAAATAATACACTAATGAGTACAGGAAGTCCATTTGGTTAAAGCTATAAGTGGGTTAACTGTCAAGATTTCATTTTACTTGTTTTCTTGACTGGGAGGCTATCAAAGACAGGGTGAAAATTCTATCCATGAGTGAGTATAATCTATTGATATATGCATGCTCATGAGATATGAATATGCACAGATGGAAGAACTGAGCCATTAATGATTCAGATATGCTTTTCCCCCCTGAAGTGGAAGGATGAGTTAACTACAAATTAACTCATATTACATTGTATAAAATAGCCATTGATACACTGATTTAAAGAAATCAAGATTTGCAAAGATTTTTATTCTGATTTTAAAAATCTATTAGAGAGGTGTGGTGATTGACTTACAATGAAGAGTAATTCTTTCATATGTCTCACTTTTATCTGTTTTAAGCAAGATGCTTTGACTGCAGAGAGAATTCCATCTGGTCTCACAATATCTCTGCAGGTCCAGAAGATGGCATTATTCACAATATTTTAGTATTTAATACTATTCTAATAAAAACTACAGAATAACAATAAGACATTCAACAAACATTTGTTATACTCCCACTTCATGTTGGCTGTCCTGGGCATTGCCAGAGAATTATGAGCAATGATTCTTGTCTTCTAACAGTTTACAGGATATCTAGAGAACAGGATGTTAACAAATATGAAATAACTAGTGAACCATAAGTATTCAATGATTTGTTATTAGATATCATTCTGCTATAATAGAAAAAAGAAAAGAGAGGTTATGCAAATTACTTTATAATAGAATTTTGCCCTATGATTTTTAGAAATGACATTTATAATCTAAAGGAAAACAATATTAGTGCTAGCTACTTTATAAGGCACCACAACAGTGCCTTAGAAATTCTTGGCAAACTATAAAGCATAATGTAAATGTAAGTTTTTATCATTACTACAACTTTGCATCCCCAGAACTCACTACAGTTTCATAAGTATTTTTTGGAACTGAACACACACACACACACACACACACACAAAAATAAAAACAAAAAAAAAATATGCCAATAGTATCTAAATGAAAGGAAGGAGCATAGAAGAGTATCTCAATTTCTTAACTATGAAGAATGAGAAGAAGAAAAGTTGTACTTTTGGCAAAAGCAAAGCAAATTTTACATGTGAATTGAAACTATGTTTTACTTGTGAGTAAAAGAAAAGAAAAGAAAAGAAAAGAAAAAAGAAAGACTAAATCATTTATGTTCACTTTTTTGATTTTCATAATCTTTCTTATTCCTTCTGATTGATAAAGGAAATATCAAGCATTGATTTCAAACAGTTTGATATATTTGCTTACAATCTCATAATATGATAGCAGATTTAAGTTATTTGTGATAAATGTAATTTTCACATTGATTCCCCTACTTTGAACATACATACAGAGTCAAATTCTTCAAAAAATAAGGCCACATTTTGCATCTTGCCCAAATTTGTATTTATATTATTTTTATTTTATTTTACAATTAAGAATTGCTTTTTTTCTTCCTTCTACTCCACTACACAGAAATAAAAGAGAAAAGCAAACTCCTTTTAATTAAATATGATTTTTGCTGTTCAGTTATTTCTCCATTGTATCTGATTCTTTCTGATCTCACTTGAATTTTTCTGGGCAAAAAGACTAGATTTCCTTTTCCAGGTCACTATAGAAATGAAGAAACTGCGGGGAAGCACAGTGAAGTAATGTATCTAGGGTTACAGAAATATAAGTATGTAAAGTCAAATTTGACCTCATAGAGATAATTTTTTTTTTACTTCAGTCTTAGAGCTCTAGCCACTGTTCTACATAACTGATCAATTATTGTTCTACATTATCCATGCCTAAAATCTTTGTCAAATTCTTATCCTGGTTTCTTTCCCAAGATGATTAGGAAAAAAAAAAGAAAAAAAGAAAAGAACCATTTGTTCTAAAATTATTATTGTATCTCTCTTTGTGGTAGCAAAAAATTGGAAACTAATGGGATGCCCCATCAATTGGAAAATGGCTGAAGAGTTAGTGGTATATGACTGTCATTGAATACTATTGTGTTTTAAGAAAAGATAAGCTTGATGATTTTAGAAAAAAACAGACAAACTTGCATGAAATAATGAAGAATGAAATGAACAGAACAGAAACATAACAGAATCAAGATAATTATTTTGAGAAATAAGTAATGAATAATAATTGAGAAATAGTAATATAAACTAAGAAGTAATAAAAGCAAATAAGTTAATTTGATTATTATAAATACCCAAATTAACTACAAAGGACATATGGATGAAGCTACTATTTGTATCTAGAGAAAGAACTGATAAATTGAAGTATGTATATAGTTTCTCTCTCTCTCTCTCTCTCTCTCTCTCTCTCTCTCTCTCTCTCTCTCTCTCTCTCTCTCTCTCTCTCTTTCTTTCCATTTACATATATTAGTGCCTAATGGTAGCCATCTCTAGAATCAGGGAAGGGGAGAAAACAAAGGGAAAATGAAATTTACATTACTTTATTATATAGTCAAATGGAATAATAAGTTATACATTATAGGTTTACGGTTTCATGTAAATTCAGCTTTCCCCCCCCCCTATTCTACTATGTTAGAGAAATGCTTGTTTATTTCCAAAATTCAGAATAACATATAAATGTATATATTTAATTGTGAACCTGGATGGAATCTTTCATTTCCTCGTCATTTTCAGTTTTCTGGATCTGTAGTTGTCCATACAGAGGGCTATATAATCTTTCAAATATGCTTATTTTCACAATGGTGCTGTTATTATACAAATTGTCCTTGTTCTCCCCACTTCATTCTGCTTCAGGACAGATTTCTCCCAGCTTATTCTGAACCTATCCTTCTACTATACAATACAATAATATTCCAATCCATTCATATTCCATAATGTATCTGGCCATTCTATGATTCATGAGACCTCCTTTAATTTCCAGTTCTTGGCATTCCTTGTCTTATTATATTTTGTTGTAGCATTCTGAACACCAATATAAACAAAAAATTCTTTTTATACTTGATATATAAAGAACTAGAAGAAATGGACTTTTAAATATAGGAAGGATATATAAAGACGTGCAATTTTTATGCATAAGCTAAAAAGAAATTATTGCGGTTTTTAATCTATGAGTTTCAGTCTTTAACTGATCTATTTTTATATTATCACCAATTTTTCAGAGAGTAGTTATGAGACCTAAATAACATGATTTATGTCAAGTGTTTTGTTGTTATCATTTTTCATATTTTCATTTTATAATCAATGAAATTCTGAGAGCTACATTCTAGAACAAGTTGCTAGTATAATGTTGTCCTCTGATCTTTAATGTTCAGCAGATTATTGCATTGGTGAATACAAGACTGTTTTCTATAACTGAGAAAAAATTGATTATGATATGAACATTTATTTTATAAGTTCACGGAAGTATTTTTGTACAATGTAAGATTGAATGATGGGTTTAATAGATACTAAATCCTGTTGCAATATAATTTTTATTTCTTCCAATAATCTTTGTATTTTGAGATCTTTTGATTCCACATCATTTCAAGATTACATAAATTTTCTCTGGTGAAATATACTTTAAAAGTCTTGTAAAATTTGTCTTTGATAATTGATATATATTGTTACAGGTGACTGGATGCAGTGATTTCTCTCTAAAGATTCTCTGATTGCAAGAAAGTTCTTTTGTTGAAGTCTCCAGGATATTTTGGAGTTTTTATTCTTTAGTTCTGTTAGTTCTGTGAAGTTCTTGAAGCTCTTGAATTAATGAGCATCAAATTCATATTTTTCCCACTTGCACATATCTTCCTAGAAATGTGGTAATTATTCAATAATTGCAACCTGCATTGATAATTTTACTATTCTTACAATTTCTTGAAAAATAAACATTGATTAATAAGTTGGGATTCCTTAAAGATAACTTTTCTACAAGTCATGGTATTAATGCCCTGTTCTTTATTATTATCATAAATAAATGATGAATTCTTTGTACAAAGAAATCAGCACCTCTGAGCTATATTTTGAAGTATTCTTCTTTTCCCTTTAAACTTTTTGGTTAAGTTCATGGGAATGTTGTGTTTCAACATAAACATATATTCTTCATAAAAAATACTACTTGGGAGGCCATTTGTGAGACACTGAAAAAGAACACAATATTTAACAAACACAAGTTAGTTTATTATTAATATATGTTCAACCTTGTGTCTTCTTAGACCTTCAGTCCCATGGGAAAGAATAAACAGTGGTCTTGGCAATACTATGTATGAGATGCAAACACATATAGAGAACTCAGAACTATGGACTTCGGTCATTATATCAGATTGAGAAAGGGGAATAAGGGATAAGCATCAGGTAGTGTGGAGTATGGTTCCCCCAAAATGGACCCTAAGGTCATTGTGTTTGGAATATTTGTAAACTATAATCATTGCATTGCATACTTTTACACCTGGATTACATGAAGTTTGATAAGCTAATTAATTTTAGAAGAGTCTTTATCTTAGACTTTATCTAAAGGAAGCTGTGATAAACCAAACTATTGCTTCACAGGAAGCATCAAATATGGAATCACTTCCAATAGAACCTAGCAATAGGCCAAATCTCAAAAAATCACTTTTTAAAGTGATGTCTTAATGTAGCAGGTATATTTGAATCTAAGACAGCAGGGTGCTTGTAGTTAAGTACCTACTCAGTGTGAGATGGTGGTTCTCTAAGCACATACTTGATGCAATGTAATGATATGGTCAATCTAGTTGGTGCATAATTAGGGTAATGTGGTGATATGATGTTCTACAGCTGCACATGCCCAGTGTGGCATGATAATGTAGTCATGCTGGGGCATTTATTTATTTGTTTATCTATTTTTAAAGTATTTTATTATAGCTTTTTATTTACAAGACATATGCATGGGTAATTTTTCAGCATTGACCTTTGCAAAATATTCTGTTTCAGTTTTTCTTCTCCTTCCCTCCACCCCCTCCCTTAGATAGCTGGTAGACCAGTATATGTTAAATATGTTAAAGTATATATTAAATGCAATATATGTATACATATTTATACAATTATCTTGCTACACAAGAAAAATCAGATTTAGAAATAAGATAAAAAGAACCTGAGAAGGAACTCAAAGATGCAAGCAGACAAAAACAGAAGGATTGGAAATGCTATGTAGTTGTTCACACTCATTTCCCAGAGTTCTTTTTTTTTTTTTTTTTTTTTTTTAGGCTGGGGTTAAGTGACTTGCCCAAGGTCACACAGCTAGGAAGTGGTGTTTGAGATCAAATTTGAACTCGGGTCCTCCTGAATTCAGGGCTGGTGGATACACAGCGCCACCTAGCTGCCCCCAGAGTTCTTTCTGTGGGTGAAGCTGTTCTCTTTATTACTGAACCATTGGAACTGATTTGGTTCATCTCATTGTTGAAGAGTACTGCATCCATCAGAATTGATCATCATATAATATTGTTGTTGAAGTGTATAATGATCTCCTGGTTCTGCTCATCTCACTCAGCATCAGTTCAGGTAAGTCTTTCCAGACCTCTCTGAAATCATCCTTCTGGTCATTTTTTACAGAACAATACTATTCCATAACATTCATATACCACAATTTATTCAGCCATTCTCCAATTGATGGGCATCCATTCAATTTCCAGTTTCTAGTCACTACAAAAAGGGCTGCCACAAACAGTTTTGCATATGTGGGTCCCTTTCCCTTCTTTGAGATCTCTTTGGGATATGTCCAGTATTAACACTGCTGGGTCAAAGGATATGCACAGTTTGATAACTTTTTGAGTATAGTTCCAAATTGCTCTTTAGAATGGTTGGATGCATTCATAATTCCATATTCCATTCATAATACCAGTGTCCCAGTTTTCCCACATCCCCTCCAACATTCAGCTTTATCTTTTCCTTTCATCCTAGCCAATCTGAGAGGTATGTAGTCGTATCTTAGCATTGTCTTAATTTGAATTTCTCTGATCAATAATGATTTGGAGCATCTTTTCATATGTCTAGAAATAGTTTCAATTCCTTCATCTGAAAATTATCTGTTCATATATATTTAACATTTATCAATTGGAGAATGGCTTGATTTAATATAAATCAGAGCCAATTCTCAATATATTTTAGAAATGAGGCCTTTATCAGAACCTCTGACTGTGAACATGTTTTCCCAGTTTATTCTTCCCTTCTAATCTTGTCTTCATTAGTTTTGTTTATACAAAATGTTTTTAACTTGATATAATCAGAATTTTCTATTTTGTGATCAGTAATGATCTCTAGTTCTTCTTTGGTCACAAATTCCTTCCTCCTCAACAGGTCTGAGAGGTAAAATATCTTATGTTTTTCTAATTTATTTATAATCTATTTCTTTATGCCTAAATGATGAACCCATCTTAGTGTATGGTGTTAAGTGTGGGTTAATACCAAATTTCTGCCATACTAATTTTCAAATTTCCCAGCAGTTTTTTTTTTTCAAACAGTGAATTCTTATCCCAAAAGCTGGGGTCTTTGGGTTTCTCAAATACTAGATTATTAAAGTTGTTGACTATTTTGTCCTGTGAATCTAACCTAATCCACTGATCATCTCATCTATTTCTTAATCAATACCAAATGGTTTTGATGACTCCTGCTTTATAATATAGTTTTAGATCAGGTACAGCTAGTCTGCCTTCATTTGATTATTTTCATTCGTTCTCTTGAAAGTCTTGACCTTTTGTTCTTCCAGATGAATTCATGATGGTGTATTTAAAGGAGTCCCAGAGAGAAAGGACTCCCAGCTGTGGTAATCTCATCTGCAGAGAAGACTTCAGATTCTAGACACTAGAATCTAGACTCCATCTTTGACCAGCCACATGTCTGCTCTCCTGCCTTTTTAACTTCACTACCCCACTAAGCCCAAGGACTCAGGCTAATCCAAAGGCCTACCAGAGAGCTAGCCCAGACATTACATCTATAAGTTCCAAAGATATTTCTTCAAGCTTTTTTGTGATGTGAGCAACCTGGTAGTGGCTGCCAGGGATCTAATTCTGACCAGAATAATAGATCTTTTCATGTGAGAGGATGACAACAATACAAGGAGATTGAGAGGCAGTTGCCTTCTCTGGTCTCTCTCTCCTCTTCCTTCTTGGCTCCAATTTATTTCATTCCCAATTCACAAACATCTGCATCAGTAGAGGCTGATTTGCAATCCCTTCATGTGTGTTATGGTTCATAGCTGTGGGGGCTTTGGGAGAATCAACCTGCTCCTTCATACTTTGGCATGGTCCTTAACCATTCCCTATTTTTTGTTTTATGGAAATACAATTATTTTTCCCCCAACAGTATGGTGAGTAAGTTTGTCCAATATTGTGAAGCAGCTGTTATCTGAGTCTGCATGCTGAGGAATGCAAACAGCACTATCAAAGTCTTGTCTGTCCTATTCTTCTGGATGGCTGCAGGGTGAGATGTATAGCAGTTGTTGAATCTTATGAGATGTCATGGAGGCAAACTTTCTTTCAAATAGAGAAGTAGGATTGTAGTCAGAATAGGCTTTTGTTATAAGTTCCTCATCAGTCTCCTGGCTTGGCCCTTTTATGTGTTGACCCATTTTAATTACCACAACTGAAAAAGTCTTTTCAGGTCTCTTCTTTTTTTTTTTTTTTTTTTTTTTTTCTTTCCCACTGGGTTACCAATGAAACTCTCCTGGAAGGATCCTACTCATGAACAGCTCTCAAACACTGCTGCTTCTTTGTTTCTTGTGCCTCACTTTGGGTACCATTTGTTACATGAGCAATCTGATAGTGGCTGCTGTTTATTTTAAGGGCTACTTGGTAGTGGCTGCTGGGGACCTAATTCTGACCAGCAGAATAGATCCCTTCATGTGAGAAGACGATAACAATACAAGGAGATTGAGAGGCAGTTGCATTCTATGACTTCTCTCCTCTTCCCTCTTGACTCAGATTTATTTCATTCACAATTCAAAAACAACATCTGTATCAGTAGAGACTGATTTGCAATTCAATCAAGTGTATTATGATTCACAGCTGTGGGGACTTTTGGAGAAATGACCTACCTCTAAACTTAGGCATGGTCATTAACACTTTTTTACCTATTTATCATTGATCTAATAATATTTATTTGACATCTTTCTCTGAGTTTTGTAAACAAAGTATGAATCATTCTAAATCCATTGCCATACATTTTGCTTTTCCTAAAGACAGATATTATAAGGAGTTCATTGTGCAAATAGTGTTCTCATTGATCTTTAAATTATCCTTAGTCTTGTTCTCATCTTTTTCAATGAGTTTCAGATAAAGATTATCCTGGATATCACTATTTATTTTAAATTCAACCTTTGTTGACCTCTATAGAAGTCCCTAAGTTGATAAAGACTCTGGTAATAGTATTCTTTCTAGCTTTTGAAGACAAATAATATGATTATAGATTTGCATGCTGAAGTTTTTCTACCTATAGAGGGGGGCTTTTAAGGATTTCTCAAGAATGAAAGGAGAGAAAATGAAAAATAACTAAAACAGGGAGGGGAAGACACTCCAATTTTCTAGCCTTTGATCATGTAGTATATGGCTGACACCTGGTTCTACGTGTTTTTATTTTATTAAAGCCTGGATCTGATTGATCTAGTCTTATTTATTTTTTATAAATACTTAAAGTTGACCATGTCCTTGAATTTCCTTCTTTCCTATCTTCTGCAACATGAGGACATGTTATATTTCTGAGAGCCACACACAAGAGAGTGACTTTTTCTAGCAAAGTGCTAGAATCCCATACCTCTAGTCAATTATTAGAGAGTTTGTACTTTTTCATGACAGCAAAATAAGGCAGGGGTCAATTTATGTGCATCATAACTATACTTCACACACAAAATTAATACAACATCAGAGCCTTTCTAAATATGGCAATTAGACATGAGCTGAATGAGTCTAACATTATGACCTCTTGGGTTATATTATTATTCTTTTATGTTTAGTATTATATACACTATTGCACAGATGAATAAATAACTGAGTTTTTATAGTTGAAGAAAAATATGAGGGAGAAACTCATCTTCTGAAGGTTCAGTGAAATATAGTCAATATAAATTTAGAAATAGACAAGACAATGATATGATATACACCTCATCAAGTTCCTACATGATTTGATCTCCTCTATTAGGCTTGTCTATTTTGAAAGTTTTTCATTCCATGTAGTCTGAAGATTATGAGTATTTGATATAGTAACATTCTATCAAAATCGTATTTAAGTTTTTATTAAGCAACAGTATATCCAGAGAATTGTGGGACAATATTTCAATGTGATTCCAGTGAAATATATTGGTTGATTTTATTTTATTTTTCTTTTGGATATTTTTAATGTTATTTAAAAAATACTAACTTGGCATTTTTTGATAATCTATCTGCTGAAACTCTGTCTTCCCAGAAATCACCCTGAGTCAGGCTAATCAAAAGTCTTTATTCTTGGTCTCTTGGGCTCCCAGTCAGGGGATTAGGTCTAGTAATCTCCACCCCACCTTCCTCTCTCTCCACTGCCAGGAGAATGCCTCAATTTCCTCTTCCTACTCTAGGAACACATGTCACTTCCCCCTCTTTGTCCCACCAATCAAGTCAGCACAGAACAGCTGGGGAGGGTCAACCTTCAAACAAGTTAATAGAGAACCATCCAATTGGCAACTAGTCTCACGTGCTCCATTATCCAAGTGCATTTGCTCAGTTCTAGCCCTTTACATTAATTTCTCTAACTACTCTCCACATGCATTGAAGAATGGAAAAATAAAGCAAAACAAAACACTTCTTTAGCTCCTACATTCCCTTTAAAACAAAATCTGTAAATAAAAAGCTGAATAATCTGGTGAAAACAAATTTGCATATTACATATATCCAAAAATGTAGGTTTCTTTCTTTATTTGAAGTTGATTATCTGTTTATCAAAAGGCAAATAGTAAGATCAATTAATTATTTATTTTTGGACTTCTGGCATATCTTTGCTTTGATTACAGTTTTAAAGTTTTTGAAAGTTGTTTTTTTATGATGTAATTATTGTGTATATGCACATATATGTATATATATGCATGCTACATATATATATATATATATATGTATATATATATATATGTATATATATATATACATATATATATATATATATATATATATATATATATATATATATATATATATATATATAATATTTTGCCCCCTTCTAATTATCCCATCTCATTCTTCAACAGCTCCAAATAAGCTCATTGTAAAAGTGGGGTCAGGAAAATGATACATGAAGAGGAATTTTGATTCTGTTTTTGGATTTTGGACGTTCATAGGTTTTATTCAGAAATTAACCACTTATGATTATATTTTACAAGTACATTGATATATAACATTTATCAAACTTTACAATTTTTATGGAATAATAGAAGCTTGTTACAAAATATGTTTTATATGCCTTAAGAATGTTTATCAGTTTTCTTCTTTTTTCCCTTCCTTCTATCTTTGTTGTTGTTGCTGTTGCTTATTGCAATTCTCCTCTTCTTTCTCCTCCTTCTCCTCTTCCTCTTATAGTGTAAGACTTTTAGAATAATTTCAATTCATCCTTTCTCTCCCCTACCATGACAAATTTCTAGCGGGACACAAAAAAGAGGCGCAAAGAATTGGCAGGTTTGAATGGATTGTAATCAGCATTGCTAGATGGAATTCCCTCATAGGTGAGATCCCATGTGTTGATATATTGACTTATTTCTAAAGCCTAGAAAGCTGAAAAAAATATCTTAATATAGAAAAAAGTGTTTAATGTTTAAATTAAGTTCTTGAATACTTTTTTACTTATTGAGTAGATTTTTATCTTAGAAGGAATGATAAATTTATTTATAATAAAGGAAGAATATTATGTTTCCATGATTTCATTTTTTCAGGTTAAGATATAGTGCTTCTGCTACCTAGAGAATAACTCATAGTTTACCAAACAATGTAAAACAATGAAATTATCAATATTTTCTTATTTTAGCTTTCAAAAAGCTTTTAATTCAAATTCATTACAATGAAGGAAGAAGAAAAAGAGGAGGAGGAAGGGGAGGAGAGAAAGGAAGCAGGGGAGATAGGAAGGAAAGGAGAAGATGGAAAAGAAGGAAGAGGAAGAGAAGAAAGAGGAAGAGAAGGAAGAAGAAAAGGAGAAGAAGGAAGAGGAAGAGAACAAGGAAGAAAAGGAAAAGCAGAAGGATGAGGAAAAGGAGGAGGAAAAGCGGGGAGGAGAAAAGGAAGGAGAGGAAGGAGAAGGAGCAGACAAAGGAAGAAGAGAAGAACTTAGGATGAAAAATGTTATCCACTTCCAGAGAAAGATGTGATTCAGTCCGAATGTAGATCAAAACATACTGTCCTGGTTTTTTTTTTTTTTTTTTTTTTTTAACTGTTTTTCTTTTTTTGGTCTTTTTTCTTCTAAAAATGTTTCTTTTTGTTCTTCAGTCATTTATATTGTGTTTAGTTACCACCACTATCACTACTATCACTTCTGCTACTATTTTTACTACAAGCAGTATTGTTCTTACTATTAATATTACTATTACTACTACTACCCTCCTCCATTTCTTCCTAGTTCACTACTATTTCTTCTATTAACACCACCACCACCACCACTACTACTATTCTATCACTATTTTACTATTACTACTATCAATGCTATCAATATTACCACTATGACTACTATTAGTAGTATACCACTACTTGCTTCTACTAATTCCTCCTACTCTTAACTCCTGTTACTCCACTAATACTAGTACTACTGCCAGCACTATAGCTATTACTATCATTCCTTCTTGCCCTCCTACCACCATTATTCCTATTTTTTCTTGTAGTGCGGTTGGTTATTGTTGGCCATTTCAGTCATATCTGACATTTTGTGACTTCCATATAGGGTTTTCTTGACAAAGATACTGGTGTGTTTTGCCATTTTTTTATGTAGCTCATGTATAGATGAGGAAATAGAAGAAAACGAGACTAAGTGACTTGCCCAGGGTTATACAGTTAATAAGTCTTTAAATCTAGATTTGAACTCAGATCTTCATGACTACAGGACTCTGTCAACTTTGCCATCTATCTATACACATGTCATAATATCACTAATAGGAAAATGTTTTGAATGCATGCACATGCAAAACCTTTGTCAAATTGCATGCATTTTCAATAATGAGAGAGACTAGGGAAAGTGGAAGAGATTTTGCAACTCAAAAGTGTAAAAAAAAATTCAAAAATTTAAATAAAAGGTTAAAATTGACTTTACATATAATTAGAAAAATAAAATATTAATTTAAATGGATATACTCTATTAGAATAAGTGAGAATTCTATTCTAGACAATGTGAATCAATTCATATTATTTTTAACTTACTGTTATAGTGTCATTTGTCAAGGATTTAAAATACTTATACACATTTCTCATAATTCATTTGCATGATTAAGTGCTATAACTGGAGAGGCTTTGTATTAACAGAGGTTGAAAAGTGAAGTAGTTTTAACCCTATTTTCTTGGACCATCTATTACAAAGTTTCATTTAATGGTGATTGGTTCAAAAGGAATCTACAGCCTTAATAACATATAATTAAATCACAAAAACACAGAAAATAATAAAAGGTCTAAGTAAAATCTAAAAAGAAAAAAAAAAAAAGCATGTTCCATTGGTGGACATCTTTCTCTAGTGGGTTAACCTCTTGCTTTTAAACAAATTGCAATACTAACCTGTTTGAACTTTAATTGTCATTTTCAAGGATGATTTTTCTTTAAAGGTTTCTTTTTTTGAAAAGTATGTATAAAATATAAATGACTTCACTTGGATGGAAAATTTTGTCACTTGGCATTTTGCTTTTCTTTAATATCTTCCAGTAAATTTATTTTAACATTAAGTGTTATTATTTGATTAGGAAGTTAGGAAACAACAGCAAATAACAATTAGCCAAATTTCAATATTTGAAGATAAAAAAAAGAGCATCTATACGAAACAGATAACTTCTACAAGTTTTTAAAATGGATATCAGATTCAACATGACACTAACAACTTGTCCATTTATTCCTTTTTGCATCTTCTTTCTTGTGCTTTCTTCTGCATATCAACTAGTTTAGTACCTTTTCAACTATAGTTACAAATTACTTTCTCTAATGGCTAGACCAATTAACAAAAACAAAAACAAAACAAAACACAGTGCATTACTATGCCTTTCATCACATAGAATTTTGAACAAATGTCATCAATATGCATCATAATCTTCACATCTTTTTTTTTTTTTTTTTTTATTATATATATATATATATATATTTTATAATATTATCCCTTGTATTCATTTTTCCAATTTACCCCCCCTCCCTCTATTCCCTCCCCCCGACGACAGGCAATACCATACATTTTACATGTGTTACAATATAGTCTAGGTACAATACATGTGTGCGAATATCACTTTCTTGTTGCACAATAAGCATTAGAATCCGAAGGTACATGCAACCTGGGCAGACAGATATTAGTGCTAACAATTTTCATTCCCCTCCCAGTGTTTCTTCTCTGGGTGCAGCTACCTCTGTCCATCATTGATCAACTGGAAGTGAGTTGGATCTTCTTTATGTTGAAGATTTCCACTTCCATCAGAATACATCCTCATACAGCATTGTTGTTGAAGTGTACAGTGATCTTCTGGTTCTGCTCATTTCACTCAGCATCAGTTGATTTAAGTCTCTCCAGGCCTCTCTATATTCCTCCTGCTGGTCATTTCTTACCGAGCAATAATATTCCATAACCTTCATATACCACAATTTACCCAACCATTCTCCAACTGATGGACATCCATTCATCCTCCAGTTTCTAGCTACAACAAAAAGAGCTGCCACAAACATTTTGGCACATATATGTCTCTTTCCGCTCTTTAGTATTTCTTTGGGATATAATCCCAGTAGTAGCGCTGCTGGGTCAAAGGGTATGCACAGTTTGATAACTTTTTGGGCATAATTCCAGATTGCTCTCCAGAATGGCTGGATTCTTTCACAACTCCACCAGCAATGTATTAGTGTCCCAGTTTCCCCACATCCCCTCCAACATTCATCATTATTTGTTCCTGTCATCTTAGCCAATCTGACAGGTGTGTAGTGGTATCTCAGAGTGGTCTTAATTTGCATTTCTCTGATCAGTAGTGATTTGGAACACTCTTTCATGTGAGTGGATATAGTTTCAATTTCTTCCTCTGAGAATTGTCTGTTCATATCCTTTGACCATTTATCAATTGGAGAATGGTTCGGTTTCTTATAAATTTGGGTCAGTTCTCTATATATTTTGGAAATGAGACCTTTGTCAGAACCTTTGTTTTTAAAAATATTTTCCCAATTTGTTACTTCCCTTCTAATCTTGTTTGCATTAGTATTATTTGTACAGAAACTTTTTAGTTTGATGTAATCAAAATCTTCTATTTTGTGATCAATAATGATCTCTAGTTCTCCTCTGGTCATAAATTCCTTCCTCCTCCACAAGTCTGAGAGGTAGATTATCCTCTGTTCCTCTAATCTATTTATTATCTCCCTCTTTATGCCTAAATCATGGACCCATTTTGATCTTATCTTGGTATATGGTGTTAAGTGTGGATCCATATCTAATTTCTGCCATACTAATTTCCAGTTTTCCCAACAGTTTTTTCCGAATAATGAATTTTTATCCCTAATGTTGGAATCTTTGGGTTTGTCAAAGATTAGATTGCTATAGATGTACCCTTTTTTGTCCTTTGTATCTAATCTGTTCCACTGATCTACCGGTCTATTTCGTAGCCAATACCAAATGGTTTTGGTGACTGCTGCTATATAATATAGCTTTAGATCTGGTACACTTAGACCACCTTCCTCTGAGTTTTTTTTCATTAGTTCCCTTGCAATTCTTGACCTTTTATTCTTCCATATGAATTTTGTTGTTATTTTTTCTAGGTCATTAAAATAGTTTCTTGGGAGTCTGATTGGTATAGCACTAAATAAATAGATTAGTTTGGGGAGTATTGTCATCTTTATTATATTCGCTCGGCCTATCCAAGAGCACTGAATGTCTTTCCAATTATTTAAATCTGATTTTATTTTTGTGGCAAGTGTTTTGTAATTTTTCTCATATAATTCCTGACTTTTCTTTGGTAGATGGATTCCCAAATATTTTATACTCTCAACATTTGTTTGGAATGGAATTTCTCTTTGTATCTCTTGCTGTTGCATTTTGTTAGTGATATATAAAAATGCCGAGGATTTATGTGGATTTATTTTGTATCCTGCCACTTTGCTGAAATTTTGAATTATTTCTAGTAGTTTTTTAGCAGAGTCTTTGGGGTTCTCTAAGTATACCATCATGTCATCTGCAAAAAGTGATAGTTTGATTTCCTCATTTCCTACTCTAATTCCTTGAATCTCTTTCTCGGCTCTTATTGCCGAGGCTAGCGTTTCTAGTACTATATTGAATAGTAATGGTGATAGTGGGCAACCTTGTTTCACTCCTGATCTTACTGGGAAAGGTTGCAGTTTATTTCTATTGCATATTATGCTTACTGACGGTCTTAAATATATACTCCTGATTATTCTAAGGAATAATCCATTTATTCCTATACTCTCAAGAGTTTTTAGTAGGAATGGATGTTGGATTTTGTCAAATGCTTTTTCTGCATCTATTGAGATGATCATATGGTTCTTATTAATTTGATTATTAATATGGTCAATTATATTAATAGTTTTCCTAATATTAAACCAGCCCTGCATTCCTGGAATAAATCCTACTTGATCATAGTGTATTATCTTGGAGATGATTTTCTGAAGTCTTTTTGCTAATATCTTATTTAAGATTTTAGCATCAATATTCATTAAGGAGATTGGTCTATAATTTTCTTTCTCAGTTTTCGATCTACCAGGTTTAGGTATCAGTACCATGTCTGTGTCATAAAAGGAGTTTGGTAGGACTCCTTCATCCCCTATTTTTTCAAATAATTTATATAACATTGGGGCTAATTGTTCTTTAAATGTTTGGTAGAATTCACATGTGAATCCATCTGGCCCTGGGGATTTTTTCCTGGGGAGTTGATTAATAGCTTGTTCTATTTCTTTTTCTGAAATGGGACTATTTAAGCAATTTATCTCCTCCTCTGTTAATCTAGGGAGCCTATATTTTTGGAGAAAGTCATCCATTTCACTTAAGTTATCAAATTTATTGGCATAAAGTTGGGCAAAGTAACTCCTTATTATTTCTCTAATTTCCTCTTCATTGGTGGAAAGATCCCCCTTTTCATTTGTAAGACTATCAATTTGATTTTCCTCTTTCTTTTTTTTGATCAAATTTACCAGAGGTTTATCTATTTTATTGGCTTTTTCATAAAACCAACTCTTGGTTTTATTTATTAATTCAATAGTTTTTTTACTTTCAATTTTATTGATTTCTCCTTTTAATTTTTGTATTTCAAGTTTAATTTTTGGTTGGGGGTTTATAATTTGGTCTTTTTCTAGCCTTTTAAGTTGTAAGCCCAATTCGTTAATCTTCTCTTTCTCAATTTTCTTCAAATAAGCCTCTAAAGATATAAAATTTCCCCTTATTACTGCTTTAGCTGCATCCCAAAGATTTTGATATGATGTCTCATCATTATCATTATCTTGGGTGAAATTGTTAATTGTTTCTATAATTTGCTCTTTCACCCAGTCATTCTTTAAGATGAGATTATTCAGTTTCCAATTACTTTTTGGTCTATTTACCCCTAACTTTTTACTGAATGTAGCTTTTATTGCATTGTGATCTGAGAAGAAGGCATTTATTATTTCTGCCTTCCTACATTTAATTTTGAGATCTTTATGTCCTAATATATGGTCAATTTTTGTATAGGATCCATGAACTGCTGAGAAGAAAGTATATTCCTTCCTATTGCCATTCAGTTTTCTCCAAAGGTCTATCATACCTAGTTTTTCTAATGTTCTATTTACTTTTTTAATTTCTTTCTTGTTTGTTTTGTGGTTTGATTTGTCTAAATCTGAGAGTGCTAGGTTGAGATCTCCCACTATTATAGTTTTACTGTCTATTTCTTCTTGCAGTTCTCTTAACTTTTCCTTTAGAAAGTTAGATGCTATACCACTTGGTGCATATATGTTTAGTATTGATATGGCTTCATTATTTATGCTACCTTTCAGCAGGATATAGTTTCCTTCCTTATCTTTTTTAACGAGATCTACTTCTGCTTTTGCTTGATCTGAGATAAGGATAGCTACCCCTGCTTTTTTGGCTTTACCTGAAGCATAATAAGCTCTGTTCCAACCTTTTACCTTTACTCTGTATGTATCTCCCTGCTTTAAGTGTGTTTCCTGTAGACAACATATTGTAGGGTTCTGCTTTTTGATCCAATCTGCTATCCGTCTCCGTTTGATGGGATCGTTCATCCCATTTACATTTACAGTTAAAATTACTAATTCTGTATTTCCTGCCATCGTATTATCCCCAGATTATACTTTTTTCCCTTGACCCCCCTGATCCCCCTCCCCGATATTTAATTTACAAACCCCCCTTGTGACGCGCAACCCTCCCTCTTTTTTTTTTTTTTTTTTTTTTTTTTTTAGGATCCCTCCCCCCTCCCTCCAAGTCCCTTCACTTATTCTCCTTTTCCTTTCCCCTTTTCCTCTCCCCCCTTTTAATGAGGTGAGAGAAAATTCTCTGAAAAACAAATATGTTAATTATTTACTCTTTGA
The DNA here is from genome assembly GCF_048593235.1 of Sminthopsis crassicaudata. Taxonomy (NCBI): domain Eukaryota; kingdom Metazoa; phylum Chordata; class Mammalia; order Dasyuromorphia; family Dasyuridae; genus Sminthopsis; species Sminthopsis crassicaudata. The sequence continues at coordinate 63,618,845 of NC_133622.1, read as the reverse complement.
GCCTCTTCTGATGAGAGTAAGATTCACACAATGATTCTCCCCCTCACTAAGTTCCCTCAGATATGGTGTATTTTCTATGTCTCTTCCTGGGATGTAGTTTCCCTCTTTTTATCACTCCTTCCCCTTTTTCTGAACCGACCTCCTTCCCTTTACCACACCCCCCTTTTTTTCTTTTATATCAGTAAAATCAAATTATCCTTGAGTATTTTTTATATACCCACAACAAAGTTACAGTTCTCAAGGGTTCTGTGTACCTTTTTCTGTTTCTCTTCAGTCTTGTGGATGTAGATCAAATTTTTTGTTTAAGTCTGGTTTTTTTCTTAGAAACATATAGAATTCCTCTGTTTCATTGAATGACCATCTTCTTCCATGGAAAAAGATGCTAAACTTAGCTGGGTAGTTCATTCTTGGTTGCAGTCCTTGATCTTTTGCCTTTCGGAATATCAGGTTCCAGGCCCTTCTATCTTTTAATGTGGAGGCAGCCAGATCTTGGGTGACCCTTATTGTGGCACCTTGGTATTTAAATTGTTTTTTTCTAGCTGCTTGCAGGATTTTCTCCTTTGTGTGGTAATTCTGCAGCTTAGCCACAATATTCCGTGGTGTTCTTTTTTTAGGGTCTATTTCAGAAGGAGTTCGATGAATTCTTTCCACATCTACTTTCCCTTCTGTTTCTATTATCTCTGGACAGTTCTCTTTGATAATTTCCTGTAAAATAGAATCTAGGCTCTTTTTTTGGTCATAGTTTTCTGGAAGTCCAATAATCCGCAGATTATCTCTCCTAGATCTATTTTCCAGGTCTATAGATTTTCCCAGTAAGTATTTGACGTTGTTCTCCAGCTTCTCATTTTTTTTGTTTTGTTTGACTGATTCTTGGGTTCTCTGTGAATCATTCATTTCTATTTGTTCCATCCTGACTTTTAAGGAGTTATTTTCTTCTTTCACAGTTTTTAGTTCTTTTTGTAAATGCCCAATTTCGTTTTTAAATGAATTATTTTGCTCTATTGAATTTTTTTCCATTTCCCTAATTTTTTTTTTTTTGAGAATTATTTTCTTTTTCCAATTCAGAAATTCTATTTTCTTGAGACTTTTTTATCTTTTCCAATTCAGAAATCCTACTTTCCTGTGTTTTTTTAACCTTTTCTAATTCACTAATTTTGTTTCCCTGCATCTCCTGTGAATTCTTTATTTTTTCCAACTCCAATTTCAGGACGTTGTTATTCTCTATCATAACTTCCCTTTCCTTGCCCCATTTTTCTTCGATCTCCCTCAATTTCTTAAGAGCTTCTTCTAGGAGAGAGTTATGTGATGGGGGGCAGGAATCATTCCCCTTTAGGTTGTTATCTTCTGAATCTTTGCTGTTAACTTCCTCGGGGTTGGATACCCGCTCTTTCTCTGTATAGAAGGAATCTATAGTTTTTCTAGCTTTTTTGCTCATACTTAAAAAATGTTTTGGGGTCTGTCCCTGGGGTAGGAAATTATTTACTTCTTTACCAGCTTCCTCCCAGACGGGATGGATGCAGCGGCCCCTGCGCCCGCGCTAAGAGAGAGCTCTGGGAGAGAGTTCCCCACCCCCTCCCTGGAAGCGCCTCAGAGGTGATTAGCACTGCTGTGCTTCGAGGGCGTAGAATAGTGAAGACAGCAAGAAGCTCAGCCTATGTGTCCGGGTGGGGAGTGGACGTCTGCAGCAGGTGACGTGAGAAGCCCCTGCGCTCAAACTGGAAGTGTCTGCCAGAAACCGCGGTCCCTAGTTCAAAGGTTCCGCTTCTCTGGGACTTCCTGGAGCTGAGTTCCACTCCCTCCAGCTAAGCTAGGCAGTGTGTGTTGCCTTGGGCCGTATCCACCCACTTGTCAGTCTCTTAACTATTCTCAGGAGGTAGCTGAGGCCACACCCCCTGGTGCCTGAGTCACCCCCAGGGTCCGGGGAAAATCTAATCTGAGTTTTAAAATATTTTGGCTTTCTCTTCTGAACTGCTAAATAATTAGCAGAGAAGAGCTAACAGCCTGTGCCAGATTCCTTTACCTCAGTGGCTTCTCTGATCCCAGAGCCCCTCCCAGCGCAATGGGCGCAGTGTGCCCCTACCCCACCGTCTGTGCTGGTCTTTCTTATTCCTCCCCTGAGAACTGACCTTTCCTGTTGAAACTCCAGATTCTCTTCAGCTGGTAAGTCGTGCTTCCAGTCCTTGTGGTATCTGTCAGTCCTGAGCTAATTTTGAGACTTAATTTATCTAATTGGTTGTGAGGGCGAAGTGAGGACGTTCACTGAGTAGTGTGTTTCCTCTCCGCCATCTTGGCTCCCATCTTCACATCTTTTAACCCTAATGCAGATAGAAATAGTCTTAGAAATCACTACTGTTTTTGGACTAGATGGGCCTCACAAACATTTTTTTAGCTTTAAATGTATGTAATAATTAGAATGTGTGTAATTATAAATTATATATTACTATAAGTTATATATATATATATATGTATATATATATATATATATATATATATATATATATATATACACGTGTATGTCAAGTATATTCACATTTTCTCATTTTCCCTTTCAAAATCCTACCAAGGTAGGTGTTATTATTATCTTTGTTTTACAAATGAATAAACAGACAGAAAAAAATAATTCTCCCAAGGTTAAACAGCTAGTAAGTATTCAGGTTCAGAGCTGAATTCATCTTTGCCTGATTTCAGATCTAGGTCTCTATGTGATGTACCATCTAGTTGCTTGATATATAATCCTATGGCTCTGTTGTTTATCTCTATTTAATGTTCTCCAGGCAATAGAACAGGTGTATAAAACAACTGCTTTTAGTTAAATAAAAATATTAGGATGTAAGCCTTTCCTCTCTAGGTTCTATGTAAGCATTCTTAGTGAAACTCAGGTGTCAGACCAGAAAAGATTTTAACCACTGTCATATCCTCTTACAATTTTCTTCTTTGGTACTTCCTTATGTCACTAAAGCTGTTCCATGTAGCATGAGATGAGTATTTATTAATACCAATAAGTATTAGAATATATGAAATAAATTCCATTTGCACAAAACTTTCTTCTTGATTACTCAGTGATATAATCCTGAATGAGGAAGAGTTGGGAGAAGAAGCATCATCCCAATTTTCTCTCCTATAGCTTCAAAGAAGAAAACGAATGGTTCCTAATTCTCTTCAGGGACCTAATGAGAGAAAAAAATCATGAGAAGAAATGAACATATAGTGGTTCTAGCCCATCTTTTATGTTTCTATTTGTCTTACTGTACCAGAGATGTCAGGGAATTGCTTGAATGAGTTAAAATAGTTTTTTTTTTCCCCAATGGGTGCATTTATTCATTCCATATATTGTCTGGTATATTCTCCTCTGTGGTCATCTGATTTCTGTTTTCAATTGGATTGGATAAATGAGTTGTAGTTATAAAATTGACATTCGATAGTAAGGTAAAACTTGATTATATAAATTAAAACACTCATTCTTTATTGAAGGATTCCCTCCTTTATTGATCAAATTAAACAAACAAAAAAAATCTCAGTTTTCAGCAGTATTTTAGAGAGATAGATTGATTGAATTCTAGACTCTTAGCCCCAATGCTGAGGTTAACAGGAAGTGAAGCATTTTAAAGTTAAACTCCTAATAACCCTGTTTATTAATTCCCTTTGTGGGGGGGAAGATGAAAAACATTCTGGAAATGTCCAAACATTCTACCCCCAAAGCCATATCTAGATGAACTTATATGAATACACAGAACCAATAAAATTAAAATAAAACACATCATTCTTTAAAATTATTGTTTTGGAAGCATAGGAGATTTGTTAAAGTACCAACCTCAGGGCAGGGAAAGTCTCAGTTAAAGTTTTTCCTTTTGACACACTATATTTGAGTTGCAACTTATTGCCTTTGTTGCCTTAAAACATTTTCTCAGATTATTACTTGCAGAATCATATATTGGTAAGAGAAGCTTCTATTCTTTCTTTCTAATTCAATGGAATGTGAAATCAAGGTTGTTTGGTGTTTTTTGTTTGTTTTATAAATTACTAAAAATGTATTTAGGTAATAACTTAATGTCAGATTTCCTCATATGTATATATTTTTTGATGATTTTGTCTCAGAATTTTTTTAAACTGTGAATTCATAGGTAAATTTGGATGGTTTTTAACGTTTATAATAGTTATCCTTTGATAATTTCTAAAATATATTAATCACTACACATATGCATTATCATAATATTTTTGCCATAGATATGGTTAAACAAAATTTTATCCAATATACAATTTCTATTTAAAATATGCAACTTTCTTCAGGACACTGTAAGTCCTTTTATCCCTTTAAGTGAATGTGGATCTCATCTTGATTCAGTAAGGAAGCACAGAAGCAGCTATGTGGTATAGTAGTTAAGGTATTGGGTCTGGGGTTAGGAAAGCTTTGACTTTAAATCTAGCCTATTCTCCTTATCAGGTCTGTGATCCTGGATAAGTCACTTAAACTATTTTTCTCAGTTTCCTCATCTATAAAATGAAGATAATAATAACACCTACCTCTCAGAATTGTTTTGAGAGTAAAAGGATCTAATATTTATACAAAGTTCTTAGCATAGTGAAATATTAACACATATTATTTAAATGTTATAATGCTATAATTATTAATTCTTTCAACTACTTAAGTTCTTTTTTTTAAGATATCTGTAGATTTATTCTGAAGACCATATATATATATATATATATATATATATATATATATATATATATATATATATATATATAAACTTCAGGGCTAAAGCTATCTGATTTATATTGATATATTCTACTGCATCTAGAGTAGATTCTATATATAATGGAGTTCTTATTCAATTAACAAAGAATGAAGTTGCTCTGATATGGGAAAAATGAATAAGGATGAATTGAGTTCAAATTCCACCCCTAGTAGCTATATGATTCCAAGCAACTTAATTTATTTATCTCCTCAAGAAATTGCCTAGGTCCATTTTGAGGAGTTGAAGGGAGATACTGCCCTGGAACTTTACCCATGCTAAAGTAATCATAGAGCCTTTTGGTGCCAGACCCATGAGTGGATGGATATTGTATCACTTTCCATAATCCTCATCTAAATCAGATTTTTTTGTGATAAAACATACATTTTAGATGAAAACAGAAGGTTTATAACTTTGCTTGGAATAGGTCTTTAGTTCTCATTCAAATTGATAGGGTGAAAAAATTTTCTGTAAATGTGCCTTTTGAGCATGGGCATATATTCCAGATGAATCTAAGTGCTAGAAAATGAATATTCACACAAAGGGAAATTTGTGAATTTGTTGATTATATTTTAACCATACTTTTTGTCATTAATCAAGCATTTAGTTAATCAAGGATTTTTTGTCTTAATTTGAAACCTATGTTGCTACTTTTCTCATGTAAAATGTTAAGTCTAACAAAATTCAAAACAAATCTGTTAAAATGGGGAAAACAAAAACAAAAACAAAACCCCCTTTTTTTTTTCATTCACAATGTCAAGACAGAGTTACTTAAAAATATAAAGAAATAATTACCTGTGGAAACACTTGCAGTAAAACATAATTAATTAATTTGCTAATTACTTTTTCCTGCTGGGGGCTTTTGGTTTTCAGTCTAAAACACATAGTTCAGGAACTAGATTTCTAATAAATATTGATGGTTTTTCCTTTTCATTTTTCATTTTGGATTTCAGGTTACACATTGAGAGTTACTTATTTATGCTAGGATTGTTACTTTCTGTTTCAGATTCAATATATTTCCATAGTATTCGGTATTAGGGGGAAAAACTTATTTGAACAAAATAGAAACATGGATTGAAATCCAAGTCTATTACCCTCAGGTGGATCACTATGCCAGCTACCTGAAAGTTTTCCAAGCAATTTGGATGCACTCACTATTCTTTAAGGCATAATTTGCTTTATGGAAATGAGGGTGAATACATTTCAATTTAAAACAGATAATTGGTCCTTGTGCTAAAGAGTGAAACCAACTCAAGTAATGTAACAAACACCATCACTTATGGGCAACTGGATACTGTGTTGCAAGAAAATACAATTCCATGTCATTTATCAAACGTATACCCACAGCTATTCTCTCTACAACACCTCTTAGGATCTCAAATCATGCAAAAATAATAGCACCTCCTTAGAAATAACAACACTATTTTTTCTGACATCGTATACACTTAGAATCAATATTTCTCCTCTCTCTTAAACAATTCAGATTTGGAAAGTGGTTCAATTTACCTTTTGATGATTTATTCAATAAGTCTTTCATTTTTAATGGAAGATTTTAATAAAATTATCAATGTATGGTTAACATATATTCAAAAGTCACCATACATTTCACTGTTTTGGTTCAGAATATAAGCATAACAGATCTTTCCGCACTTCAAATAGTCATCATAAAGTTCAAGCACAGAGGTAATACTTTCTTCATAGTCTAGTGCCCTGAAGACTATCACTCAGAGTTTATTTATTTTGATTTTAGAAGTAATTCAACCAAGATTTGTTATTTAGTTTTCTAACTTATGACAAATTTAAAAGAACAAATTATGAGGGGTGTATCTAGAGGCAGGTACACTAACAGATACAAAAGTGACAATTAAGTTGTGAAGAAAACAGAAAAAATTAGAAAGCATATAAGAATGTCAAAAATATATATGTCTATGGCCCTCCAGCATGAGAAACAAGAGTCCACCAAAACTTCCAAATTATAATCACTGTAGTCAAGAGGTACATAATAACTTTTTAGAATTATTTCATTCAAGCTTCTTCATATAATTCAATTTTATTTTAGTCATAATTTATTATACCCAAGTGATGATTAATAAATATAAACATTTCAGCCTTTTATATGTTTATTTGTACTAATCTTGAAAACTTTAGTCCTCCTCCATTGATTTCAGCAACCAATCAGAGGTTATTAAATGTATATCTGGAAGGGACATTTGAGACCATGAAGTCCAACCTCTTCATTTTATTATGAGGAAATGAATTACATGAATATAAAAGTAGCTTGCCCAAAGATGTAAATGGAGTATTCTAGAGTAGGTTGTCCCATAAATTCTCTTCCTTTCAGTATGATGAATTTTTAAAATATATACTCATAACAATCATTGATATTTGCTTATTATATAAGAATTTCTATTGTTCATGCTCTTTTAAGGATCTATACTTTCTTACACTTCTGAAATGACTTTTAAAAATATTGTGAACACAGTGACCCTCAACAGTCATTAAATTAGTGAAAGGGAAGTAGCCCTTAAAAACTAGCTGTCAATCTAGGATCAACTGCAATTTATTCTGAAATGATGTGTCTAGGAAAGGTTGAGTTGGAGAGAATCTACATAAGCAACATTTTGATTCTTCAAAAGAGGGAAAAGAGGTAATTTGACATAGTGGATATTTGGATCCACAAAGATTTGATTTTAAATCCCACTCCTGAATTTTTTTTTTGATTTTTTAAAATTAATTTTATAATTATAACTTTTTTTTGACAGTACATATGCATGGGTAATTTTTTTTTACAACATTATCCCTTGCACTCACATCTATTCTGAATTTTCTCTCCTTCCCTCCATCCCCTCACCTAGATGGCAGGAAGTCCCATACATATTAAATAATGTTATAGTATATCCTAGATACAATATATGTGTGCAGAACCTAATTTCTTGTTGCACATGAAGAATTGGATTCAGAAAGTAAAGATAACCTGGGACGAAAAACAAAAATGCAAACAGTTTACATTCATTTCCCAGTATTCCTTCTCTGGGTTCTATCCATCATTGATCAATTGGAACTGAATTAGATCTTCTCTTTGTTGAAGATATCCACCTCCATCAGAATACATTCTCATATAGTATTGTTGTTGAAGTGTATAATAATCTCCTGGTTCTGCTCATTTCACTCAGCATCAGTTCATGCAAGTCTCTCCAAGCCTCTCTGTATTCATCCTGCTGGTCATTTCTTACAGAACAATAATATTTCATAACATTCATATACCATAATTTATCCAACCATTCTCCAATTGATAGGCATCCATTCATTTTCCAGTTTCTAGCCACTACAAAAAGGGCTGCCACAAACATTTTGGTACATACAGATCCCTTTCCCTTCTTTAATATTTCTTTGGGATATAAACCCAGTAGTAAAACTGCTGGGTCAAAGGGTATGCACAGTTTGATAACTTTTTGGGCATAATTCCAGATTGCTCTCCAGAATGGTTGGATTCTTTCACAACTCCACCAACAATGCATCAGTGTCCCAGTTTTCCCACATCCCCTCCAACATTCATCATTATTTTTTCCTGTCATCTTAGCCTACACATCTGACAGGTGTGTAGTGGTATCTCAGAGTTGTCTTAATTTGCATTTCTCTGATCAATCCACTCATGAATTTGATTAGTTGTACAACTGTGATCAAGTTAGCTAGATTTTTGGCCCCTTGAGAAAATTTCCAGATATTATCCACTAAGTAATAGATGATGCATATAAGCATTTATGCTCACTTTTACTGACATGTTGATGTAGAAAGATGCAAAACAGAAAAGGGGAAGGTGGAACCATCAGGAAGGATGAGAATTAGGAACAAAAAGATGTTTCCTGTGCCAAGAGAAAAAGAATCAGGATCAGGGGAAAGAGTTCTATCTTTATTCAGACTCCTTGTCTCTTGACTTTTTGTTCCTTTGTAGCCAGAAATGTCAGATATTTTTACAAATATATATATATATATATATATATATATATATATATATATATATATATATATATATATATATATATATTGCCTGCTGACCCTTCTAATTTTTTCAAATCTCATTCAGTTGGGGAAGAAAAGATCATCTGAGTATAATGAATAAGCCAAAAGTTACTTGAGATTGTACTTCTGGTCCTGTTTCTGGTTAAAAAAAAAACAAACAGTTTTATGTATTGTTCATGCTTTAGGTTTTGGGTGCTTTATCATGATTTGTACCCTTCATTTCTTCTAGATGTAAGCAGTTGGATGACTAAAGCATCAACTTTGGCTTAGAAAATTATGATCTAAAAGTATTCTACAGGAACCTAGGCAATGGTCTTATTTAAAGGATTGACATTTCTCACTATAGCTCATTCTTAAAAGATCAGTAGATTGATGTCTCCTTTTCATTTTTGTCTATCAATTTATAACTTATCACAAAGCTTCTAGAATGAGTTAATTTGTAATATTCTACAAAATTCAAAGACTCAGCCAATTTATTTTTCTTGATATTTTCTTTTTCTGCATTTTTCATGCATGTTTCTAACAGTTCTCTAGGTAATCCAATTCAGGTTGTGCTCAGCCTGGAGGGGATGTCTTATTTTTATATTAGATTTGGTTAATATATCATCAATATATTTATATCGTCTCACCCACATGTCTTATATTTCTTATGGCACTTCAAATTACATCTGTGGGATATCATATATGGAAATGAACCTGAAATTCCTGCAGGCAATTTTTCCCCCTTAGCTATACAGAGAGAACAATTTGTGTCCATAGATTATTTCTGCAATACCTTTCTGAGTAAGTTGGTTAATGAAATATAAATTCTCTATGAAAACCATTCTTATATTTTATCTGTAGCTTCACTTAATATTTTCTTTTTGTGATTTAAAAAATGTCTTCCCCATTTTGTGGCAAATAAATCCTTATAGGAGACAAAGAAAAGTCTTTTTTCATGTATGATATTCTATTTCATTTCTACATGGTTTGAGGTCCTCAAAAGTCATGTTACATGAATTTATTTTTGAAGGACTTTGCTGGAAGGACTCACCAAAGCACATTTACCTTTTATGGGGGAAATACATTTTATCTAATAATGAAAAGTGTATCTTCTCTTTCAGCATGATAGACTCTTAGAATTGAATGGTGTCTTATTTTTTCTCATTTGCATCTGGACAGGATTTAGAAATTTCTTTTATATCCCACATATAATATTTTCAAATCTGATTCCAGGATAAGTTCCTATACTCTTCTATTCTGTATCTACCCAGTCCTATGAGCCTATGATGGTATTACCCACTATGGCAGTATGATTATGGATAATTCTAATTATTAAGGATCCTCTCCTTACCATCAAGTCTCATCTTGCCTTTTTTTCTTTTTAAACAATTTTTGCTAGTTAATACCTTTTGTTGTCAAGTAGCACAAACTTGACTGCTTTTCTATATGGCAAGATGTCAAGTATATAAAGCACATTCATTTCCCTTTGACTCTCAAGATTTCTCCAGGTTTAAGTACCTCAATCTCTTCAATAATTGTGGCCCTTATCTCCAGACTATTCATCTTTATTACCTTCTTCTTAATACTTTCTAAGCTAAATGTGGTATGCAAAACAGAATACAAAGCTCTAGATGTATTTTGGACTATGACAAACCACAGATGGAGTTTACTACCTGTGTCTTAGGCATTCATGAAGCTTTAGGTGTTCCACTAGACTGTGTGCACAGAGACATAAATACTTGAAGTCATGACTAATTTATGATTAATCAAAATCCTCAGATTACCTCAAGATTCATGCATCTAAAACAAAATGAGAGTAGAGATTACTATTTTAACTCCCTCATTTTTTAGATGAAGAAGTCCAGACCTGAGGAGGTTTTGATTGAGTCCAAATCCATCATTTTACAGATTAGAAAACTAAGTGACTGTGCAGTATAAGAAAGAAAACTTTTGGAGTCAGGATTCAAATTTAAGTATTCCTGACCTCAGATGCAACCCTACATTTACTGAACTATCAAGTACCTAAGATCACATATTCATTGCCAGAGGTAAAATTTGAGTGTGGGTCTTTTGTCTTCAGAGTGAGTATTTTCTCTCTCTGGGATTCATTGGACAATATTGCAGAATTTTTAATTACTCAGACTCTTTGTATTCATTTACAATTTGTTTTGGTGAAATTAAATTGGAAATAAGCTAATGCTTATTCACCACATGCAACCACAAAATCCCATATCTATAGAAACTGAAGCAAATTGATGTGAAATTAATCTTCCAGGTTCACACAACTGGTAAATAGCTGAAGCTGGATTTAAATTTTTCCTCACTTTATATACAGTCTTTCCTTACAACACATAGCTGCTTTTCAAAAATAAAATCTGAGAGCAAAGTGATAAACACAGAAAAAGAGACTGAGAAGGTTCAGAGCTAGACATGAATTCATATTAATATAAAAAGTAGAAAGAATGCCCAAACTACAGTGAAATGAAATTATTAGAGGTCAGTGGGAAGTAAATATTGAATAGATGGAGAACAAATAATGAAGTGCCTCTAGTAGAATTTGTTCTCTTGGAACTTTAAGGGAGAGGAAAGGATGTTTCCAGTATTGTGGGAGTGAGTAAAGTGGACAATTTTTGTACCTTAAGGTAGTTTCAATAGTTCATAGATTGTAAGATCAAAGGAATCCTCAAAGCAAAGGAGTGACACCTCTATATTGCCATATTTCTTGTGGAAATTTTTCCACAAGGTGTGGGGGTGTCTTTCTATTTCTTCCCCAGTGTACTAATTAGCACTGAAGTTGTTACAGAGAAAAGTTTCTATTTCTTTTTCTCTAATATATGGTGAATTGTGGCAGTGTTTGATACATTCTTCATTTGGTAAAGCATTGGTGGTCCAGTAATGTCTGAGACCTTAATGGGAAAACATTTTAGAGCTACCATCAACTGTATTTCTCTTTGTATATTTAAAAAATAAGTTTTGGTGATATATTTTTTCCTATCATCTTAGAGGCAGCTAGTTGGTACAGTATGTAGGGTTGGAACTGGAAATAAGAAAGCCTGAATATAAATCTAACATCTGACTAACTGTGTGTCTCTAAGAAAACCACTTAGTCTCAGTTACCTCAGCTGAGAAATGGGGATAATAATACTCAATAGTGTTGTCATGAAGAGTGAAGATCAAATGAGAGGCCATTTGTAACATGTCTGGCACTTAATCAATTCTTATTTTCTTCCTCCCTCTCTATAACAATCATTTCCAGATATAGTAACTTCCCTATATGCCTGAAATACATTTCCCTTGGTAATGAAGGGCAAAACCATAGCAAACTCGCTATTATAGGCACTTTTTTCAATATTCTGTACTCATAATTGTTCATGTTTCTCCTGAGAAGAGAGATATATATTTCACAGTCAGTTCCCTGATATAGTTTATTCAATATAATAATAATATTTAATAATAGGTAACATTTATGGAGTGTTTGCTATATGCCAGGTAGTACTTTCTCATTATTATTTTATTTGATCCACACAAGAAATGATGAAACTAAAGCAATCAGATGCCCAGGATCATACATCTAGAAAGTAACTGAGACCAAGTTTCAACTAAGGTCTTCCTGCCTTTAGGCTTAACATTCTGTCCACTGTGCCATATGGCCATTTCATTATTTTTACTTAGTGAACTACCAGGTCAGTAAATCCTGTGTTAATTTTTATTGATATTTCCTTTAAAACATATCTTTAAATAATTGCTTGAGACAAAAAAAAAAAAAACCAATTAAATAATTTGCCCTAGGTCACACTATTCATAGGTATCAGACTTAAACACATTATTTTTGTTTCTGAGGACAGATCTTTATATACTATCCTAAACTTTCTCTTCTCTTGAATAATTCATTTTAGAATTCTTCCAGGAACCAATTCAAATTCACTAGAAAATTTTTGAAAATTCCTTTTTCTTAAAACAAAGTAAAATCTTTTTTCCTCACCAGTCCTCTATAGTTTGATATCATTAATCCCCTCCTCACTCCCTTCTCCATAGACCAATAAGTGGAAGTAGATAGTGGAGATTTTAGGTTTGATACAATAGTATCTTGGTACTCATTATTAATTGGTTCCAGAAGGCACAACAAATGGTGAAAATGATGAATATTGAATATGTTTTTCCTATAGTCTATCTCCAGTCCAGTCCACAGTCTAAACATCTGCCCCTACCCCATTCCCAAAAGGGGGAAATAGGGCTTCCAGCTTTGGAAAAAGAATCCAGCCCAATCCAGTCTAGCCAGTCTCATCCCTTCTTGATTCAACTCACTTTCTCATAGGACTCTCCACTTTTGTATTCTGCCCACACCCTACAGTGTCCAAGCTTCCTGCAAGGGAATGGGGGATTTGTTGTGGAAGTAGAAGCTATAGTCCTCACCCTCTTTCCCAGAGCTTTGTCTACCACTTGCCTGTGGCTCAAGACTGCCAAGAGTCCTAAGTCTATGATCTATAATCTGTACCTGGACTCCTGCCCCCTGCTTGTAGTCCTGTTGCTGTTTCCCCTGATGAGTATGCCTGAGTACTCCTTGCCCCTTCCAGTACTAATGTTTTGGGAGTCAGGAGACTATATGATATAGTCACATTGTCCTGCAAAATGTGTCTCATGACCTAGCTCCTCATTATCCTTGTGCACAATCTCAGCACTGTGGATTCCAACCTGATAATCCTGCATACTTACTGCCTTCTCTGGGGAGGAGCTAGTATAGCAGCAGTGGCAGCTGGGTCTGGGCAGCTCATTTGGCCAACATCACAACCCTACTATTTAATCAAGAAAAAATCCAAATGTGAAGAGTGCCAAGCAAGAGTCAAGTGCTAAAACATTTCCCTCCTTGTTGTAATGTGTTGAATATCAAATACAATAAATTTCAAACTAGACAAGTGCCAAACTATATGCGAATAAGGAAAAAAAATTAAGAATTAGAAGGGTTCCAAAGTGGAACAGGATGCTCCAGAAAATTGTGTCTTGAAGTTCTTATCAACAATAGCTAGATGACCTATTTTCAGTGATGTTCCATAGAACTCAGAAAAGGGCTAAACTACTACATGTTCTCTGAGTAGAGGGCTCCTATGAATCAGATATCTTATGATTCTATATGCTATAGTGATGTGGGTTATAGTCCCTTTAAGATTCCTTTTTGATTCCCAACCCTCCATGGCTGAAGAAGCTAGGATCTTTAATTCACAAATCATGGTCAAAAGCACCCTTTTGAATTTCAATGTGAAATATCTGGGCTCTCCCAGCCCCCATCAGATCTGAGCCAACTTGGGCTGTCCCAGCCCCCATTCTAATGATCTGCTCACCTAGCAAATTCTAACCTCGGCTAGAACTCAAGCCCAAAGCCAACAGCAGCCTGGGACTCTACCCACGAGCCCCTTCAGATTATAAAGAGGGCCAAACTGGAGTCCACTCTTTGCAGAGATCCCAAACATGGCATCCTTAAGCTGGTCATGTCAAGGATTTCTGCCCACCAGTGCCAACCCTAGGCTCTGGTGTTTTCCTATCTTTTACCCTTACTTCCAAACCCTATAATAAACCTCTTTTATCAATCTAGGTTTTCGAGTCTGTAAATTCCTTTACAGAGGACTCTTGCACTACTACTAGACCTCATTTAACTCTGTATCTTTGCACCGAATCCAAAGGGGTTGCAGGGGAGCTCTATTTGACTCCCTGTAGCCCGAACCTGCCACTAGACCTCAATTAAACCTAATTTCATTTAGATGCTCCTTATCTAATTCTCATCAATATGATGTAAAAGTTCAAACTGGACTCCTTATGAAATATCCACTTAAATATTTTACCACCAAAAACAAAAGAAACAAACAAAACCCCCCACATTTTTCTTATTACATACAGGTACAATATGTTTATTTCTAAATCAAAAAGAAAAGGTTTTGCAAATTTGTGGCAATATAGTTTTTTGGATCATGTATAATTAACATTTCTGTATCTTCTCTGAACTGCTGTTTGTGGTCAACTTCAGACCTGATCTGGATAGCTGTATAATCAATTGGCTTTATAATTGATCATTAATATTAATCAGCTCTGCTACTGCTTATTAAGTCCTATGTTATGCTCATAGAATCAGTGTTTTCTTCCTAGTTTTGAATTCAATATTATATTTTAAAGTAATGAAAAGCATTAGATAGTGGCTATTAATCAAGTTAACAAGACTTCTCCAGGAAAGAGGCTCTTTTCATTTTTCTATTCCACTTATCCATTGCATTTTTTAGACATAGAACTTTGTGGATAGTGATTTTAGGAACAGATTTTCAATAAGTTATTAGATTATCTATTATTCTACAAAAATTATTCTACAACCACGATGGCAATTCAGGAGTCATACTAATATTCTCTCCAAGACACTAGGATCCTAAGAGATTAAGTTGTAAGAGTGTGGTCACCTCCTTGGAGAACCTTCCTAAACTACCAACATAAAAAGACAGTTTAGGGAAAGTAATTTATCCCTAAGAGAAAAGAGAGAATTAGGGATTGGTGAGACACCAATATGCTACAATTATATTTTGAATTTCCTTATTGTCAGCATGATGACTGTTGTGCTTAATTTTCATTATTAGCCTATACTTTAAAAAGCATTATTATTATTGTTTAATACTTCAATAGTTTGCCAACTGTTTAAAAGTCCAGTTAATGCCAATTTAGGAATTATAGTGAACTAAAGTTCTACTGTATTAATTAATAGTTAAAATGTTCTAATATTTTTCTGATCACTAATACTTTGATCAGCTTCAATCTTTACTGTTTGTGTGTGTATATGCAAAGTTGGCCCAGAGAGTTATCTTTAATGATTTCTATAAAATCTTTTTGATATCTTCTTTTATCATCATGCTTTAGGTAATCATTAATTCATACTTTGAAAATGTTGGGATTCCTTTTAGCTTACTAATGAGATTCTTATTGATCAGGTCCTCCTTGGATTGTTTTAAGTTTTAATGCATCAAAAGGATTGTAATCAATATTTTTTCAGCTATTTACGAGTTTCATCCTTCAAATATCCTTTCTCAGTAGCAAAAAAAGGGAATTAATTCTGGAAAGCACAGTATTTAAATATGATTTTCCTGAGCCCTTTTTTCAGTTATTATAGGAATGATAGAAAATAGTATACTGCAAAATAAATGTAGAACAATTTCCCCTGCCTTGTACAGAATTTGTTTTCATTTTGATTGACTTAATGAGATTGTTTTGATTATTCTCCAATCCCTTTCATGGCTTGACTTATTAGGTAGCACCTTTGTCCCCTCATAATCTGAGGGAATGTTTAGTTGAAGATTCCAAGAGAATGGGATAGGAAAAGGAACATTGTAGTCAATTTCCATTGTTTGAAGAATCATCACGAGGAATAGGAATGATTTTGTTTTTGTTTGTCCCCAGATGGCAGAATTAGTAGCAGCTCTTACAAATTACAAAGAAGCTTAATGACAACAAACACTTCTTCTCAATTTAAGCTAAGCAAAAGTGGAATGGGCTGCATTAGAAGGTAGTCAGTTTCTTCTCACTGGAGGTTAAATAGAGGTTGCATAACCATTTGTTTGGTATACTACAATTGGGTTTGCTTTCTGAGATGGATATTTTAAAAAATGAATTAATTTAATTTTAAATTTATGGAGTAAAACACACATTCCTACAATGTAGTATAATAAAACATCTTTGCACATGAAATTGCAAATATATTATATTTGCTATTTCTTTTAAATATGTAATAATTATCATATAAATATGTGATGAAATATGTAATAAAGTTATCATGTAAATTATTTTTTTCTTTCTTCCCCCATCCCTGCCCTGTATGTGTGTGTGTGTGTATGTGCAATTTCTATAATATTTTTTATCAATTCTTCCTCTGGATGCAGATAGTGTACTCCTTCATGTTCTTTGTGTTTAATTTGGGTTTTTATAATGGTCAAAATGACTTATTTGCTCAAAATTTTTCTTAAAACAATATTGCTGTTTCTATGTACGATCTTCTTTTGGCTCTTCATTATTTACAGCAAGCCTATCTATGTTTTTCTAAAATCATTGAGCTCATAATTTCTTATAGTAACATAGGAAATGTTTGATTTTATGGTTGCTGAGGTCCCTTCCACCTTAAATTCAGAGATTTTGGAATTCTGTTTATCCCTATGACTCATATAAGCATACCTAATAACTGAGAAATTTAGAAGAAGGAATAAAAGGAGAAATGTGTGGTACAGTGGAAAGGAGAACATAATTTGAGCTGAGGAAATCTCAGTTTAAAAGTTGCCTCTGTCATGTATTACCTAAGTGATCTTATAAATCAAATCACCTCCAGAACCTCACCTTCCTCCTTTGTAAAATCAGCTGAATTACTTCTACATCTATGATTCTAGGATTTTATATACAGAAGGAATCAAGGAGACCTAGTTAGGAATTTTAATTATCATCAGTTTGGGTAATGATGCTCATTCATCTCATTGTGGGACTTGGATTTCACATGCTATATAGTAAAAGGTCTACCAGAAATGTCAAACTCAAGGCTTTGCAAGCTGTTAGCAAAATTTCTGAGTGTGACTTGGACCAGATTAAAATGTAAAAGGAAAATTTCACTTATTTATTTATTAAGTTTTATATTTTATTTATTTAATTAAATATTTGTATTTAATTATTATTATTATAGCTTTTTATTTACAAAACATATGCATGGGTAATTTTTTCAGCATTGACCTTTGCAAAACCTTCTGTTACAAATTTTCCCCTCCTTCCCCTTAGATAGCAGGTAATCCAATACATGTTAAATATATTAAAATATATGTTAAATCCAATATATGTATACATATTTATTGAGTTATCTTTCTATACAAGAAAAATTGGATCTAGAAAGAAAAAAAACACTGAGAAGGAAAACAAAAATGCAATCAAACAATAACAGAAAGAGTAAAAATGGTATGTTGTGGTCCACATTCAGTTCCCATAGTCCTATCTCTGGGTGTAGATGGCTCTCTTCATTACTGAACAATTGGAATTGGTTTGAATCATCTCATTGCTGGAGAGGGCCACCTCCATCAGAATTGATCATCATATAGTCTTGTTGTTGCCATGTATAATGATTTCCTGGTTCTGATCATTTCACTTAGCATCAATTAATGTAAGTGTCTCTGGACCTCTCTGAAATCATCCTATTAATTATTTCTTACAGAACAATAATATTCCACAACATTCATATACCACAATTTATTCAGCTATTCTGCAATTGTTGGGCATCCATTCAGTTTCCAGTTTTTAGCCACTACAAAAAGGGCTGCTGTAAACATTTTTACACATGTGGGTCCAAAAATGTTATTTTAACAAAATAAATAAAAATGGAATACAATGTGGTTTTCTAAGTCAATACATACCTGCAGGCATCTGTTTTCTATTTGCAATCAACAGCACTGACTATAAAGTCAGTGCAACTTTAAAACTTGTCTAATATATATATTTATATATATATATATATATATATATATATATATATATATATATATATATATATATATATATATATATATATATATATATATATTGTAAGGCTGGGGTTAAGTGATTTGCCCAGGATCACACAGCTAGGAAGTGTTAAGTGTCTGAGACCAGATTTGAACTTGGGTCCCCTTGAATTTAAGGCTAGTGCTCTATCCACTGTGCTACCTAGCTACCCCCGATTTTTCCTATTTTCAAAGAAACATAGATTAAGAAGTGAAAGGGATGTGTCCCAAAGCTAAATTATTCTTGGCCTTCTTATTTTATATTTGACATAAGTCCAGAAAAAAATAATGAATTGAAATGATCAAGATCTCAGAAAAGAACAGATGCAAACATCAAATAGTTTTCATAGTTTCATCTTCATTCCTTCTCTTTTTATGTCTAAGTGTTACATTGATTATTTACTCTATAAAAATCAAATTGTTCCTTATATTTCTTTACCAATGAAACATTGGTAAAAAAGTAAAATGAAAGGGTTCTCTCTCTCTCCATTTGGGAAAAAATAAAATGGGCATTAAAAAATCCTTTCAAAAAGAGAATACTAGTCCATGTTTTATTCTTTCCATTTGGTTTACAAATTCTTCTATTTGGCCTATTAAATCATTTCCTAATTTGGCTCCAGGCTTCCTTTCCACTGTTAGTACACATTAATCCCATTTCTCCACAATTATTTCCAGTGAAATTGGTCTATGTCTTGCTTTCTATATGTGACATTCCATTTCTTGTCTCTATGAAAAGCAGATTGTATTTAATGTCTGGATTGGATTCTTGTCTTTTCTGTGTTTCTTAGATTCCCTACTCTCTTTAAAGTTTCATCTTAAATTTTACTTCTGATACAAAAATTAGTTAGTACTCTGATAGTCAATTGTTTTTATGTTGTTGCTATTCTACATACATATCAGTTTAGGAATTATAGTGAACTGTACATTCTCTTCTATAAATGTTTGCTAATTGATTACTATTCCCATAAAATAGCATTTACTTATTGATAGATATCTTGCATCACCCAGAAATAGAAGAGAGATTAGAACAATGGAATAGAATAGAGTTTATGTTCTTTAAGAAATTGTTTCCTTTTTGTCTTTGTAACTTTACAGTCTGGGACAGTGTGTCGCCCAAAAGAGATGCCTAATAAGTATTTGCTAATATTGGATAGTGGAAAGGATGTGAGAAAACTGGGTCACTAATGAACTGTTGGTGAAGTTGTGAACTGATCCAGCACTTCTGGAGATCAATTTGGAACTAAGACCAAAGGGCTATATGATATGCTTTGATCCAGCTATACTACTGCTAGATCTTTATCCCAAGGAGATCAAAGAAAAAGGTAATTGACTTATAAGTATAAAATATTTATGGGAACTTTTTGTGCTAGCTAAGAATTGGGAATTGAGGACATGTCCATCAATTGGGAAATGACTAAATGCATTGTAGTATATAATTTTAATGGAATATTATTCTAGTATAAGGGATTAGAAGCAGGATGATTTCAGAAAAAAAAAAAAAGAAAGAAAGACTTACATTAACTGATACATTGTGAAATGAACAGAATTAGGAGAATATTGACCTGGTAATGTTAATATTGTTTGATGAAGAATTGTGAATGACTTCTGATCATTACAATAATCTAATATAATCAATTCCAAAGGACTAATAATAAAGCATGCTAACCACATCCAGAGAAAGAACTGATTTTGAATACTGACTGAAACCAGCTATTTTCACTTTTTTTTCTTTTAATTGAACCTTCTTACATCAAATATTTAATCGGAAAGTGTTTTATATAAATGTACATATATAACTTTTAACTCTTGCCATCTCAGGGAGAAGGAATATGAAGGAAATAAAGGAGGGATAAGCTCAAAAATTTAAACAACAGTATTGTTTAAAATGCTGAATAAAGATGAATGAATGTACTCTGGAAGTACATTCTCATAGGCTTTAAATTATATTTAAGTCCCTAAACATGACCAATCAAAATTGATTTCTATTCATTGATCCACAATTGCATAGCTGAATGCTTTCCTAATTGGCTTAGCCTACTCATTTCTTCTCTGATGATTCTATACAAATTCAATCTCTCCCTGGCAGCTCTCTATCAACTAAAAATCATTCACATAACTTTACTAAACTTTGAGATCTTTTAAAAAAATTAATAAAATAGCTTTGAAGAAAGACCAATGTTTTTAATTGATGACTTTTCCCCCCAGAAATGTTTCAAACACTAAATAGCATGAGGAATCATTAGATTTTGAAAAGTAAGCCTTTTCAAAATAAAAATTCTAACCCAAGAAAAATTATACATTAATGGTTCTATGTCAAGGAAAGTAATTGAAACATTCTTTACTTCTTGATCTTAACTTTCTAGTGAAGCTCAGTTATTCCAGTGACAAGCATGATCATAGGTTTTGAAACTATCCTTCCAAAATGACGCTTAAAAATATCTAGAAACTGTCTCCTTCACATTTGTGTAATGCTTCAAAAATGAAGTAAACCATATAATTTTTTTTTCTATATACAGACTAATTCCTGAGGAAAGGGTCATGTATGAATTTTTTAAGATTCATTTTTTTTCATGTGCATACCACCTTTACTACCACATGTACTTCTTTCAAAAAAAAGTGCTAGTGAGTAAATTTCTTGCAAATAGTAATTGATTCATTATATGTGTGTGTTTACACACACCCTTGTCTAATTGCTGGCCTCAGTAAGGAAGGAGGGAAACAATGTCAAATTACAAGTTTAAAAAAATGTTAGCTTGTTTTTATGTAAATGAAAAATTCATAATATTATTTTAAAAGTTTTTTCATTGGCTAAGTGACTATCAAGAAGAGAGAGACAAATATTGTGATGGACATTCCTGATTACTGTCAGGAAGACCTAATCTCAGGCCCAGCCTCAGACATAATACTAGATATACTAGATAATCTGGGTAAATCACATATTATCTCAATGCTACTAGGCAACTCATTAAGACTGTAAGTTACAGAGGGATTAATAAAGTTTCCACACTGGAAGTTCCTTGCACTGATACAGTTATTATTCAGTTCATCAGAAATTTATCATGCACCTGCTATGTGCAATGAATTATACATAATGATGGAAAAGTAAAAACTAAAATGAATCAATCCCTACTTTTGAGGAGAGTATATTGTACTGGGAGATATAGCCCACAAAATATATAAAACATAAAAAAACAAAGAAATTGATGTTAGGTTTTTTAATGTCATGGTTTTTTTTACTTTTTTAAATATTTAAAAAATATACAGATTTCATTTTGTGTTATGTAACCACCTACTTCCCACTACCTTATCCCCTAAGTGGCTGTTGAGAAAATTTAAATGATTATACAGTTCTTGAAAATGAACTGAGAATTCCTAAATTGTACATTATGTGGGAGCCAAAATTCTCTTTGTGAATGTGTCTCTAAATAAAAATTGATAGAAATAGGGTCTGGACCTCTAATTTCCTTAGTATCTAGACTTTAGGGATTATAATATATATCAGCATGGGACCAGAAGTTTTGGCACCTCTTTTTGCAATTTATTTTCTAGAGAATTGCCTAAAACATTTTAAGTTTCAGTTATTTTTTTCTCAATGTCGCACAGCCAATACATGTGAGAAGCAGGTCTTGAATCAAAGACTTCCAGCAGGCAAGGCCTGCTCTCCATCCACTCCAATCCAGTGACTCTCACAGGATAAGAACATATAGTTTATATCCACATTTACTTTGAGTCAACTTCTTTTTTTTTTTTTTTTTCTGAATGCATTTATTATATAAAATTGAGGTCAATTTTAGATGAGGACATAAAGCTTATATCCACATTTCTTTGAGTCAACTTTTTTTTAAAGCATTTATTATATAAATTGAGGCCAATTTTAGAGAAGAGTTTTGATTTTTCAATATTTTAAAGTCTTACTTTTATATGGAAAGTGTTTAAGAGATAAAATATTATAACTATTCATTTACCTAATTTTGGAGAATTATCTATCTTAATTGAATTAGCATATTTTAATGATAATTATAATTAAAGACTACCTACTTGTGCTGAGTTATGAGAATTAGTTCCCTGAAATAAAATTATATTTGTAAGAGATTTCTACTTTTTTAGAGGAAACTTTTAAAAGTATAGTGGCAAGGAAATGGTTTCCCATACAAATCACAATGAATTCAGTTGAGATCACAACGTCCATTTTGGGTGAAGTGTTGCATACTCTCAATAAAAGACAATGGCAAGATGGATAGGATACTGAAATTGGAGTCAGGAAGATTTTAGTTCAAAATCCTCCTTTGACACTCACTAGCTACAAGTCCAATAAAAAAGACACATAACCTTTCAGCTTCAATCTTCTCATTTGTAAGAGGGTAATAACATCTGTAGAGATTACCATGTGAAACCATTAATAAGAATCAAAGGGATACTGAAAATTTAGTGATATAGTCGGATTTTATAAAAGAAGTACTTACCAGCTACCCCTCCCATCCTTCCATAGAATTCTCTTTGTTCAGTCACCATATCAGCTATTTCTTCAATCATTTCTTTTTTTTTTTTTCTCAGTATTAAAAGATGATAAGCTGTTTTTAGATGATGTACCTGTCTTGTAAGTATGATCAAAGGAGGAAGAGAATGACATGGCTTCAAGTGATCTATTGGTGAGAGTCTTTTTCCAATGATATATGTCAGCATGGGGTGAAATCATGGTAATTCTACCCTGAAGATATGGTTCAAGGATCCTTTTCTTCACAAACTCTTTTCTCCACACTCTTACTGATTCTGTAATAAAAAGACGAGTTAGGGAAGATTGTGCCTAGTGTATCTGTATTTTCTTTTAAGTTTTCAAATTCATGTTACACGCTTCTCAGCAAGAGGTACAGTAAATACTAGGTAATTAGTAGTATCTGTCTGTTCTCATTATCAATGTGGATTTAAAACAAAACAAAACAAAACCAAAAAATCCAATATAAGTAGAGTATTTTATCTGGATCGACAATTAAAATCTTAATGAAAGGTAAAGAAAACATCTGGCTTGCTAAAAATTTTAAGAAGGACTCATCTTTAAAAAATCACTGCATATGAACAGCCTGCCAGGGCTTAACATATAAATCATTCCTTGAGGGCTTGACTGGGATTATTTGATTGGTAAGGCAGCTGTGGTATAGGGGGTAGTACATCAAATATGGAATTGGAGGACATGGGTCCACATTCCAACTAAATGTTCTCACTGAGATAATGCTCTTTTGATCTTTGCTAAGATACTTCTTTTTTATCTTTATTTCCTAGCTCAAAATTAAATGTGACTCAATAAATATTTATTAAATATCCACCACATGCAAGACATATAGGTTCTGGGAATACCATGCCAACAAACTAAAAAGCCCAGGCTTTAAAGAGTTTACATACATTATGCTGAAATAATATATCATATGCATATGTACATGTACATACATATACACATTCTCAAAAATGTGATACGATTTCAAGGGTAGAAAGCTGTAATAAATGGGAGAGGAGAAAAGGATCTCAAGCAGGAGTTAGCACAAGCTTTGAACAAAGATGAATTAAATAAAAGGTTCAAAGCCTTTCTTTGGATGTCATGCATCTCTTTTCAATCTGATGGGGCTTATATAGAGCACTTCTCAGAATAATGGTTTTAAATAAAATGAAGGTAATCCTAAATTTCAGTTAGAAAATAGGAAGAAAAGATAAAGACCTCATTTCTAAAATATAGAGAATTGACTCAATTTTATAAGAATTCAAATCATCCTTCAATTGATAAATGGTCAAAGGATATGAACACACAATTTTCACATGAAGAAATTGAAACTATTTCTAAGTCATATGAGAAGGTGTTCTAAATCACTATTGATCAGAGAAATGCAAATTAAAACAACTCTGAGATACTACTACACACCTCTCATATTGGCTAAGATGACAGGAAAACAATGACAAATGTTGGAGGGGATGTGGGAAAACTGTGCACTAATACATTATTGGTAAAACTCTGGAGAGCAATTTGGAATTATGCCCAAAGGGCTATCAAAATGTGTATACCCTTTGATCTATCAGTGTTTCTATTGGGCTTATATTCCAAAGAGATCTTCAAAGAGGAAAAGGAACCCACATATACAAACATGTTTGTGACAGCCCTTTTTGTAGTGGCAAGGAACTGGAAACTGAGTGGATGCCCATCAATTGAGGAATGGCTGAATAAATTATAGTATATGAATGTTATGGGATATTATTGGTCTGTAAGAAATGACCTGCAAGATGATTTCAGAGAAGCCTGGAGAGACTTACATGAACTGATGTGAAGTGAAATAAATCAAAATAGGAACTCAGTATACACGGCAACAACAAGACTCTAAAATGATCAATTCTGAAGGACATTGCTCTCTTCAAATGAGATGATTCATGAAGGTGGATTAGCTGTACCAGATCTAAAATTATATTATAAAGCAGCAGTTACCAAAAGCATTTGGTATTGGCTAAGAAATAGACTAGGAGATCAGTGGGAGAGGTTAGGTTCAAAGGACAAAATAGTCAATAATTTTAATAATCTAGTGTTTGAGAAACCCAAAGACCCCAGCTTTTGGGATAAGAATTGACTGTTTGACAAAAACTTCTGGGAAAATTGGAAATAATATGGCAGAAACTAGGCATTAACTCACACTTAACATCATACATGAAGATAAGGTCAAAATGGGTTCATGATCTAGGCATAAAGAAGGAGATTATAAATAAATTAGAAGAACATAGGATAGTTTACCTCTCAGACCTATGGAGGAGGAAGGAATTCATGTCCAAAGAAGAACTAGAGATCATTTGATTGTATCAAATTGTATCAAACTGAAAAGTTTCTACATAAACAAAACTAATGCAGATAAGATTAGAAGGGAAACAACAAACTGGGAAAACATTTTTACAGTCAAAGGTTCTGATAAAGGCCTCATTTCCAAAATATATAAAGAATTGATGCTAATTTATAAGAAATCAAGCTATTCTCCAATTGATAAGTGGCCAAAGGATATGAACCAACAATTCTCAATTCTCACATGAAGAAATTGAAACTACTTCTGGACATAGGAAAAGATGCTTCAAGTAATTATTAATTAGAGAAACTAAAATTAAGACAACTTTGAGATACCACTACACACCTCTCAGATTGGCTAGAATGACAGGGAAAGATAATGCGGAATGTTGGAGGGGATTTAGGAAAACTGGGACACTGATACATTATTGGTGGAATTGTGAATACATCCAGTTATTCTGGGGAAAGATTTGGAACTAGGCTCAAAAAGTTATCAAACTGCACATACCCTTTGATCCAGCAATGTTACTACTGGGTTTATATCACAAAGAGATCTTAAAGAAGGGAAAGGGACCTGTATGTGCAAGATTATTTGTGGCAGCCCTCTTTGTAGTGGCAAGAAACTGGAAACTGAATGGATGCCCATCAATTGGAGAATGGCTGAATAAATGGTGGCATATGAGTGTTATGGAGTATTATTGTTCTGTAAGAAATGACCAGCAGGATGATTTCAGAAAGGCCTGGAGAGACTTATATGAACTGATGCTGAGTGAAATGAGCAGGACCAAGAGATTATTATATACTTCAACAACAATACTATATGATGATCAATTCTGATGGATATGGCTCTCTTCAACAATGAGATGAATTAAATCAGTTCTAATAGTGCAGTAATGAATAGAACCAGCTATATATCCAGGGAAAGAACTCTGTAGTGTGAAGCACTACATAGAATTCCCAATCCCTCTATTTTATCTGCCTGCATTTTTTATTTCCTTCACAGGTTAATTGTACATTATTTCAAAGTCCAATTCTCAAAACAACTGTATGGACATGTATACATATATTGTATTTAACATATACTTTAACGTATTTAACATGTATTGCTCTACCTGCCATCTGGGGGAGGGGATGGAGGGAAGGAAGGGAAAAATTGTAACAAAAAAGTTTTGCAAATGTCAATGCTGAAAAATTACCCATGCATATATAACTTGTAAATAAAAGTCTATAAAATAAAACAAACAAACAAAACAAAACAAAAACAAACAAAAAAAAACCAAATGAGATGATTCAGACTTATTCCAGGGATCTTGTGATGAGGCAAGCCATCTACACCCAAAGAGAGGAGTCTAGGATCTGAGTGTGGTTGGCAACATAACGTTTTCACTTGGTTTGTTGTTGTTTACTTGTGTTTTATTTTCTTTCTCATATTTTTTCCTGTTTGATTTGATTTTTCTTGTGTGGCAAGATAATTTTACAAATATGTATACATATGTTGGATTTAGCATAGATTTCTATCATATTTAACATAAAAAAGAAAATAGGAAAAAAAATCCCAATCATGTTTATAGATCTATTTAAGTTCCTCCACAGACTCATATAGGTACATATATATGGACCCTTGAATTTGATGATCTCTTGAATCTTTTTAAAACTCAGTTTATAAGTTTGATGTAATACAGACTTAAATGCATATTGTTAGTAAAAACTTTCTATGTGAGCAAATTGCTCATAGAAATGCATCTTCTAAAACATTTGAATAGATTTTATATGTATTTATTACTTTCTTTTTTAAAAATTGTATTATTTTTCATTACAGCTTTTATTTTTAAAATACATGCATGGATAATTTTTCAACATTGACTCTTTCAATTTTTTTTTCTCCCCTTCCCTCAACCCTCTCCCATAGATAGCAAGTAATCCAATATATGTTAAACATGTTAAAATATATGTTAAATCCATTATATGTTTACATGTTTATACAATTATCTTGCTGCATAAAAAAATCAGATCATAAAGGAAAAAAATGAGAAAGAAAATGCAAGCAAGCAACAAAAAGAGTGAAAATGCTATGTTGTGATCCACAATTAGTTCCCACAGTTCCCTCTCTGTGTATAATTGGCTCTCTTCATCATAACATTATTGGCATTATTGAAAAGAGCCACATCAATCAGAATTGATCTATATATAACCTTGTTGTTACTGTGTACAAAGTGCTCCTGGTTCTGTACATTCCATTTAGCATCAGTTCATGTAAGTCTCTCCAGGCTTCCCTGAAATCATTTTATTGATTGTTTCTTATAGAAAATAATATTCCATAACATTCATATAACTTATACATAAATATAAGTTATTCATCCATTCTCCAACTTATAAGAATCTACTTAGTCTAGAGGAAGAAGTCTCTCCTCTAGACCAGAGAGTGATCGGTTTGTAACATGCTCTCCTGGCAGTTACAACTTAGTTTCCACTTTCTTGGCTCTACAAAAAGAGGTGCTACAAACACTTTTGCTGATATAGGTCCCTTTTCCTCCTTTATGATCTCTTTGCGATAAAAAATCTAGTAGAAACACCTCTGGATCAAAGGATATGTACATTTTGATAACCCTTTGGGCACTGTTCCAATTCGTTTGCCAGAATTATTGGATCAGTTCACAACTCCACCAACACCATTAGTCTCCCAATTTTCCCACATCCCCTCCAATATTCATCATTATCTTTTCCTGTCATCTTAGACAATCTGAGAGGTGTATAGTGGTATCTCAAAATTGTCTTAATTTGCATTTCTCTCATCAATAGAGATTTAGAGCACTTTTTCATATGACTAGAAAAAGTTTCAATTTATTCATTTAAAAATTGTCTGTTCATATCTTTTGACCATTTATCAATTGGAGAATAGCTTGAATTCTTACAAATTTGAGTCCATTCTCTATGTGTTTTAGAAATAAAGACTATTAGAACCTTGAATGTATTTTTTTTCCTACAGTTTTGTTTTGTGCAAAAAACTTTTAACTTAATATAATCAAAATTATCTCTTTTGTTTTCAATAATGTACTCCAGTTCTTTTTTGGCTACAAAAAAGATCTCCTTCTCCACAGATCTGAGAGATAAATTGTCCTTTGTTCTTCTAATTTGCTTATAATATCATTTTTATGCTTAGATCATGAACCCATTTTTGACCTTATCTTGATATAGGTTGTTAGGTGTGGGTCAATGCCTAGTTTCTGCCACACTAATTTCAATTTTCCAGCAGTTTTTCAAATAGTGAGTTCTTATCCCAAAAGCTGAGGTCTTTGGGTTTGTCAGATACTAGATTACTGTAATCATTGGTTATTTTGTCCTATGAACCTAACTTATTCCACTGATTGACCACTCTATTTCTTAGCCAGTACCAAATGGTGTTGATGAGTGCTGCTGTATAATACAGTTTTAGGTCTGGCAGAGCTAGGCCACCTTCATTGGGATTTTTTCATTAATTCCCTCAAAATTCTTGATTTTTTTTCTTTCATATAAAATTGGTTATTATTTTTTCTAGATCTGTAAAATAATTTCTTCAGATGAGTATTGTCATTTTTATTATATTCCCTTGGTCTACCCATGACCACTTGATCTTTTTCCAATTGATTAGATCTGACTTGTGTGGAAAGTGTTTTATAGTTGTGTTCATGTAGTTCCTGACTTTGCTTTGGCAGATTGATTCCCAAATATTTTATACTATCAGCAGTTATTTTGAATGGAATATGTTTATTTATTTATTTATTTATTACATTCTTTTGAGTATTTAGACACTTGGTAAAACTCATAATCCCAGGGATGATAATGGTAATTCACATATTATCACACCTAGGGCTTTAATTAATCAAGATCACAACTTTTTAATAATCTTAAGGCATTATTCTTTATTGCAGCATACTAGGAGACCCATAATCAGTAGTGGGAATACTTATATTTACCAAGTATTTTCTTCACAAGAAATTTGTTAGCCAGGTAGTGAAAGTGGTATTATTCCTATTAAATAGATGAAAAAAACTCAGTGAGAAATATTTTGTCTCACAAAGTGAGTTTCGTGATTTATATTTATGTAAAACTTGATAAATAATTCTGCTTTTGAGGGAACCCAACCAGTAGATGTTTTGTTTTATGTTCAAATCCTGACTATACCAGAACTACAAGCACAATAGCTTTTTATGGAAAAAAAAAAAAAAAAAAAAACACAACAAAATCTCTCTCTCTCTCTCCTATTGTGCTTGTAGTCCTGGTTCATGTCACTCTGATATTTGCCTAATAGAATAAATAATGATCCATTTTCTTCATTCAAATATATCTAATTAGTGTGTTGTATTAATACATATTATACTATATTATTTGGATTCTGAAATATGATATTTTAATATGTATGTATATTCATATTTCTACTAATCTACAAAAATAGTTTTTATTAAAATACTTTCTACTTGTATTCGTAATTTAAATACTTGTGATATCACTGGCCATAGGATCCCAGATTAAAAAGAAAATTCACAGCAAAGACCCTTGAATCTAGTCACTCTCCCTTCTTCTACTTTTGAATCCTAGAGAGCTGAAATGTCTTGCCCAAGTTTACACAGATAGCTAATGGTGAAGCCTTCCTTTCAACCCCCATAAACCCAGCTTTCTGACTCCTGAGACAAGGTTCTTTCTGTTGTATTCATCAAGATAAAGATTAATCACTTCATACTTACACAGACTATCTTCCTGAATTTCCCTGCACGACGTATTTATTAGATGTAGCCAACTTGGCATGAGCCTCTCTGTACTTTGTTTGACTGGTCTATGACATGTTACTGGGCTCATACATGAATCTTTTTTACCTGGGGAGGACCTGCTAGAACTTGAGCTAAATTGGCAATTCACAAAACCTTCATACCATTATGAAGCATTAATGATGATTTAATTTTTAAAATTCTTTAGACAAAAAAATCTTGATAATAGAGCTTTAGGTCATTAAATAGGTTATTCACAGAGCTGATATATATATATATATATATATATATATATATATATATATATATATATATATATATATATATATATATATATATATATATATATGTATATATATATACATATATATATATATATTTATTTACAATATTTAGTTTCTTATGTACTTGGTTCAATTTAATACAACAAATATTTTTAGGCACTTACTGCAACAAGCATCATATACCTTGTCACTCATTCATAATATGTTTCCTGCTTTCAAATAGTTTACATTCTATTACAGAGAGGAAATATTATAAAGATGTGGTAATAGACAGAGAAGGGATTTTGTGATTTAGAAAATAAAAGAAATTATGAATTAAATCATAGGCTGTAATGTTTGGACTAACTCTCTGGAGGACTTCAGAATCAGCCCGAGTCCTTGGTCATAGTGGAGGAGTGAAGGAGGTAGGAGGGCCATATGACTGGTCAAAGATGGAGTCTAGAATCTGGCATCTTCTCTTGTGTCTGTGGCTGAGAGCTGTGGCTGAGAGAATCTTCTGTGTCTGAGACTTCCTTTAAATACTCCAGTGTAATTACATCACAACATCACACTGAGCATGCCCAACCACATTGAGCATGCACAACTGTAGCCATTACTTTGCAAGTACTAACTATAGTACCATTACATCACCATAGCACATTAAGTTTATGTACTTAACTAGAGTGATTACATCATTAGCTAGAGAATCATTACCTTATCAATCATACTGAACCTTAAGTATACCTTTTCAGAGTTCTGGCCCTCTACAATAGGCAGTCTACTCTCAGGAGCCATGGCTAGTTGAAATAAATGAAACAATATTCTATTTTTGAGACATTTTATTCTTCTGATAGGGAACTATGTGTTGCAGTTACCAAAATGTTCAATTTGGAGTCAGATGCGTATGAGCAAGTAATTTAACATTTCCTCATCTCAGGAAACATCCCAAGACTGTTCTGCTAAATAATGAATGGCAATCTGCATGGTAGAGGAAATTCTCACAGAAAAAGTTCCACATGTAGATGAAATTGAGATTTCCTGTCCACCTTCAGCCATTCACCAGTCAATGGGCCTCCCCACAATTTCCAATTATTTGTCCTGAAAACAGAACTGCTACAAATACTTTTGCACATATAAATTCTTTTCCTTTTTAAAATCTCTTTTATCATACATGCCTGATAGTAGTATTGTTAGGTCAAAGGATATATATGGATTTATAATGCTTTGGGCATAGCACTTATTTTTCTTTTAAATAAATTTGGCTCAGTTCCTTCTGTGTTTGAGACAAAAGGCCTTATTATAGAAACTTGTTTCAAAATTCATTTTTACAATTACTTTCACTGGCTGTATTTCCCCCTGGTCATTCCATTTTCTTTCTCTTCTCATCCCACCCATCCTTAAAAGGGTTTTGCAACTAACCACTTTCTCCCTCAAATATGCTGTATCTTTTATCAACCTTCCCATTACGCATAAGCCATTCCTCTCTTATTATTCTGTAGGATAAAATAGATTTCTATACCTATATTGAATACAACTATTATTTTCTCTTTGAGCCAATTCTGATGAGAGTAAAATTCAATCACTTTCCTTTTCCTTTCCTTCTTCCCCTGCAGTGTAAAAAGTTTTTCTCTCCTTTTTTTATGTCAGATAATTTACATTTCAGTTCTCTCCCTTTCTCCTAATACATTCCTTTGTCCCTCCCTCATTTCATCATTTTTAAACAAAGATACTATTCTTTCATATTCAAGTTGTATCTGTGGTCTTTGTCTAAAAATATTTCTTCAAATCATTCTCCCATGCAGGAATATAAAGCAATAAACCTTATTAACTCTCTTATGATATTGCTTTCCTGATTACCTCCTTACACTTCTCCTGAATCCTGTGTTTGAAAATCAAATTTTATATTCAGCCCTGGTCTTTTCATCATAAATATTTGAAGATTCTCTATTTAATTAAATGTCCACCTTTTCTTCTAAAGGATTATGCTCAGTGTTGTTGGGTAGGTGATTCTTGGTTGCAATTCTATCCACATTCAATATCATTTTTCAAGCCTTGTGGTCCTTCAATGTAGAAACTACAAAATTTTGAATGATCATACCTCTGACTCCATAATACTTTAATTGTTTCTTGCTAGATGCTTTCAGTATTTTATCCTTGAACTGGGAGTTCAAAATTTTGGCTATAATATTCCTGGAAGTTTTCATTTTTACATCTCTTTCTGGAGATGACTGGTGAATTCTTTCAATTTCTGTTTTATCTTTTGGTTCTAGAATATTAGTTTTCCTTGCTGATTTTTTTTTAATTTTTCATTCATTTATTTATTTTTATTAAAGATTTTTATTTACAAAGCAGATGCATGGTGAAATTTTTCCAACATTGACCTGTGCAAAACCTTTTGTTCCAAATTTTCCTCTCCTTCCCCACACCTCTCCCCTATATGGCAGATAGTCCAATACATGTTAAATATGTTGAAATACATGTTAAATCCAATATATTATTCATAATCTAATAAATATATACATATTTATACAATTATCTTGCTATACAAGAAAAATCAGATCAAGAAGGAAGAAAAATAAAAAAAAAACTGATAAAGAAAACAAAATGCAAGCAAATAACAACAGAGAAAGCGAGAATGCTATGTTGTGTTCCACACTCACTCCCCAGTCCTCTCTTTGAGTGTATATGGCTGTCTTCATCACTGAACAAGTGAAACTGGTTTGAGTCATCTCATTGTTGAAGAGAGCTACATCCATCAGAATTGATTGTCATATTCTTGTTGCCATCTATAATGATCTCCTGATTCCGCTCATTTCATTTAGCATCACTTCATGTAGGTCTTTCTGCAAAGCTCTCTGAAATCCAGCTGGTCATTTCTTACAGAACAATGGTATTCCATAGCATTCCTATACCATAATTTATTCAGCCATTCTCTAATTGATGGGAATTCATTTAGTTTCCAGTTTCTTGCCACTACAAAGGGAGCTGCCACAAGCATTTGGTAGTAGTCCTTCATTCCCTATTTTATAGTAGTATTTTATAGTAGTCCTTTATTCCATATTTTTTCAAATACTTTATATAGTATTGGAGTTAATTGTTCTTTAAATGTTTGGTGGAATTCACATGTAAATCCATCTGGTTCTGGGGAATTTTTCTTAAGGAATTGATTAATAGCTTGTTCTATTTCTTTTTTCTAAAATGGGGTTAAGTGATTTTTTTCCTCTTCTGTTAATCTGGGCAATCTACATTTTTGTAGGTATTCCTCCATTTCACTTAGGTGGTCAAATTTATTGGCATAAAGTTGGGCAAGTAATTCCTAATAATTGCTTTAATTTCCTCTTCATTGATTGATAGCTCTCCTTTTCATTTTTGAGACTAAATTTTCTTTCTAATCAAATGAATTAAAGGCTTATCTATTTCGTTGTTGTTTTTTTTTTTTTTTTCAAAAATACAACTCAGTTTTATTTAGTGATTCAATAGTTTTTTTTTTTTTTTAGTTCCATTTTTATTGATTTCTCCTTTTATTTTTAGAATGTCAAGTTTAGTATTTTATTGGGGGTTTTTAAATGCTTCTTTTCCTAACTTTTTTAGTTGTAAGCCCAATTCATTGATCTTCTCTTTTCTTCTATTTTATGTAAATAGGCGTCTAGAGATATAAAATTTCCCTTTATTACTGCTTTGGCTACATCCCACAATTTGGGTATGTTGTCTTATTATTGTCATTCTCTTGGATGAAGCTGTTGATTATGTCTATGATTTGCTCTTTCACCCATTCATTCTTAAGGATGAGATTATTTAGTTTACAATTACTTTTTGTTCTATTTTCATTGCATCGTGATCTGAGACAAAAATACATTTACTGTTTCTCCCTTTCTGGATTTGATTTTTCCAAGAAAAAAGTGTATTTCTTTCTGTGTCCATTCAGTTTTATCCAAAGATCTATCATATCTGGCTTTTGTAGTATTCTATTTACTTCTTTAACTTCTTTCTTATTTATTTTGTGATTTGATTTATCTAGTTCAGAGAGACCAAGGTTGATATCTCCCACTATTATAGTTTTGCTGTTTATTTCTTCTTGCAATTTCTTAACTTTTCCTTGAGAAATTTAGATGCTACACTACTTGGTACATATATGTTTAATATTGATATTGCTTCATTATCTACTGTACCCTTTAGCAAGATATAGTTTCCTTCCTTATCCTTTTTAATTAGATCAATTTTTGCTTTTGCTTGATCTAAGATCAGAATGGCTACCCCTGCTTTCTTTCTTTCTTTTTTTTTTTTTTTTTTTTTTTTTTTTTACTCCACCTGAAGCATAATAGATTCTGCTTCAGCCTTTTGCCTTTACTCTGTATGTATCACTCTATTTTAAATTTGTTTCTTGTAAACAACATACTGTAGGATTCTGGCTTTTAATCCAGTCTGCTATCTGTTCCGCTTTATGGGGGAGTTTATCCTGTTCAAGTTTATGGTTAAAATTACTAATTCTGTATTTCCTGCCTTCTTATTAACCCCAAATTATACTAGGTTCTATCACCTTTTGGGGCTTCATCTGGAGACAATCTGCTTTTAGTCTCCTCAGGGTTCGATATCTGTTCCTCTCTTTCACCATAAAAGCTGTCTATTGTCAGAGTTCTCTTTACTTTTTTACTCATTTAAACAAAACAAATCAAAACAAAACATTAAGGTCTGATTTTAGGGCAGAGGAGCTTTTCCAAGCTTCCTCTATTAGCAGCAGCTTCCTCTATAAGCAGCCTTAGCTGCTCTGGGTCAGTGCTGACTCATTCCTGGTGCTGAATTGGCATGCCCATATCCCATGAGTTTCTGGCATTTTGGAGTTCACTATTTACTGTTTTTGTTTGTGTTGGATATTTTATAACTGCTTTGCTGATCTACTGGCTCTTTGTTAAAGTAGGGCTGTTTTCACAGTGGAGAGTGCACTGTCCCAAGTTTCAGGTATTTTGTCTAGCTGTTTTCAGACATCTTCTTAGGGACCTGACCACAAGCACTCTTTCCTGCCCTTGAATTGTAAAGAATGTCTCCACCCCACTGTAAGTGTAATATCTAGTATTCTAAGGCAGCAGAGTCTTGCTTAGTTCATGCTGGGATCAGGGTTGTACTGGCATTGTCTGTACTGAGATTGTGGGCTGGACTCCCACTTGTTGCCACAGACCTTCTCTTCTGACCTCCAAGTCTTCCCTGCTGTTCCCCAGCACAGAGGTCCAAAGCTACCAGCACTTCCATTGATTCAGAGGTCCTGCTTTGCTGATTTTGGGGCCAAGGCCTGATCCAGGCTTGGGGTCCAGGCTGTTCTGGGTTTCCAAAGACCTTTTCTCCTGACCTTCCAAGTCCTCTTTGTTGTTTCTGGACTGAGAAGTCTGGAAGACCCCAGAGTTTACATTGTTGAGTGTAGGAGGAGTGAAAATGATTCGACAAGAGTGTTAGATGTGGAATTGTTAAGACCTTGCTTCAAACAGTTCAATTAACAAAATTGCATTTCTATTTTTAAAATTTTTATTTGTTTTATTTTTAATTTATGGAATAAAATAAGTTCTTCCATAACATAATATAATAAAAAGATGATTAAACCATGAAGAGTAAAAACAGAGAAAGAAAATTATAGACCAGTTTCATTAATGAATATGACTGCATTTCTATTTTTGCTTTTTAGAAATGTGGATAAAAATTGCTACTTCTCATCTAGAAGGGTTGTTGTGTAGAACAAATGAGAGAATAGCTATGAAAGTATTTTTAAACTTTAATAATCCTCACATTATTATTATTTTCACCATGCCTATTATTATGGAAAGATATATCTTAATTTGTAGAACTGCAAAGGAAAATATGTTTCAGCACAGGCAAAGCCATTTTTTGCACTCTATTGAACAATTACTAAAAGTGGTCTCTAACATAATGAATCCCACCAATCTTCCACAAAATGAGAGGGAATTTTACATTTTGTAACAAAATATCACATCTATTAACATAAATATAAATTCAATTAATAATTCCCAACAATGTATTTCTTTAGAAATTTTTGGGATGACATGCAGATTATTTCAACCCAGAGAGGGCCTTCTATTTTAACCATCACTCTCCACTTTGAAATGCAGAAGAGTACACATCATGGCAGCAATTTGTATCTTTTGAATGTAAAACCACTCAAATAATTTCAATAATATGAAGTGCAAATAAGTTCAAATAATTTCCTTTGTTTCCATCATGTAATAGCATAAGAAGGATGCATTTTCCCTCTTAAATTGTCAAGGAAAGAAAACTATTTGAAGAATATAGTTATAATTGACAAATATTCACTCATTATGGACTAATGTAATAAATAAGCTATGGAGCTATTTAGGCACTGGGTTTTACAATGAAAAGGAAACAGTTTCCAGGAAATTTAAAATGAAGAAAGAGAAAACTGAAGATCTTGGTGAAGATTTTAGCTCTATCAATGCATATCACAATTTCTCCCTGGCCTAGGATAACTAGATGTTCTTCAAGTTTTCTATGGACCCAAAATATCACCTTCATTCAAGCCTCTGGAGGACCTTTCTAGAACATAGCTATTATTGTTCATCCTTCATTCTTGAAGAAAATTGATGACATCAGGAGGATGATGTCTAGACTTGCAAGTGAATTGGATTTACATGCGGCAGGACTGAGAGTAAAGAAAAGCTGCCCATCATTGGGCTACACTTGAAGTCCTTTCATCTTAATATAATATGCCAGGGTTGATGTTTTGCTGGTAGAGCCTTTGAGTATCTAGAGTTATATTCATGCTATTATGGAGAATCAGAGGAAAACTTTGAAACTGAAACTAATGTATTTTTTTAATTCCTGAAATGGATAAATGATTATCGCCAATCATTAAAATGAAAAATTGTGAAATATTTTTAAATGACAGCAATGACCCCCTGTCTCATATTTCTGTTCTGAAAATTATGGTAATTCCATTTTGCTCAGTGTTAGAAATAAGACTTGTCCTATAGATGTGTGGAAAAAAATTAAAATTGTTTCATCCTCATCCTCTCTTCTGCCAATAAATGAGTTCCTTCTCCATTGTAAATGAAGAGAAATAATAAAGCATTTCTCTTGTAAGAACTGTTTTTCACACAGAGAAGGGGGAGAGAGAGATGGAATGAGGGAGGGAGGGAGAAAGGGAGGAAGAAGTGATGAGCATTTATTTTATATTTGGCATTTTTAAAGGACAAACAAATGACCCAGAAACTGACAAAATGAAGTTGAGGCTGA
This sequence comes from Sminthopsis crassicaudata, assembly GCF_048593235.1. Lineage (NCBI taxonomy): Eukaryota > Metazoa > Chordata > Mammalia > Dasyuromorphia > Dasyuridae > Sminthopsis > Sminthopsis crassicaudata. The sequence continues at coordinate 63,581,513 of NC_133622.1, read as the reverse complement.
AAAACTTTTTTCCATATTTTCTTTTCACACATTTTCCTTGGTGGCATTACAGAGAGGAATTTGTTTCTTGAGATGCAGCTTGACCTAACCTAAATCCTAATGTGTAAGATGTGAGTATTTCAGAAGCACATTTGTCATCTCAGATAATGTATTGGAAAAGCAGTATAATTTTTAAGGGTTGGTTGGATTTTGATATGTTTCAGCAGTAATCCTGTATTTATCTAATCAATAGACTGCACATTATTAAAATGGAGGACATACTTGAATGCATCACATGGTTTATATTTTTATGACTATTCATAAACAGAATAGAATTGAATCTGGATCTTGAATTTCAACTAAATAATGAAAGTTTACTGTTTGCTTTCTAGTTCTGATGAACAAATATTTTGCTTAATTATTTACTTTCATACTTTAATAGATCCATGAGCTTATCATTTTGAGTGCCTCTTTCATAAATGTAGGTTACAATCCCTTCACATCTATAATCCTTTATAATTTTTATACAGCTTTCTACAAAGTTCCCTTAGTGTATAACACAATGTGTTGGAATTTCTCAAGTGCTTCTGGGATTCTTTTATGTTTTTGAGTTGTTAATGTAATACATGGGATATCTGGTATTTTTCATTTTTGCTCTGTGACCAGCTTATTTTCTTTTTCTAATGCATAATGCTTCAAATGGATCTTTGAGTTCATTTGTATTACCTGACATTTAATGAGTGCTTAATTAATATTTCCCTTTCTGTTCTCTTAAGGAATTTAGGGTATATTTCTGAATTATAAATGAAGTTATTTAGATAATACTTTTACTTCTCACTGGAAATAATAGGCAGAAAAAATGTAGGAATATCAACTCAATCAAGTAATCATTAACTATCGCCTCTCCATCATTCAGCATAAACAGGAGAATAATAGGGACTAGATATTTGATTTCATTGACATAGGGAACTTCTAAGTAAAGAAATTGCTTCTACCAACAGAGTTTTGCAGGTTCCCTAGATTTATAGATTTAGAGGCTTGATTAAAACATTAGGAAGTACTAGAGCCATGATGGTGAGTACAGGTTAGGACTCAAATGAAAGCTCTTAACATTTCCCTTCAACCAACTTTTAAAAAATACCTTTAGTCAAATATTGGAGACCAATATAGAACCAACAGAGGAACACATTTACCAGCCTAAACATTTTAAAGGTCTATAGGAGAGATCTAGAAAAATGGGTGTCAGTAGAGGCCTGGACTGGTGAGGGAGAGCTCTGGTGGGCCTTACTGGTGGCCAGAAGAGCAACAGCACATGTAGCAGCAGCAGCTTTGGTAGTTCTCAGTCACGAGACAGTAAGGAAGCTGACCCTTTGTTGGCATCTCATGTAGATGGTGAAGTTGCAGTGCCAAAATAGAAATGTCTCAAAGAATCATGGACCCTAGTCACAGTTTTAGGGCCAATAGGAGCACAGGCTCCTCTTGGTATAAAGGAATTAGAACCTTTTCTGAGTGAAGTCCAGAGCACACACCAAGAAAGCGGTGACCATACTTCTTTGCCTTGGAAATACTGATAAGAGGAAGCTATTCAGAACCAACTATGAAAACAGCAACATAAAAAGAGATATAAATCCAGGTCACTGTAGCTGAACTTTAACATAAAGTTCCAAGAGAAGTAATAGCTTAGGAAAATGAGCAAACAATGATAACAATAGAACTTGATTATAAAAAGCTAGCAGAGCTAGCAGAGAAGACCAAGACACACATTTAGAAGAAGAAAATTAGTGACTGGAACATTCCTTGGCGTTGTCCTTCTTTAGGACTATGTATAATAAAAAAAAAAATAGGAAGGATATAGCAGAAGTTGAAAACAATTAAGAAGAGGTAGAAAGAAAACACAAAAGAACTATACAAGAAGGTTCTTAATGTTACTAATAAGAACAACGACACCCTGGAGAATGAAATCAAATGAGTCTTAAGAAGCATTGTTAACAATGTTTGCAGGTGATGAAATTCTAGCTGAACAATTTAAAATCCTAAAAGATGAAGTTGTTAAAGTGCTATACTAACTATTCCAGCAAATTTGTAAAGCTCAACAGTAACCAGTGGATTAGAAAAGACCAATTTTTATCCCAATCCTAAATAAGGACAATACCGAGGAATGTTCAAATAATCGAATTATTACATGTATTCACATGCCTGAATGGTTGTGCTTAAGGTCTTACAAATTAGATTTCACTATTATGTGAGCCAAGAATCACCAGGAGCAAGGTGGTTTTCAGAGGAAATATAATGGTTTGCCAACATTTTCTGGATTATGAAAAAAGCATGAGAATTACAGTTCTGCTTCATTGACTACACTAAAGCCTTTGACCATGTGGATCACAACAAATGTGTTGAATCTTCAAAGAGATGGAATTACCAGATCATATTACTTGTCTCCTGAGGAACCTGTTTGTGGGCCAAGAAGGAACAATTGGAATTGAACATGTAAGAACTGATTAGTTAAAAATTGGAAAGGTGAACCTTTTTGTATATCACCACCTTATTTATGTAACTTATGTACAGAGTAAGTACATCATGTGAAAAACAAGGCCAAATGAATCAAAGGCCATACTTAAGCTTGCCAGGAGAAATATCAGCAATTTGATATATGCAGATAATAGCACTCTAATGGCAGAGAATAAAGAAGTATTAAGAAGCCTCTTGATAAAAGAGAAAGAAGAGAGAATAAAAGCTGTATTGAAGCTTAACATCAAAAAACAACACAAGCAAACAAAAAACCCTAAAATCTTGGCAACTGATCCCAATACTTCCTGGCAAATAGGGGAAGAAAAAAATGGAAGCAGCATCAATTTTATGTTATTGGTCTCAGAGATTACTGCAGATGGCAACTACAGCCATGAACTGAAAATACTTTTTTTTTTTCCTCCTTGGAAGGGGAGTTATGGCAAATCAGGACAACAACCTAAAAATCAGATACATCATTTTGCCAACAAGTTTGTAATGCCAAAGCTATAGTTTTGTTCCCCCCCCCAAAAAGAAATGCATGGCTGAGAGAGTTGGATCATCAGGAAAACTTGAGTGCTGCAGAAATAATATTTTGAAATTGAAGTGTTGGAGAAAACTATTGAGAATACTTTGGACAGCAAAGAGACCAAGTAATTCAGGTTTTTCACTAGAAGGTCAAATACTGAAGCTGATGCTTAAATACTTTTTCCCACATAGTGAAAAAATGACACTCTGGAAAAAGACTCTAATATTGTGAAAAACTGAAAGTGAAAGGAAAAAAGGACAGCATAAAATGGTTAACAGATAGTGTCATAGAAACAATGGACATGAATTTGGAAAGACTTTTCAAGTTGGTGTACAGATATGATATGTTCCTTGGTGTCATGAATAGTTAGACACAACTGAACAATCGAACATTAACCACAAAAGTTTTATTTTTCTATAGAAGTTTCTCTCTTTAAAAATTCTCTCCCTTTCTCTCCTTCCCTCCTCCTCCGTTTTTTTTACTTCCTCCACCCGCCCTTCTCTCTGTCTCTCTGCTTGGCTGTTTCTTTATCTGTTTCTTTGTCTCTGTATTGCTCTGTCTCAATCTCTGTTTCTTTCATTCTATCTGTCTTTCTCTCCACACACAAATTCAAATTACAAGTAAATTAATTTATACATAAATTAAGACTAAAATACAATATATAGAGGAACACATATATCAGTATTTGTATGTAAATATGTTTGTGGATGTGTAAATATGCATATATATAAATATATATATATATATATTATATATGAATCTTTCTAGCTATCATATTTCACCTCTTTGGGTTTTAAACCACATTTCATGGTATCAAAGAGTGTCCATTTTGGTATGTATTTACATATACACATTTTTTTCTTTTTACATTTTGGGCATAATTCCAAATTGTTTTCAGAATATCTGAATAAACTCATAGCTCCACTAATAATATATTTATGTATGTGTCCAAAAATACAGTTTTTAAAAGCTAGAGATGGAAGACCTAACCAACTAAAAAAGAAAGGTTGTGAACCCATTCCATGTATGAGTGATTCAGTGATGAAAGGGACAGAATGGGCATCAGTGTATTTTCTGGCATTCAGGAAACATTGCTTAAGAATTTAGAACAAAAAATAATTGTCTGCCTGTGTAATACAATATACTGGAATGTGCACTTACTTTAACCTAAGTATCAGTAAAGTCTTTACTGTGATGCTTTTCTAAATATTTTTATATAGTTGTTTTGCTTGGTTATTGTTATTTAATTCCACCCTCATTTGCTTCTTTAAGAAATCAAACAAACAGATAGACTTAAAAAATCTCATAATCCTGAATATGTTAATACATTTATATGTTTTAGTAATTCATATAAAGCTCCTGTGAGGAACAATGATAATGCCCTAATGAAGGGTAGTAGTTACAAAAATACCTATGTAGCCAGCAAAGAGCAATAAGATGTATCATTCCTGACTAGAATGCTGCATGTGCCAAAATGTTTTTTGCAACAATTCTGTTTTTATAGAAGGCACTAGATTCTCCAGTGGTTTAGGTTTCTGTTTTTGTTTTTTTTATGTTGGTGGTGAAATTCTATTTACCAAATAAAAGTTTTATTTCAAAGTATAAGGATTTTAGTTCATAACTTTTCATCTTTATATTGTTCATATGTGAATTGATTCATAAACTAATAAATGTTGTTATTACAGATAAGGATATTGAAATTAGCACATTTTTCCCCTCTATATAACTCTTGTTTATGTCATCCCATAAATCACTTATTCATGATCTACCCAGTTACCCAGAAACCTGTTTCTAGGTCAGGAATTTTTAACCTAGGTCTTTGAACTAACTTTCTTCCTCTCTATCTTTTCCTCCTTCTCTCTCTCTCTCTCCTACATTGCCCTCCTCTCTCTGTCTCTCACATATAAAAATACATTAATTTATAAATAATTATATGTGTGATATGTGTACACACATGTAGACAACCAAGTAAATGACCAATGGGGGGAAACACTCCTTTTCTATTATAAGATTTTATCTGTAACCCTTTGTTTTCATTAAATATCTATATATAACATCTTTTGATGTTAATTTTTTGTCTGATATTTTCCCCAACTACTTTTGATAATATGAGACAGTTTCCTTGCAACCATTGTTGTCCTTTATGTTTCCATTGATTTGACTCTAGAGAATGTTATATGACACAATCTGCAGTTTTATCACATTTCATAGTTCTCATAAATCTTTTTTTAACCTTTTGTGTTTCATGGATTATTTTAATGGTTTGAGAAAACTGATGGACCTCTTCTCAGAATCATGTTTTTAAATGCACAAGAAAAATATCATAGAATTCAAAATGAAGCCAATTATGTTGGGGGGAAAGTAACCAACTTTTTTTAAGCTCATGGACTCAAGATTATCATTTAGTAGACCATGCTGCCTCCTTCAAATATTGCCACTATGTTAATATTCACATGAAGATTGATTGTAGTAGGTCAAAATGACAAGTCAGGTTCACCAAAACTACAAATCTGTGATTTTACATGCTTCATTTTTCATTTTAGCCACCAATTTATTCAAATATAAATGTTAATAATTCACTAGTAAGGTACAGGACTATGGGATTGACTGGCTAAACTAATGATCAGCATCAGATCAATGAGTAATGATATTTTCTTTGATAGACCATGCTGTCTCACCTAATGACAAACTATAGTTCAGCCAGCAATTGATGTGTTAAAACAATGTACATTTCTGTTTATTCAATTTAGGAAAAATATGTCATAAGACAATTTAAAATGTTTACTGCCATTCTAGACATGACACAAAAAAGATAGCTAAAATAACAAATCTTCAGATGCAGAGAGTACTGTCTCCTCATCAACTTTTACTAAATGTATAGGTAAAATGAAACATTTATCCATGGTCCAGTTGCTTCCTATTGAATCTGTGAACCTTTACATTTTGGGCTATGTTAGAGTAGTAGATGAGTGGTATATTAGATTGTAAGCTCTTCCAAGGCATATACATTTCATATTTGAATTCTTATTAATTACTTAGCTCATTAACTTACATATAGTAGGTGCATAAAAATGTTTTGTTGAATTAAATTGAAGAACATATCCCTGATAACTTTTTATTTTAAAAATTGAGCAACCAATTAAAAAAATCTAAAATAAAATCCTTCATTACAATAATATGCTATCAATTTTTCTTATTAATTAAAAATAAAATATGTTCTTAATATAGCCCATACAGAAAATTTTTTAAAAGTACAAATATTAAAGTATGTAATTTTCTACTTTTCATTCTATGGTGGCTATGCTTCTGCTTCTAACTCTCTTTTTAGTCATGTTCAAATTGAATCATTTATTTTTTTAAATCTTTATTTGCCCTTAAATGAATATTAGAGGTATGTAAGAAGATCCCTGAACTAGAAATCTTCAGTGAGTTATGTGATCACTCTTTTCTCCGTCATCTGGAGGACTCAACAAGGTGATGTTTAAGCTCTTTTTACTTTTAAAATATTTTATTTCACTTTAATCAAAGTTTAAATGTTTCTCCTTTACAAAGTGTGCTTCCCTAGGCTTAAATGAAAAAATATTCTCTATTTCTTTCATGTTCTCTTTATCATCAACTTGATGTATACTTATCTGGTAAAATTCTCTAGGGCCACCACTTATCTGCCATGCTTCTACTTCATTCATGTACATTTCTCTGCAATTTCAGGCAGGCAGAAAAGGAACTCTTACAAAAGTTGAGACCTGAAATGAGTTGAAGAAATCTTATCTTATGCTTAGTTAAATGGTTCAATATCTTTTCACAATTGAATCTTTACTCTTACTCACCTAAGCAATTTTCTATTCTTTGATTTAGCCTGATTTGCAGTTTCCAGTGCTGCTAAATTATTTACTTCCAACATTAAAGAATTATATAATGAATATCAAATTACAAGAACAACATTACTTAAGTTGCCCTTTTTAATATATATCAATAAATTTTATTATATATCAATATATATCAATAAATTTTAATATATATCAATAAATTTTATTCTTGACAACTTTTTGTTGACCTTAATCTCATGCAGTTCTTTGTTCAATTAAGTTTGATGACATTCATGCTTCAAGATATTTGTTAGTTAAAAAAAAAAATATATTAATCAGTTACTTTTCCATCAATAAGGACTATGGAAAATGAAACTCAATTTTTCCATTGATTCCAAAGTACTCTAAAATTGTATTCCTACTACATAAAAAGGTACAATTAAGACATAGGAAGTCCAAGATGCATGGGAATATTTGGAAACTTCAGAGGAGTAAAGTTAATGAGTAGAAAGAAATCAAATGATTTCATTGAACCTGTGGTTCCTTGATGAAAGATATCAGAAAACAATCACATGTTCAAGCTAGGAAATGTGACAAAGTTGAAGAAGGATTTGAAGCATTTATCTTATTTAGTCAGAAGACAATATACAGAGAAGTACAATGGAACATGTGTATCTTAGTATGAACTAATGGAATGAAAGGACTGTATTTGGACAGATGGAGCATAGTCATGATATTTTCTTGCAAATGTTTTTGTTAATGAAAACGTAAGAGAAGAGGGTAATCTTCAGAAGAACTGAATAATTAGCATTTCCTTGGCATGGTCTACATCACATTAGAAATTGCTTGAAGCCTGAGAAAACTGACTAATTATATCAGAGAATCAAATAGTTCAGAGGACTTATAGCTTACAATGGACAAGACTGTACAAAAAACAAAACAAAACAAAACAAAACAAAACAAAACAAAATAAAATAAAACAAAACAAAACCCAGAAGAAAAATTTGTTCTTGCACTACAGACTTTGACTGTGCTCTGCTTTCTTTCTCTTTTTAATTTCCTCTCATTTTAGAAATATGTCTAAAGGGTATTTCTTCCCATCCCTAACATTACCACTTTTAAGTCAATCAATCTACTATCTTAAAAACCACAATAATATCATATTTTCAGTTGGTAGGGAAGTAGATAGTATCTCATCAAAATTATTTTTTTCATAAATGAGGAAATTGAGGCACTAATGACTTAAATAATTTGCTCAGATTCATGGGGGAGCCAATAATCTTTACTTCCAATAACGTATTTTTTCTACCACATCATGATGCTTCCCTTAAATCAAATCCAAATTTCTCTGCTTAATATTCAAAAAATTCATTTAATTCATTATCCTTCAAAAGTAATTTTTCTACTTGTATTAGAACTACTTCATTTTACCACCTTTCTTAGACTATGGCAGAATGGAAAGAAGAACAAATGAATGTTAAGGTATATTTATAGAGCCTGAGTGTTCAGAATAAGAAATATCATAGTATCCCAGCAGAGTCATAAATAGCAGAACTTAACAGGGCTTAGCTTCAATGATCTAATATTTAGGGGGTTGTTCATCCTACTAGTGATCACCTTCCCTTGTATTTTCTTGAGATGTGGCCTCAAAATGCTGCATCTTACCTTACAACTCCCATGATATTGAGCACCAGATTCCCCCATTCTTGGAACAATTTTGTCCAAGGAGACAAAGTTACAATGATGGAAATGTTCTCTCTTATATATCTCTTCTATATAATAGGTATCCTATTTTTGTGATATAGGCCAAGTTATTTAATCTTTCTCAGGTTTATTTTTTTAAAATATAAAATGAAAAGTTTGGCTTAATTGGCCCCAAAAGTTCAACATTTATGATCTTAGGTTGCTAAAGTCAGATTATATGTGTGTATACATGCATATATATGCATATGTATGTATGTATGTACCTACACATATATGCATATATATGATGGAAAAAACAATTATTTTCATTATATGTCATATTTTTGTTTTTTCTTTTTCTTCTCCTTATTTTATTTGGTTTGTCCATTTATTGTTGTTATTGTTGCCAGATTTAGGAAGAATATTATCATTGCAGAATTCAAACAGGGGAGATTAATTATGATATCAAAGGAAGTGAAAATTAATACATGCCTTAAGTTTGAAGAAATAAAAGCAGTTTTTATAGTAGAGTGAACATGGGACTGAATATACATACCTGAATATGAATCCTACATCTCATATTTATTATCTTACTTTGTTGTACTGGATATCAAAATGTTTAAAAAGTTAGAATAGGGGGAGAATACTATGATTCTAATCATATATAATTCTATTTATGTATATAATTCTATTTATATATTCTAATTATATATAATAAATATATGATGCTGATTTTATTTTGTACAATGTGTGGTATTAAATTCCAGTGCTGTCACTTATCACCTGTGTGACATTGGGCTAGAATCTTGATGTCTCTGAAATTCATTTCCCTTGAGGTATATAAAATAATAATGACCCAGATTATCTTTAATGTCCATTTTAGCTCTAAATCTTATGCTCCAGTCCTATAGTTCTAACTGAATACATTTATTCTAATGGAAAGAAGTTATAAAGATGTAAATTTTAGCTCAATACAACAAATAACTTCCAAACAAACAAATAAAAAGAAATACTGTGCTCAAATAAAATTACTTCTTCAGAAATATTGAATTACCTGTCAGTGGGACTGAACAAGCAGGAGCAAGGTAAGTACTTGTCTAGGATTTGGTAGAAGTGATCAAGCTTCATGAAGGGATTGGAGATAGGTACTGTGATATATTATATTTTGTCATAGAATTATAGACTGCCATATTTGCAAAATAATTCAGATGCCATTTTGACTAATTCATACAGTTGCTAGGGCAGAAACAATTCTGAATTTGGAGTTAGAGTGCTTGGGTTTTAATCTTCATGCTTTTTTTCTGGGTCACTTTGGAGAGTTCATATACTATTTCTAGAGCTTTGTTGTCTCATTTATAAAATGAAGCTCTTGTCTGAATTGATCTCAAAGGTTTTCCTATTTTAGTGATTTTCTGATTGTTGTAGAATGCATAGTTTTGACAAATGAGCAAGCCTTTTGAGCTAAGGACTTTTTCACTTCTATTATGTGGCAAATTGTGGCTTATTGCTGTTCTAGCCTTCCTATTACAGAGCTCTTTTGATATGTAACTCCTTGTAGGGTTCTGTAGTTCAATTAATTCCTTATTAAAAGGAGTTGCTGCTTTTGTTGTTTTCCTAATGAGTCTCCAGACTTTTGGACTATCCAAGTGACTTAATGTAAAATAAAGCCATTTTCAAACATTTTCCTAATGGTTCATTATGCTGATCTATGATATATGTTCACTCTACTTCTATGGTGAAGTCTTGCTTGTGAGATGGCTATTACTTTTCAGACCTATACAGAACAAATGTTTTGCAATTCCAAGACCAGTGCTAACCTCCTAGACTCATATAATTTTGAAAAGAGGAGTTTTGGGTGAGAATCTTTTCCTTTTAATGTTATATGAGAATTTTCAAATTAGAGATTAATATTTATGTTTTGCCTTCTGTTTTTTCAATGATATAGCCTAATTTGTAGTTTTGACTAATGAGATACTGGTTGGTTCTCCTCAGGTAAAGTAAAAAAAAATTAATATTTTCCCCTAAAATATATCCCTTTGGAAACCACAGTAGAAAGGAAAAACCTCTCCATGATAGAGAAGAGAGAATATTGGATTTGAGAGTAAGAGGATCTGAGTTTGAATCTTAGTTTTCTCAAGTAATTGCTTGGGTCACTTTGGGTAAATCATTTAACTTTTCTGGGCCTCCCCTAAAAAGTGATAAAGTTAAATGTCTTAGAATCAATAGATTGTTGGTGGGAAGTAAAAAAAAAAAACAAAAACTCATTTTTAATTTGTTTATTTTTATATCATTAGCACTTGGCACAATGCACAGCATGTAAGTGAACACATTTTATTGACTGAGTGATTGACTAATTAAATAGTATAAACTCTTGCATTCTTCAGTATTATCTTTTTTTAATTATAGCTTTTTATTTACAAAATATATGCATGTATAATTTTTCAACACTGACCCTTGCATATTCTTCTGTTCCAAAATTTCCCTTCCTTTCCCCCACCCTCTCTCCTAGATGGCAGGTATTCCAATACTTGTTAAAATGTAAAAGAGTGAAAATGCTACGTTGTGGTCTACACTCAGTTCCCACAATCTTCTCCCTGTGTGTAGATGGCTCTCTTTATTACTGAAAAATTGGTACTGGTCTGAATCAATTCATTGTTGAAGAGAGCCACAGCCATCAGAAGTGATCATTGTATAGTCTTGTTACTGCCATGTACAATGATCTCCTGGTTCTTCTCGTTTCACTTAGCATCAGTTCATGTTAAGTCTCTCCTGGCCTCTCTGAAATCATCCTGTTACTCATTTCTTACAGAACAATTATATTCCATAATATTCATATACCATAATTTATTCAGCCATTCTCTAATTGATGGACATCTATTCAGTTTCCAATTTCTAGCCACTACCAAAAGGGCTGCCACAAACATTTTTGCACATGTGAGTCGCTTTCCCTCCTTTAAGATCTCTTTGGTATGTAAGCCCAGCAGTAATACTGCTAGGTTAAAGGGTATGCACAGTTTGATAACTGTTTGTATCATAGTTCCAAATCACTCTCCAGAATGGTTGGATCCATTACAGTTCCACCAACAATGTATCAGTGTCCCAATTTTCCCACATTCCCTCCAAGCAAGCTTCAGTATTTAAAGAACACTTCTAACTTAGATCATCCTCAATTCTCATTTAACACTTTCTCTCTTTTGAAATTATATTAATAGTGTATAAACCTTTTATTTGCATGTTTTTATACAAATGGGGCCATTGTCTTCCATTTCCTAAAATCAGGAATTCTTTTCTTTTTATATTTGTACCATTTATATCTTTAAGATCAAGTATAGGTTCTTGCATATAATAAAACTTAATCACTGTTTTTTGAGTTGTTATATTAAAAAGAAAATCAATGACAAATTATCTTTCTTCTCTAGTTGAAGTTTCTTTGGGGTTGGAAATATAGATTATTATTTTACTATATAACTAGTAGATATACCAGGTTTAACTGTCATGCTAAAATAGATACTGTGATAGGTGTGGTACATTGCTGAACACAGCTTCATCTGTCACTTGAATTACAACTCCCTTCAAGCTAGAAAATCAAATCATCCAAGATGTGCCTGTTCTTGGTATGTCCTGTTTTAAGACCTTTCCTGTTCTTTGTTGTTAAAGATGCATGTATTAAAGTACTTTTTTAAGGAAAGGAAAAAAAACCCTCACTAAATATACAGAAGTGCCTCTGAGGTTTTCTTCTAACATGTGTGAGAAGTACTTGTCAGCTGAAAATGAGAATGCAATTGCATTGATTCATGTTTGTACTGAATTTTCATGCCAGTAGTTGGGTGTCAAAGATTGTTTTACATACAAATGAGTCCTCTACTAATGGAAACCAGAACTTCTGTCAGTCACAGAGTGGGGTGAAGGAAAATACCTCCAATTCTGCTGGATACTCTCCACTGAATGATAAAATGAATGCCTGCCAAATGAGACAAGCAAGATCAAAAAGCTTAAGTGGACAGAAGCCAGTGTTTGGTAGTACTAATATGTGACAATATCAATGAATGCTAGTCAACAGATTGGATAATGTCATGGGAACATCAATGTTTTGTTCTTTGCTTTCTAGGTACATCAAATAATCTATAATCAATTACTTTCAAAAATCACATTTTCTTTTTTATATACATAATTTAAAGTGATAAAATATATTCAATGTACATTGACAGTCAATGTATGCATGAAAAATATCTAGCTAATCTTAAATTACTTTATAAATGTCAGTTATTATTTTTAAACTGGCTTATCTTTATTCATCTTGACAAAAATAAAATGATTTCTTACAGTTCATAATAATAAATTTTATAGTATTTAAGGGGTAATATTCTTAGAAACAAGCATCACAAATATAGAAGGACATTTTGTTAAAAAGATAAAACCACCAAAGAAAACAAATTGGAGTAAAATATATATTGAGCCTAACCATAATGTAGCAATGAAGTTAATGGGGTTTTTTTTATCTATATAGAACAAAAATATAATAAATTGAGAATGACTTGAAATTTTTTTTTCAAGAAAATTTACATAATTATATGTTCAAAGCATAGAAGCATATGACTGTAAGACAAGATGAAAAGAAAAAAAGTTATATTACCATTCTAGGATCTTGGACTCTTAGAAAAGCAGTAGCAATGAAGCTTAAAAAATTTACACATCTTTGTAGAATTTCAAACTTGGAAGATGCCATGAAGGATTATCTAGATTAATCTATAAATGAAAGAGGAAAAAATCACTTTGATAAGTAGTCAACTGTTCTTCCTTTTCTTAGAGATCTTCAGTAAAGGAGAACTCACTGCTTTTATATATATATATATATATATATATATATATATATATATATATATATATATATATATATATTTGTAATTTTTGTGAAGATTTTCTCCTGAGATTAAGCCTGAGTTTGCTTCTTGCAAACTAAAACCAATACTCCTTCCCTCCATATCCTTCACAATCTTCCCAAAATCCCTTCATAACCAAGAAGAACAAGTATAATTCTCCTCTGTTGTAGTTGTGTTAAAATATTTTTAAAAAATATTATGTCCTGCTTTCCCTAAACTAACCATTCTAGACTAGTTCATATAGTGAATACATAGTGGCATCTTGAGATCCCTCACTATCCTTCTTACCTTCCTCTGGACTCATTTGCTTATCAATCATATTTCATTATGTAAAGAGTACTTTGCCCTCAGTCTCTCAGAAAAAGGATGGCTTATGCTTCTGCCTTGAGGTTTTGAGAGTGTTTCTCTTCAAAATTATTGCCTATACCTCCTGTCACAGTCTTCTCTATCCTACATTAGGCTTTGGGAATAATGAGACCATGCTTTATGAAGTTTCTCATAGCATTGGACTCATCAGATTCATAACCAAAGAAACATGTTGCTATATGAGTTGTATGGTGCATTGTCTCAGCTATCAAAAGATTAGGTCTTGAAGGTCTCCTTTGATCCTTGAGTTTCAAAGATGGATTGGATGGCTATAAATACAAGCATACACTATATTTCTAAATCTTTTGGTGAGTTACCCATGACCTTTAGAAAGTCATAAGGTTGTAGCTGCCAAACATTTTCACCTAGATGAAAAGACCATTGAAAAAAAAGAACCAAGATTGGGGTTCATTGGTCAAATGTTGTAGCTCCATCCCTTACAGTACTCTTTTTTTTTCCAGATGAAAAGGAGGGAGTCAATGAAAAAGAAGAGATTGTGGTCAACAATTGTCTTTTGAGTGCACCCTCAATTCAATTGAAAAATCTATTTGCAATGTGATTAGCAAACTAGGAACAAATACAGGTATCTAAATATGCTTCAAAATAAAAAGGAGTATTGCATAAAGAGAATATTCTGTGCATGCTCATAAAGACTAGATTTGTTAGCCAATCTGAGAAATACTTGTTGCTCAGAATAAAATCAATATTCCAAATATGGTGATATCAGGAAAAAGAGAAAATGTCATTCTCTCATTGTTGAAATATATACCTCCCTTGATTCTTCGTCCCTCCCTTCTTCCCTTCTTCCCTTTATCTCCTTCTCTCTCTCTCTCTGTCTCTCTGTCTCTCTCTGTCTCTCTCTGTCTCTCTCTCTCTCTCTCTCTCTCTCTCTCTCTCTCTCTCTCTCTTTCTCTCTCTCTCTGTCTCTCTCTGCCTCTCTCTCTCCCCCTCTCTCTTTCTCTTTCTCTCTATTCCTTTCTCTCTCTATCTCTCTCTGTCTATTTCTCTTTCTCTGTCTCTCCCTGTGTCTCTCTTTCTTTCTCTCTCTTACTCTTGCTCTCTCTCTCTTTCTCTCTCTCTTATTAAGACCTTTATTAAGTTTTCATAGTACTTTGACCCCCAAATCCTTTGTGTAAGCTAGGTCTTCTAGTTAGTATTTATCTACTTTAATATCATATTTTATACCAGTAAGAATTTTATGGATACTATATCAGTCATTCAGATTGTTAGTTATCCTGTCTAGTTTTTCTAAATTGTGTCTTTTATAAATTTCATAATCATACAACTGATACCATTATCTAGAGGAAAAGATAAAGATTTTGAGTCCATTAATATTGTTTTTATCTCACATATAGATTAATAAAATCAATAGTTCACTCATTGCATTGATAAATCATAATTTATGAAATTAACAAATCTTGATTAGGAAAATAACTTTGCTAATGCGATTGTTCATGGTCATTATTTAAAAGCATGGTTTTTGCCTTACTACTTTTGAGCATGGTGAATGTCCTTCACTCATTTTGTCTAAATACACAGAAACATTATAGTTTAATCCTTAATTTGGACAAAGTTCTACACTTAATTGTTCTAATGATCATTGTATTAGTTGTATAAAAGTTGATAGCATTTGATACTGAGGATACATGTGTTTGATTATATTCTGATATCTTCCAGAGTTTGGATATTGGTTCTTTTTCCAAAATGATCAAGCACCACATGAGATAATAATCCCTGAACAGAAAATTACATGTTGGTTTCAGATGGGCTGTGAAAGTTAGACTCCATGGAATTTTATATTGAGATCAACAAAGGGTATTGGAATTTTTTTATAAAGGCCCCAATCTAGGCCCTGCAGACCCAGCTACCTTTGAATATACTAATCACAGAACCTAAATAAAGCTAAGTGCAGGGGGTTGTAGAATTTCTTTGCTGCAAGGGATTCACTGAATGGAATCATCAATCATTCTGACCATTTTAGTCTCTCTCTGTCTAGCAGAGGGGGTCCAATAATCAGACTTTCTTAGAATGCTATAATCAGATTCTTCCTTCTTCAAACACTGTCTTAAATCTTACTTCATGATGAGTTACTTCATATGTGCTTCATTTTCCAAATGGCATGTAAATAATCTTTAAATTGTATCCAATCTTTATTTTGCATATCCTTTTTTGGTAAATGGTTAGGAGTCAATTTGAAATCTTTCAGCCTAGCAATATTCCACAAAGTACCCAAAAGCAAACATAGTAATTAGGTTTTTAGGTTGAACTTATTCTGGCAAGAAACAAAAGTTATGAAGAAATATTTCTTGCCTCATTTTGGCATTTTCCATTTCTAAAATAAAAAAAAAAAAAGTAACACATAGCAAGAATACTTTTAGCTCTTATTTCCTCTCTATTGATTCTGCTGTGTGAATATTTCCTGTGGAGCAGAACTGAACCAATTACATATCCCAAGTTTATTAGTAAGCTCTTAGTTAGATACCACAAGTATCCTTTTATGCAAAATATAGTGATTCAGTTAAAAAAAAAAAACAGATTTGGAGGCAAAAATCCTGTCATTTGCTCAACTTGTATCTTCTAGGGAAACTTACTTTTTTGTGGTCTCAGTTTCTTCAGCTGTATATTGCAGAAGTTGGATTAAATAAACATCAAAGTTTTCCAATGCTAAATGTATAATTTTATGGTTCTATACCATAAAACTCCTCCGTGTAAATCTGGACCATAGAGTTTCTACACTTCAGGAAAGAAATTATTTCCTTTGATATAGTGGACACATAAGAGGCTTGGTTAGTTTATTTCTCAGAAGCATTGAATGTAAAGTTTTCAAAACAAATTGAATCATATTTCACTCTCCTCTTCTTTACTATTTCTCCAAATGTATACATATCATGCTATTCCAGATTATAATAATAAGAAGCAACTGTAGGCATTGATAGAGCACTGACCCTAGATAGTCAGATGGACCTGAGTTCATACACTTGATACTTCATAATTATGTAACTCTGTGTGAGTCACTTAATTCAGATTGCCATGATAAAAAAAAAAAAAAAAGTGAAAAGTCCATATTGTAGCTCTTGTAACACCTTTATGGTACAAAGACTAGTAATATGCTCCATAATGGCAAGTTTTATGTATTCTCAAGATAGTCCTAGATTTCAGTAGAAATGTTCTGCTTTGCGCTTGTAGGGTCTTACTGTGTGTTGCACATATAGTTTATATGTTTATTTATGTTTATTATCTAAAGTGAACATGCAGTTAAATTAAAAAAAAAAGATAGTTTTAGGATCTTGTCCACCATTCTCTTAAGGGCAATAATGTTTACTACAACAATGGAATCAGGAGACTGGGTACATGAAGCTGAGTGCTCTACTCTGCTTAAAGAGGAAGACAATGCTAGAGTTATTTCTATTTGCTCCTCCAAATAGTCAGACTAGGGAAATGAGTTTCTGGTGATACACAGTTTTTTTTTTTCCAGGTTTCTTTCTTAATAGGGAAATGCATTCCAAATTGTAAAAAAAAAAAAAAAAAAAAAAAAAAAAAAAGTTTGACTTCTTTCCTATAAAATACTCATTGTTAATAAAGCAAACATCCCATAAGAAATTTTGAATAATGAATAAAGTTGTTTATTCAAGTCAATATCAAACTAAAACCAAAGATTACACTTACAAGAATATACCAGGAAATAAAATTAACTTTCTCACTGGAATATTTTATCTTTTTATCTATCAATGTACACACATGCACATGTGCACACACACAAACATGAAAGAGTATAGCAGAGAAAGACAGAAATAAAGACAGAAAGACTGAGAGAAGAGAAGGGTGGAGAATGGAGGGAGGGAGAAACAAACATAAACAGAGATAGAACTAGTAGGGAAGAGGGAGGAAAGAAGAGAGTAAGGGAAAGACAAAGGATTAAAGATGGGGAGAGATTGAACAAAAAGACACGCATGATACCTGAAGGAAAATTATCTAAAATCTATCTGTAGTGCAAGAATTTGGAAATAAAGACATGCTAATGATACACCATCTTTACATGGGTGTAAGTTTCTTATATGAAATCACTTCCTCCCTTAGAACTCTTCCTGAAAAGATACTGGGTTTGCATTTATCATCTCTCCAAGCTGGATGTTTAAAAGGAAACAAACTAAACTAAACCAACATAATGAAACAACAGCAATAAAAATATCTTCTCCCAAACTCTGCCATCTTGGTCTCAAACATATTCACAGAGCTTTGGGTGTTCTTTCTCTCTTACAATATGAAGAGTCTTGTACAAATGCCCAGGTTTGAGTTTCAGCTTAGGCATAAATATATCTGTTCTCAGCATTTCTGAGTTTTGGAGAAACTTTGTAAAGTCAACAATTTTCAAAGAGTCTGTCTTTATTAGAACAAAATGAAGTGCAAAAATGACAGTGTTCAATGCTTTCATGGAATGATTCGCAACCAGTTTTTCATCGATTCATAGCTTCACATGGGAGTCAGTGATGCAACTCAATCAGTACATTTTATAGATGAGATTGGCATCTAAATTTTAGATTAAGTAATTTAACTAAAGTTGTTCATCAGCAGATCCATGATCACAAATTCTGGTGCTCTGAAGAAAATTTATTGGGGGTATGTATGTGAGGGGCTAAATAAGTGTATACCCTAGTTGGATAAAAATGACTTTCCTCCCTCAAAGATATTAACATCTGTCTAGGAAGAGATGTAAGAGACAAAGATTCTCTATATGCACAGCCTGAAGGTATGAGAGTGACAGATAATTTATATTAGAAGAAAGAAAGTGGTCTTCCCCCTTTCCTTTTTATAAGTATCTGTAGCTACTTAACAGAAGAATTAGAGAGCTCTCCCAACTCCTGTTCTCTCACCCCCAAATGACAGACCATTGTACTTTTTATAACATTATACCTCTCTCTAGGAAAAATGCAAAAAAAATGCTGCTTTTTACATAATATACATGTTCCTAAAAGCGGTGATCATGTTGTTTTAATTTTGTGAATGATCAAACCGTATTTCTAAATGTATGTTCTAAATTTTAGTATTTAATGTAATAATTTATATAAATAATTTTTGAAATTTTCATTCCTATAATTTCATATAAGTGGTTTGTTTAAAGTGAGGTAGTGCAGTGTCACCAGGCCAGGACCTTTTTTGCATCTCTTCAGTGTGTAGCAGGAGTTAGACACAAATAGGGAATAAATTGCTGTTTACAATTATGTAAATAACTACAAGTAAAGATGAAAACTTAATATTGATGTTCTCCCTGAGCATGTAGCTGAATAAAACCTTCCTTTCCTTCCTGCCATGTATATGAGAAATGGCAGACATCTGTCCTTTGTAATCTGATAGTTCACTGAGTCTTTTTATTGATATGATCTTTTTCCACCGAGTTTTGTCAAAGGATTTTGTAAAATAATGGTCACTTACAACAAAGATCTATGAATTCAGTGTCTAACAAAACAACTAAAGGACTGTCAAATGGATGCCTCAAGAGAGAAGCCTCTTTTACAGCCTATATCCTATTAATTATATTCTCAGTCAATGTCCATTTGAATTTTGTAAAAGTCTTATTCTAAAAATGAAATCATAAGATTTTGATTAAATCATCTAATATGTGTCTGGGTCATTTAAATGAAAATGCTTTAAAATTGTGCATCCTAACAAAAGCAAATTCCATAATAAAATAAAACAACAACAACAACAAAACAGCACTTGCACAGTATAAACCTACAATAAACTAGTAACTATTCGGCATTGGAAATATAATGACAAAAGTAAAAGGTCTCTTGCCCAGTGGGATTTCATTTCTACTAGGGAATAAGAGCAGGAATATAAAAGTTGGTACAAGGTAACTTTGGATGAAAGATGACGAAGTTCTCCTGAATGAGAGAACACTAAGAAAAAATGATTAAAAAGTGTTTATTGAGCTGTATCTTGAAGGGAAGAAACCTAGAATTCCAAGATCCATTTTAAGCATGAGGATACACTCAAGTTCAAAGACAATGTTTTTGAAAACTGTAATGTCACTCAGATCAACAATCATTTATTAAATGCCTACTGTGCACCAGGCAGTTTGCTAAGTAAAAGCTAGTGTTTGCATGCAATTTTAAATAGAATAGGGCTAGATAATAAAGAACTTTAAATGCAAAACATGAATAGTTATATTTTATTCTAGAGGCAATTAGGGAACATTTGCTGAGTAAAGAGCTAACAATGAACCATGCCAAAGTAAGGTCCAAATGTGTAAATGATTTGGGCATAAGGAAAGATGCTGTAAATAAATTATTAAAACTAAACTATCAGATCTTTGGAGAGAGGAGGAATTTATGACCAAAGAAGTATTAGAAAATATTATGAAAGACAAAATGGCCAAATTTGATTAAAATAAATTAAAAAGTTTTTCACAAACAAAACCAACAGAACCAAGATTAAAAGGGAAGTACAAACATGGAAAAAATCTTTACAGCTTATGTTTTTGATAAAGGTTTCACTTCTAAAATATATAAAATAATTGTCTCAAATTTATGACTACAAGTCATTCCTCAATTGATAAATGGTCACAGGACATGAACAGACAATTTTCAGATGATGACATTAAAGCCATCTATATCATTTAAAATGTTCTAAATCACGATTGTTAGAGAAATGCAAATTAAAACAACTTTTAGGTTCTACCTCACACCTCTTAGATTAGCTAAAATGATAGGAAAAGATAATGATAAATGTTGGAAGGGATGTGGGAAAACTGGGACACAATGCATTGTTGTTGGAGTTGTGAAATGATCCAACCATTGTGGAGAGCAATTTGGAATTATGCTCAAAGGGCTATATAAACCTGTGCATAGCCTTTGACCAGGAGTGCCATTACTGGGTCTGTATCCCAAGGTAATCATAAAGGAGAGAAAAGGACCCACATGTGCAAAAATTTAGCAGCTTTCTGTGGTGGCAATAAATTGGAAAACGAGTAGATGTTTATCAATTTGGGAATGGATGAGCAAGTTGTGGTATATGAAGATAATGGAATATTATTGTTCTATAAAAAAGATGAACAAGCTCATTTTAGAAAGTCCAAGAGAGATTTATGTGAATTGATGCTGAGTGAAACAAGCAGAACTAGGAATAAATTTTGTAAAGATCCTGTCGTCTCTAAATTATCCTTCCAGGCCACTGTCTCAACTCACTCTCCCAGCCAGATTCTTCTTCCTCCAGAGTGCCACCCCAATTCTGTCCCAGAGTAGACTACTCTCCAGACCCAATGTTGCCCTCTTTTATCCTCGCAGAGATTGTAGTGAGAACTCAACAGGGCTTGTGAGAAACACTTCAACCAATGGACTTGCTCCCTCAGAATTCCAAAGGTGTAAACTCCCATTAAAGGCCGGAATCAAAGATGTGAATTCTGAGCCAGAGAACTGTCCAGGCAACCTGAGTTCTCACCTTGTAATCCTAACAACATTATACACAATAAGTGCAAGAATGTGTGATGATCAACTCTGAAAGATTTGGTCCTTATCAGTACTTCAATGATCCAAAGCAATCCCAATAGCCTCTAGACAGAAAATGCCCTCTACAAAAAAAAGAACTATAGAGACTGAATGTAAATCAACATATGCCATGTTCACTTCTTTTTTTCTGTTTTTTTTTTTAATCTCTCCCATGTTTTTTTCCCTTTTGCTCTGATTGTTGTTTCCCAACATGATTCATAAAGCAATGTGTATTGAAAATAAGTATATTTTAAAAAAGGTAACATTGATAGACCAGCATTTTAGAAAAATTACTTTGGCAACTCTGTGTAGAATAATTTAGTATACAGAGAGGCTCAAGTCAGGGAGACCAATTTGGAGGCTAAAGTACAATAGAAATATGATGGATCATTTGAAAATGATATTTATATGAATGGGGAGTGGAATAGATGTAAGAAACATTGTAGAAATGGAAATACGATGATTGAAGAACTGATTTTCTATCTAGGATGAGGGAGAGTTAGTAGTCAAGTGAAATGTAAATTATAAAACTGGTTGACTAGAATGATTTTTCAACAGAAAAGAGGAAACTTAGAAGACAGGTGATTTGGGGGAGGGAGTTTATACATAATAAGGTATGTTATAAGTGCTAATATGGACTAAGAAGTACTTATTGATGCAGACATACAGCTTAGGAGTGAGACTGTATGGACATAGAGTTAAGGAAATCACATTCATAGAAATAATTATTGAACTCATGGAAGCTTATGATCAAGGGAAATATATATTTTTGTAATATTATGCATTAAGTTCATATTAAAGTTCTTTAAAAATAAAGATAATAAATAATGATCAATGACAATGAAATATTTCATATTATTATTACTTAAAAAAAACCAACTAAAATGAGACATGGTATCTTAAACTTCAGTTTTATGTCCATGCATTTCCCTTGTAGCAAGTGTTTTAAGATTCTATCCCCCACAATCTAGATTAAACATTTTACCCCAATGTACAGCTATAGATCTAGGTCAATCCATAGAAAACAATGTGACCTCTCAATAGAGAGAGCAGACACATTTTGAAAATGAATTTGAACTTGGAATCATTTAATCTAAATTCATTTCTCTGGGTTTGAAATTTCATCAGTAGAGACCCTCCCTTCAATATTATAGATCATGATTTAACCATACCTAAATAGACTATGTAATCTTTGACTAACCCCTCCCATAATCATCATGAAAAGTACACTCCCTGGAGTTATGGCTGCTATCTATGTCTTATGATATTTTGTGGATACCAACAAAGTCAAGGACTTCCAACTGATTGCTCCTTACTCTCACCACAAGTCCATTTCCTTTTCTGGGTAGGCATAGCATTGATTGTATCTTTCACATATTATACTTTTGTCACATAATTCTCTATTCATAACATATTAAAGTCCCTCACTGCCCACCTTCAATTTATCAACAGTCATTTGGATTACTTTTAATTCAAATTCTGCAGAAATTACATTCTTCTACACTCAGATAAATGGAAGAAAAAAGAACCGAATTATTGGTGATGCTTTTTTCTTTATGTTTGTAACTTCATATAATTGTTGAATGAAAAAAAAAATTATGTTGACTTCCAAAAACAATCTATGGTCTCAGACTGGAAAATGGACAAAACCAGTTAACTGAACACTGGGGAATCCTTTTATTGTAAAATCTATCATTGTAGATTATGGAGTAGGTAACACACTTTAAACCCCCCCACTCTTCCTGTAGCCTTTAACCTAAAGAATCCCAGAAAATTGAATAGCTTCCCTGATTTTAAAGAATTACATAAAGGGGATTATAAAGCTCCTTTCTGTTAGCAATGTCACTGAAAGGCTTTTCAAACAGCAGTTATAATACACTAGCAGGAAACAAATGGTAATGTTATTTTTTTTTTCCCTTCTCTGAATTATTCCATTCTATGGCAAGGGCCTAGGGGAATAGTCACATGATATTCTTGACAAAACTGAAAGTTGGTTCTATAGTACTTGCTGACTGGGAAAGTATGAAATTCAGAGTTTTTAATTATCATTGACTTTTAATCCAAGGAATTAAAGGAATTATCTCAAAGAAGTCTCTGTTTGATAAGTGGCAAGTATTAGTTAAATGAAAGAAACAGTCAAGCTTTGCAGAAGAGTGTCTTGCATATAATACCATACTGATTCAAACTCAGAAGATCAGATCTTTCAGAAATGTTAAGTACTTTTTATTCAGAAACATCAGAGTCAAGGAATTTTTGTCTTGTTAATGAAATAGAAAGTTCCAAAAAAAAATTCCCCCAATTGGAAACAGCTGTCTTTTTTTATTTTTTAGCAATTAGTATTTATTGAGCCTACATCTGTTGTCCAAGAACCAGTCATTGAATTAATAGAAACAGATTAAGACTAAGCTTTGAATGAATATTCTGTGACAATAAATTTAACTATTGGTTCTATAACAGAGTAGACTAATATGAATACAAAAATCACATGTATATATAGGTATATTTGTATACATATATGTATATAAATATGGAGAGAGAAACACAGAGAGAGACAGACAGAGAGAATGAGAATATACAATGAAATCCAATATTTGTGAATGGTTGATAGAGTAATCTGGAAAAACACAATTTGGAGAGTTGGTATTTGAGGTGATCTTTGACAATAACAGTGATTGTTATATTGGAGCATAGAAGGATTTAGGGGGAAATGATCTAGTCATCAGAAGTTAGTGTAAAATAGAAGCTGAAAGTAGGGAATTGGAGGAGGCATGTACATGGAAAGCTCATAGTGAGAGGGAACATTTTTATTTTCACTCTAAGAATTGAATTGTAGTGAAGAAAATCATTCAGAAATAGTAGGGAAATTTGCTAAATAGAAGATCCTCAATCCTGATGGTATGACAGGCCCTATTATATACCATATGCCTTGTGTATAGTAGATGATTAACAACAGTTTATTGGATTGATTTGGATAAGAAAATCATGCAAATGAAGTTTCAGGGTAGAATGACTTCTTATACAAAGTTGGAAATGATTGTATTAAATTTCAAAAACTGCAGGAATCCCACATATTTGTAATCAAAGGGAAGCTAGCTTGTCCTGTACTATTTATTTTCCTGTCCTTTCTTGGTGTCCCTGTGGAAAAATTATTGACAGTGGTCATCTACAATAACAGAAGGCCCTTCCATGACTTTTTACTATTATGGTGTGCCTGAAAAATCAATGCTGATATAAAAGTGACCTACCATGGTGTGAAGGAGATAGGGGAAGGTTCAGAAGAAAAGCTTGTCTGAGTTATACCTTTTGCTAGTGAATAGAATGAAAGATGTTCCCTGAATCTAAAAGCATTAAAAGCCTTTCTTTTATTGGAATCATGGCATCTGAGCTGGTAAATATCTCAGAGACTGCCCAGTAAATGTCCAAGTTTCATATTACCCAGGACAGTTGCTCATTTATTTTAATTTTTCATGAAGCTCTTGGATCTATATATTTTGACTTATTGCTATTTATCCTTTGGCTGTTCCCTTGCGTGTGGCAGATTGGAAAGAACTGTGGATTTTAAATCAGAGAATCTGTGTTCAAAACCAACCTTTACCAATTATTCTCCATGTGAAGTTTACTTTTTTTAGCCTTTTCTCATTTTAGGGTCTTATCTATAAAATAATATAAAACTAATTATCTCAAAAAGAACTCACAAACTCCGTGTCTGGGATTGTTTTCATTACTCTGCATTCATCAAGACACTACTTAGCAGTACAGGTCTAAAAGTCAGGGGACTTTGAGAGAGCCAAATGTTATCTGTCAGGCTTTTGGAATTATTTATTTATTTTTTCCATATGCAAAATGAAGGGCTTGTACAGAATTATTTCCAAGCTCCATTCTAGCTATACTAGTTTATTGATTCTATAGAATTCCCTTGTTTTGTAGAAGGATAAATTGAAGTCCATAAATTTAAGCATATTATTTAAAATCATGCATCAAATTAGGAGCAAAATTAGGAGGGAGAAGAATTCTTCTCCAGATCTTAGTCCTGTGTTTTTTATCTGTGTTTATTGTTGCTTCTTTAGGTACCCAAATAAAAAAATTATCTTGGTCATATTTAGTTCAGCACTTTTAAAAAATATTTTGTTTCAGTCCATATTCATTCTCATGGTTTTCTCTTTCTGGATGTGAATGGCACTTTCCATCCCAAATCTATTGGAATTTCCTTGAATTACCTCATTGCTGAAAAAAGCCAAAGACATAATAGTTAATCATTGCAAAATTTTGTACAATATTATTATGGTTCTGCTCACTTCACTCAGCATCAGTTTGTGTAGGTCTTTCCAAGCTTGCATGAAATCAGTCTTTACCTCATTTCTTAAACAGTAAGTCCATTACCTTCATATACCATAACTTATTCATTCATTCCCAAATTGATGGGCATCCACTCAACTTCCAGTTCTTTGCCACCTCAAAAATATTTATTAAAATATTTTGAACATATGGGTCCATTTCCTTCCTTTTTGAACTTTGATACAGATCCAGTAGAGACACTGCTGGATCAAAGGATATGCAGTTTGATAGCCCTTTGGGCATAGTTTCAAATTGCTCTTCAGAATGGTTGGATTTTTTCACAATTCTACCAACAATGCATTAGTGTCCCAGTTTTTCCACATCCTGTCCAACATTTATCATTATCTTTTTCTGTCACATTAGACAATCTCAAAGGTGTGTAGTGGTACCGTAGAGTTGTCTTAATTTCTGCTTTCATTTTTACTGTACTGACTTACATCTATGACAATTTCTAGTATTTAAACTTGAATTATTCTTTAATTTCATTAAATCACAATTAAAAGCTAGCATTTATAAAATGCTCTAAGATTTGCAAAGTGATTTGAAAATATTTTCTTAGTCAATTCTCCCAACAATTGTGGGAATTAATTGCCATGGATTATTACTTTTTATACTCTTATACCATGGCATAAACTCCTCATGTCATGGTCCTCTTTCATAAACCTCCCAGAGCCTGAGGAGGTGGATAGTAGGTGAGAACAGATAATTATACATTTTTTTCTGTCTTTCTCTCCCTCTACCAAACAACCTAATAAGTTTCTTATTAAAAACTCAGATTTTAAGGTTTGTTTTTATGAACTACAGTTTTAAGCATTCATATTTTTACAAATGAGGAAACTGAGATAGGAAGAGGTAATTTGCCAAGCCAATAAGTATCTGAGGATGAATTTAAACTTGTTATTTTGACTATAGGTCCATTTTTCTATATTCTGAATCACCAATCTAAATATCAGTTTTTTCATTTGAAGATGAAGAGAGAATGACTGATCTTACAAATTACATGTCAAAATTTCCCCTTCACATATTATTCTAAGTTAAGAAGCACTCATTAAAAAATCATCCTTCTAGCTGAGAACATTATAATATTTTTATTTGGGATTTTGGCAATGTAAGGAAAGTATTTTTAAATCAATGTAATCTCTTTATTTAACTTGACAAATATTTGTACAGAAGGAATTTTCCCCCCCTTCCTTAATAAACCTCCTTGCCTTTCTTTATTTATCCATCTCTGTTCTGGGGAAGGAAAACATAACATAGCAAGACAACAACACCAAAATCTTTTCTGACATCACAGTATAGTAAATGTTACTGAAGTAAATGTTAGTATTCTCAATCTTGCTGGTACTTACAAAATCTAATATCACCTTCATTCAAAAAGAACCAAATTTTCCTAATCTAAATTCTAGTTCTAGGAATACTAAAGAGTCCTCACTAAACAATTTTTAAGTTGAAAAAAAAATCTAACATATTCTGTGTAACTTATTTTGAAGGTCCTACAAATTGAGGCAGGAAAGAACATTTACAATGTAGGAAGAACTTCTAGTCTTTATAATACAATTCATATTATCCAAATATCTTCTATGCTTTAGTAATAATGCTCTTTACACAGATTAGAAATTTTAAATCTTATGAGGTCAATTCCATTGGACTACAGATTTAATTATGTGAGCTTCAATTTCACCCTAATAATCTGGACAAATAAGTTTTCTTTTCTTTTTTTTTTTTTTAATTCAACTTTAGGCCATTTAATCATATTTTAATAAAATAAATTATTATATGTCAGCTAATTTTTATCATGACTGAGATAATGTGGAAGATAGTATTCTTTTCCTATACATTCACATATTTCTTGCCAAAAAATATTTTCATTAGCTTTATTGTATGGTGGTGAGTTTTGGAATGCTGTAGACTTATTAAGAATTACATTTGTGTATTACTCACAGAGGAATGGATAAGCATATAATGCAGGGGACCATGACCATTACCAGTATGGCTGTAGTGGTTTTAATAATGATAATAATATCTATCTATCTACATATTATTTTAAAATTTGTAAAACAATTGACACATGTTTTCTCACTTGATAATTTGAAAAACCATGTGAAATAGGTGCTATGATCATCCTCATTTTGTAATGGGAAGTTGAGAAAATTTAAGTGAATTTTCCAAGGTAACAAAACCAGTAAATATCTGCAGTCAGATTAGAAGGCAGTTCTATCTGGATTCTAAGAGTGACACTTTCTTCTGTCATATAATTGCGTCACAGAGTAGGTGAAGAAATAAAAAGAAGAATTGAAATAAAGGATGTAATCAGTAGAAAGTATGATTCAAAAAAAAAAAAAAAAAAAAAAAAAAGATGGATTGATCATGTACCTGGAGTAAGGGAAAACTTACTCCAGGAATTTAAACCCTAATAACGTTAAACCAAAATAAATAAGGTTTTCAATACATTGAATCTCAGATTCCAAGTAAGAAGAAATATAGCACTTAATAGGGAAGTAGCATAAGAAAAGGTAGGAAAAGTAGGCTGGTATAAGATTTTGTATATTTTTCAATAGGAGTTTGGGGGTATTGAATTTGGTATAAGAATATTAGCTTTAAACACTTTTTCTTCTATTAGTGAGATCTTAGGAAAATCACTTTACCTCTGGAGGATTCAGGTCTTTGTAAAATTAAAGGACTGGACAAGACAACAGAAAAGTTCCTTTATAGTTAAGTTATCTTCTCTGATTGTATGATCTTATAGGCATTGAAGGGCCATGAAATATTTTTTAACCATGGAAAAACATAGTCACATCTCTACATTTGAAAGATAATAGAATAACACAATGTCAGAGTTGGAAGAGACAGTAAAAACTAAATAATCACATCTATATCTGAAGAAGAGTCATTTCTACATAATTTTTTAGCACACATAGTCACCCAATATTTGCTTGTGAGATCACAAAGATGGAGAACTGATTCATTAATTTCTATATGGATTGTTATACTCCTTAGTAATTTTAATTTAGAGGGAGGTTTTGTGGTCTTTTTCTTTATGTGAAAGCTAAATTTGTCTGTTCCCAATTTCCCCCCATTTTATTCTTTTTCTGAATTCTTGGGCCATGAGAAATAAATTCAATCCACAAAGCAATCTCTCAGTTATTAGAAGGCAACTACCACATCCAATTCATTTTCATGTCATGATATCACCTCCCTGAGGTCATGGTCTTCTATGAGAAGGAAGGGAAAACAACAACAACAAGCATATATCCTCTAAATCTTATAATTGGTAAGTTTAACATACTCAATTCCTTCAACCGATCTTTTAATGGCAGGAATTCAAGGCCTTCAGTATCTCAGTTGAATTCTTTTGAATATTACCCAGTTTAGTCATTTCATTCCTAAATTGTGGCACTAAGAATATAATGCAATGATAAAAATGTGATCAGACCAGGAAAGAATAATAGGGAATTCTTGCTTCCTTAATCAAAATTGTCTTTGATTACAATTATACATAGGTAAACTTAATCCAGTTATAAAACTTGATTTCTTGAAAAATGAACAATTTTGAATACATTAAATTAAAAAAAAAGCAAAAACAATATTAAAATATAAGTACAAAGCTAGGAAAATTTATTTATAACCAATGTTTTAGATAAAGGTCTCATTTCTAAAATATATGAAAAACTGTGTCAAATTTATCAGAATATAAGTCCCCAATTGAAAAATGATAAAAATACAAACAATTTTCAGATGATGACATTAAAGCTATTTATACTCATATGAAAAAGTGCTATAAATCACTAAATCACTATTGATTAGAGAAATGCACATTAAAACAACTTTGGGGTACTACTACCCACCTTTCAGATAGGCTAAGATGACAAGAAAAGATAATTATAAATATTGGAGGGCATGTGGGAAAACTGGGACACTAATGCATTGTTGGCAGAGTTGTGAAATAATCCAATCATTTTGAAGAATAGTTTGGAATTATGCCCAAAGGGCTATTACACTTTGCATACCCTTCAACCCAGCAGTGCCTTTACTGAATCTGTATCCCAAGGAAATATTTTTTTTTTGGTTTCATTTATTTATTAAGAAATTTTTTTAATTTAAATTTTTTTTTAAATTTTATAATTATAACATTTTTTGACAGTACATATGCATGAGTATTTTTTTTATAACATTATCCCTTGTATTAATTTTTCCAAATTTTCTCCTCCCTCACTTTACTCCCTCCTCTAGATGACAGGCAATCCCATACATTTTACATGTGTTACAGTATAAGCTAGATACAATATATGTGTGTAAATCCAATTTTCTTGTTGCACGTTGAGTATTCGATTCCGAAGGTATAAATAACCTTTGTAGATAAACAGTAGTGCTAACAATGTACATTCATTCCCCAGTGTTCCTTCTCTGGGTGTAGTTATTTCTGTCCATCATTGATTAACTAGAAGTGAGTTGGATCTTCTTTATGTTAAAGATATCCACTTCCATCAGAATACATCTTCATACAGCATTGTTGTTGAAGTATATAGTGATCTTTTGGTTCTGTTCATTTCACTCAGCATCAGTTCATGTAAGTCTTTCCAAACCTTTCTGAATTCATCCTGCTGCTCATTTATTACAGGGAAATAATGTTCCATAACCTTCATATATCATAATTTACCCAAACATTCTCCAATTGATGGACATCCATTCATCTTCCAGTTTCTAGCCACTACGAAAAGAGTTGCTACAAACATTTTGCCACACACAGGTCCTTTTCCCCTCTTTAGTATTTCTTTGGAATATATGCCCAGAAGTAGCAGTGCTGGATCAAAGGGTATGCACAGTTTGATAACTTTTTGGGCATAGTTCCAAATTGCTCTCCAGAATGGCTGGATTCTTTCACAACTCCACCAACAATGTATTAGTGTCCCAGTTTTCCCACGTCCCCTCCAACATTCATCATTATTTGTTCCTGTCATCTTAGCCAATCTGACAGGTGTGTAGTGATATCTCAGAGTTGTTTTAATTTGCATTTCTCTGATCAGTAGTGATTTGGAACACTCTTTCATATGAGTGCATATAATTTTAATTTTATCAACTGAGAATTGTCTGTTCATATTCTTTGACCATTTATCAATTGGAGAATGGTTTGATTTCTTATAAATTAGGGTCAGTTCTCTATATATTTTGGAAATGAGAACTTTATCAGAACCTTTAACTGTAAAAATATTTTCCCAATTTGTTAGTTCCCTTCTAATCTTGTTTGCATTAGTATTGTTTGTACAGAACTTTTTAGTTTGACGTAATCAAAATCTTCTATTTTGTGATCAATAATGATCTCTAGTTCTCCTCTGGTCATAAATTCCTTCCTCCTCCACCTGTCTGAGAAGTAGACTATTCTCTGTTCTTCTAATCTATTTATGATCTCATTCTTTATGCCTAAATCATGGATCCATTTTGATCTTATCTTGGCATATGGTGCTAAGTGTGGATCCATATCTAATTTCCAGTTTTCCCAACAGTTTTTTTCAAATAATGAATTTTTATCCAAAATGTTAATATCTTTGGGTTTGTCAAATACTAGATTGCTATATATGTACCTTTTTTGTCCTTTGTACCTAATCTGTTCCACTGATCGACTGGTCTATTTCTTAGCCAATACCAAATGGTTTTGGTGACTGCTGCTATATAATATAGCTTTAGATCAGTTACAGCTAGACCACCTTCATCTGACTTTTTTTTCATTAGTTCCCTTGCAATTCTCGACCTTTTATTCTTCCATATGAATTTTGTTGTTATTTTTTCTAGGTCACTAAAATAGTTTCTTGGGAGTCTGATTGGTAGATTAGTTTGGGGAGTATTGTCATCTTTATTATATTCACTTGACCTATCCAAGAGCACTGAATGTCTTTCCAATTATTTAAATCTGACTTTATTTTTGTGACAAGTGTTGAGTAATTTTGCTCATATAATTCCTGACTTTTCTTTGGTAGATGGATTCCCAAATATTCTATACTCTTGAAAGTTGTTTTGAAGGGAATTTCTCTTTGTATCCCTTGCTGTTGCATTTCATTGGTGATGTATAAAAATGCTGAGGATTTATGTGGATTTATTTTGTATCCTGCTACTTTGCTAAAGTTGTGAATATTTCTAATAACTTTTTATTAGAATCTCTGGGGTTTTCTAAGTATACCATCATATCATCTGCAAAGAATGACAGTTTGATTTCCTCATTACCTACTCTTATTCCTTTAATCTCTTTCTCAGTTCTAATTGCCGAGGCTAGCATTTCTACTATATTGAATAGTAATGGTGATAGTGGGCAACCATGTTTCACTCCTGATCTTACTGGGAAAGGTTCCAATTTATCTCCATTACATATTATGTTTACTGATGGTCTGAAATATATGCTCCTGAATATTCTAAGGAATAGTCCATTTATTCCTATGCTTTCAAGTGTTTTTAGTAGGAATGGATGCATCTATTGAGATTATCATATGTTTTTTATTAATTTGATTAATAATACGGTCAATTATACTAATAGTTTTCCTAATATTAAACCAGCCCTGCATTCTTGGTATAAATCCTACTTGATCATAGTGTATTATCCTGGGGATGATTTTCTGAAGTCTTTTTGCTAATATCTTATTTAAGATTTTAGCATCAATATTCATTAAGGAAACTGGTCTATAGTTTTCTTTCTCAGTTTTCCATCTACCTAGTTTAGGTATCAGTACCATGTCTGTGTCATAAAAAGGAGTTTAGTAGGACTCCTTCATCCCCTATTTTTCAAATACTTTATATAACATTGGGGCTAATTGTTCTTTAAATGTTTGGTAGAATTCATATGTGAATCCATCTGGTCCTGGGGATTTTTTCCTTGGGAGTTGATTAATAGTTTGTTCTATTTATTTTTCTGAAATGGGACTATTTAAGCAATTTATCTCCTCCTCTGTTAATTCTAGGAAGCCTATATTTTTGGAGGAAGTCATCCAATTTACTTAAGTTATCAAATTTATTGTCATAAAGTTGGGCAAAGTAACTCCTTATTATTTCTCTAATTTCCTCTTCATTTCTGGAAAGATCCCCCTTTTCATTTGTAAAACTAACAATTTTATTTTCCTCTTTCCTTTTTCTGTTCAGATTTCCTCCTTTTAATTTTAATATTTCAAGTTTGATTTTTGGTTGGGGATTTTTAATTTGGTCTTTTTTAGCTTTTTAAGTTGCAGGCCCAATTCATTAATCTTCTCTTTCTCTATTTTGTTCAAATAAGCCTCTAAAGATATAAAGATATAAAATTCCTCCTGAATCCCACAGATTTTGGTATGATGTCTCATCATTGTCCTTATCTTGGGTGAAATTATTAATTGTTTCTATAATTTGCTGTTTCACCCAGTCATTCTTTAAGATGAGATTATTCAGTTTCCAATTATTTTTTGGTCTATTTACCCCTAACTTCTTATTGAATGTAGTTTTTATTGCATTGTGATCTGAGAAGAAGGCATTTATTATTTCTGCCTTCCTGCATTTAATTTTCAGATCTTTATGTCTTAATATATCGTCAATTTTTGTATAGGTTCCATGAACTGCTGAGAAGAAAGTATATTCCTTTCTACCACCCTTCAGTTTTCTCCAAATGTCTATCATACCTAATTTTTCTAATATTCTATTTACCTTTTTAATTTCTTTCTTATTTGTTTTGTGGTTTGATTTGTCTAAATCTGAGAGTGCAAGGTTGAGATCTCCCACTATTATACTTTTATTGTCTATTTATTCTTGCAACTCTCTCAATTTTTTCTTCAGAAAGTTCGATGCTATACCACTTGGTGCATATATGTTTAGAATTGATATGGCTTCATTGTTTATGCTACCTTTTAGCAAGATATAGCTTCCTTACTTATCTCTTTTAATTAGATCAATTTATGCTTTTGCTTGACCTGAGATAAGGATGGCAACCCCTGCTTTTTGGCTTTACCTGAAGCATAATAGATTCTGCTCCAACCTTTTACCTTTACTCTGTATGTATCTCCCTGCTTTAAGTGTGTTTCCAGTAGACAACATATTGTAGGGTTCTGACTTTTGATCCAGTCTGCTATCTGTCTCCTTTTGATGGGAGAGATCATATCATTCACATTTACAGTTAAAATTACTAATTCTGTATTTCCTGTCATCATAGTATCCCCAGATTATGCTTTTTTCCCTTGACCCTCCCTTTTCCCCCATATTTAATTTATAGACCGCACTTGTGATGTGCAGACTGCCCTTTTTAGTATCCCTCCCCCTCCTTTTAAGTCCTTTTCCTTTTCTTGTCCCCTTCCCTTATTCCCCTTTTCCTTTTCCCTTTTCCTCTCCCCCATTTTAATTAAGTGAGAGAGAATTCTCTGAAAAACAAATATGTCAATTATTTACTCTTTGAGCCTTCTCTGATAAGAGTAAGATTCACACAATGTTTCTCCCCCTCTCTAAATTCCCTCAGATGTGGTAGATTTTCTATGCCTCTTCCTGGGATGTAGTTTCCCTCTTTTTATCACTCCTTCCCCTTTTTCTGACACTACTCCCTCCCCTTTACTAATCCCCCTTTTTTTTAATATCAGTAAAATCAAATTTTCCATGAGGACTTTCTGTCTTTCTGTCCATTCCCAACAGAGATACAGTTCTCAAGAGTTGTTTTTTTTTTTTTTTTTTTTTTTTACCTTTTTCTGCTTCTCTTCAGTCTTGTGGATGTAGATCAAATTTTTTGTTTAAGTCTGTTTTTTTCCTTAGAAACAAATGGAATTCCTCTGTTTCATTAAAAAACCATCTTCTTCCATGGAAGAAAATGCTAAACTTAGCTGGGTAGTTTATTCATGGTTGTAATCCTTGAACTTTTGCCTTTTCGGAATATCAGGTTCCAGGCCCTTTGATCTTTTAATGTGGAGGCAGCCAGATCTTGAGTGACCTTTATTGTGGCAACTTGATATTTGAATTGCTTTTTTTTTTTTCCTAGCTGCTTGCAATATTTTTTCCTTTGTTTGGTAGTTCTGCAGCTTAGCCACAGTGTTCCATGGAATTTTTTTTTTAGGGTCTTTTTCAGAAGGTGTTTGCTGAATTCTTTCAAGACCTATTTTCCCTTCTGTTTCTATTATCTCTGGACAGTTCTCTTTGATGATTTCCTGTAAAATAGAATCTAGGCTCTTTTTTTGATCATAGTTTTTGGGAAGTCCAATGATCCTCAGATTATCTCTCCTAGATCTATTTTCCAGTTCTACAGATTTTCCCAGTAAGTATTTGATGTTATTCTCCAGCTTTTTTTTTTTTTTTGTTTTGTTTTTTTGTTTTGTTTTGTATCGTTTGACTGATTCTTGGGTTCTCAATGAATCATTCATTTCTATTTGTTCTGTCCTGATTTTTAAGGAGTTATTTTCTTCATTCACAGTTTTTAGTTCTTTTTGTATATGCCCAATTGAGTATTTAAATGAATTATTTTGCTCTATTGAATACTTTTTCCATTTCCCTAATTTTTTTTTAGAGAGTTATTTTCTTTTTCCAATTCAGAAATCCTACTTTCTTGAGACTTTTTTATCTTTTCCAAATCAGAAATCCTACTTTCTTGAGAATTTTTTATCTTTTCCAATTCAGAAATCCTACTTTCCTGTGATTTTTTAACCTTTTCTAATTCACAAATTTTGTTTCTCTGCACCTCCTGTGAATTCTTTATTTTTTCCAACTCGACTTCAGAACATTTTTATTCTTTATCATAGCTTCTCTTTCCTTTTCCCATTTTTCTTCAAACTCTCTTAACTTTTTAATAGCCTCTTCTAGGAGAGAGTTATGTGATGAGGAGCAGGTATTGTTCCCCTTTAGAGTGTTATCTACTGACTCTCTGCTGTTAACTTCCTCGGGGTTGGATCCCCACTCTTTCTCTTTGTAGAAGGAATCAATGGTTCTCTTTAGCTTTTAACTCATTGTTAAAAATCTTTTGGGGTATGCCCTTGGGATAAGAAGTTTATTTATTTATTTATTTACCAGCTTCTTGTCAGATGGGATGGATGCAGCGTCTCCTGTGCCTGAGCTAAGAGAGAGCTCTAGGAGAGAGTTCCCCTCCCCTCTCCCTGGAAATGCCTCAGAAGTGTTTAGCATGGCTGTGCTGTGAGGAATGCTGAGTGAAGGACCCAGCTGTGTGGCCTAGGGACTGCCCTGAAGTTTAAGGCTGAACAGTGAAGTCACAAACCCCAGCCAATGCCTCTCTTGGGGCCGTGGATATCAGCAGCTGATGTGAAAAGTCCCTGTGCTCAAACTGGAAGTGTCTGACTGGAAACAGCAGTCCCTATTTCAAAGGTTCTGCTTCTCTGGGAATTCCGTAGCTGCTAAAATTCCACTGCCTCAGGCTGAGCCCCCCTACTATGTGGATTAGAGGCTGCCTCGGGCTGTGTCCCCCCTGTTCAGGCTCTTAACTACCCCAAGGAGAATCCCCAGGCAGCAGAAGGCAGCTGCACAGCCATGCCGAGATTTATTAGGTCACTTCCAGATTGGGGTGGATTAAGGACCTGGCTTTATACTTTAAAGTGGCTTGATTTCTCTTCTGAACTGCTGTTTTATAAGCAGAGAAGAGCTAACAGCCTGTGTCAGATTTATCTATCTCAGTGGCTTTTCTGATGCCAGAGTTCTCCCCAGCTAGGTCGGCACCGTGTGCTAGCACCTAATCCTGCCTATGCTGGCTTTTTTTTTCCTCCCCTCAGAACCGACTTTTTCTGTTGAAATTCCAGATTCTCTTCAGCTGGTAAGTTGTGCTTGTCGTTCTTGTGGTTTTCATCAGTCCAGCATTATTTTTGAGGCTGATTTAACTAATTGGTAATGAGGGAAGAAGGGAGCTTATAAATTCGCGTGTATCTTCTCCACCATCTTGGCTCTGCCCCCCAAGGAAATCATAAAAGAGGGAAAAGGGCCCACATGTGCACACATGTTTGTAGCAGCCCTTTTTGTGGCAGCAAAGAATTGGAAAATAAATAGATGCCCATCAATTAGTGAATTGCTAAATAAATAGTGGTATATGAAGGTAATGCCATAAAAAGATGTACTATATAAAAGATGAATAAGCTTATTTTAGAAAGGTTTGGAAAGATTTAAATGAACTGATCCTTAGGAAACAAGCAGAACCAGAAATACATTGTACTTAGTAACAGCAAGAATGTGCAATGAGCAACTATAAAAGACTTGATTCTTCTAATTGGTTCAGTGATCCAAGGCAAACCTAACAAACTTTGAGAAGAAAATGCCATCTGCATGCTAAAAAAGAATTATGAAGATCAAATGTAAATCAACAGTTGCAATATTCATTTTTTCCTTTTTATTCTTTCTCTCATTTTTACATTTGCTCTGATTTTTCTCTCCCAACATGATTCATAAAGAAAAGTATATTTAAAAATTAATATATGTATACACCAGAAAAATAAAACAATTATTTGCAAAATAAATAAAACAATTTCTAGTTCTTCCTACATGGGGTTGGCAAGGGAAATTTAGCTCTTTTCCCAATGTTAGGTATCTTAAGATGAAGTGAGCAGAAGCATTAACCCAGTGATGTCCATGTTTTGATTAAATACTGTTTCTCTCATTCACTGGGGACTCAGGATTGTGGCAATTTAGATCCTACTATATGGTTTAGACTTTTTCAACTTGCTATGTGTTTGCTTTGAAATCTTGCAGCCACTGTCAGAGTTGTTTGTCTAACATTTTCCAGAAACAGCCGAAGCTTCCTGTTCTACTGTAAAAATGAAGTACAACCAAAAAAAAAAAAAAAAAAAAATCAAAGAACCTATAGACCATATTCTATCAGTGCACATCCTAGGAAAGTCATTCTCACTGAAAGCTTGTCTATTTTTTCTTCTCCTGCAATTCAAGTTTAACATTTATCAACTTGTTTGATTTTCTTTTTTATTCAAATTTCCTCTCCTACCAGTAGTATTATGCATGGCAAACAGTTTGGATTCATAGTCATAGGAACTGGAGACAAATACTGGATTTTCTACACAATAACTGTGATTTTGGGCAATAACTTATTATTCCTGGGCCTCTGTGTCCTCATCTGTAAAATGAAAGATTGGACTAACTGTCCTCTAAGTTTCCTTCTGATTTTTTTTTTTTTTTTGATTCTATGAGCAAATTAAGTATTTCACCTTTTTGCATGGTCTTTTAAAATTATATTTCTCTTATAACTCTTTCAGTGCTTTTGAATATGAGACTTGTTTTGAAAAGAAATCATTGTTCAACAGATCTATATCTAAAGTACTATGATGGGTCCCATGGAAAAAGTTAAAGTTAATGTCTTTTGGTCATATTTTAGCCCAAGTCCATCTTTCTTTAGAACAAATGATAGAATTTTGAATTAAATAAGTTTGATTGCTAAGGATCATTTAATGTTTCATATGCTTCTTGTAGCTTGTGAAGTCCTCATAAAAATCGCAGCTTTTATATCTGCTCACAAACAAGGCCCCCTTTACAGATAAAAAAATGTTTTGGAACAGTAATTTTGCCAATGTCCTATGTGAGTCTGTAGCTTACATTAACATTATAATTAGTGTCTGCCTTTTCCAACAGAATCAATGTGGCATTTTACATCCAGTGAAAATACAGAAAGCAACCCCTATGTAATAACCTTATGTTATGAAAACTTTTTTTTCTCAACAGAAGAGCCCTAACATAGAGATATTTCATATTTCCATTTAAAGATCTCTCAGATATGCCAGCAGGCAGGTTTTTTTCTATGAGAGCACACAATGCAGAAATAACTAAATGTCATCAACTGTAACGAAAAAATATTTCTTCGCATAATGAGCATGTAAATGAGATTCAGTGTGATGCATTGTGTTCCACAGGCTTTGAGAGAAAGAGAGAAATAAGAGTTGCATGATTCAGGCAAGTGGAGAATTGGCCATGGCTCAGATAGTGTCACTATGTAGGTGGCATGGATTCCAGTCTTCTAGGGTGACAGGCCTTTTAAGTTCAATTTTTCAGAATCTAAAATTTGGGACTGATTACAAGGAGCAAAATGTGTTCACAGTCATGAAATGCTAATGAGATACCTGGAAAGATCAGATCTGCTATTCAAATTTATAAAGAAAACTGGTTTATTCTCTCCATGGTCCAAATATTTCAAGAGCCAGTAGTGGTATAAGTAGGAAAGGAAATTCAAGCCTTTTGCTCAGGAGAGTGAAATTTAGATGAAACTTCATCTGGAAGAATAAAAGGTCAAGATTATCAAGGGAATTAATGAAAAAATATAAAGAATGGTGGCTTAGCAGTATCAAACCTAAAACTATATTATCAAGCGGCAGTGATCAAAACCATTTGGTATTGGCTAAAAAATAGAGTGGTGGATCAGTGGAAGAGATTAGAAACACATAACACAATAATCAAGGCTTAAAGCAATCTAATATTTGATAAATCCCCAAATTCCAGCTTCTCGAATAAGAACTCAGTATTTGACAAAACTTGCTGGGAGAACTGGAAAATAATTAGTGAGAAAATCAGCATAGACTTACATCTCACACCTCATACCAAAATAAGATCAAAATGGATGTATGATTTGGGCATGAAGAGTGATACCATAAACAAATTAGGAGAACAAGTTTTTTGGAGAATGGAGGAATTTATGACCAAAGAAGAGCAAGAGAACATTATAAAAGGCAATATGAACAACTTTCAAATCAAAATTTAAAAAGTTTTGCAAAAACAAAAGCAAGAGAAACAAGATTAAAAGGGAAGTACAAAGCTGGTAAAAATATTATAGACAGTATTTTTGATAAAGGTCTCATTTCTAAAATATATAAATATCTGTGTCAAATCTATAAGAATACAAGTGATTCCCCAATTGATAAATGGTCAAAGCTTTTGAGAGTTTTCAGATGAAGAAATTAAAGTCATTTATATTATATGAAAAAATGCTCTGTCACTATTCATTAGAGAACTTCAAATTAAAACAATGCTGAGGTACCTCTCAGATTGCCTAAGATGACAGGAAAAGATAATGACAAATGCTGGAGGAGATGTGGAAAAACTGGGTTGCTAATACTTTGTTGTTGGATTGTAAAATAATCCAACATTTCTGGAGAGCAATCTGGAATTATGCCCAGAGGGCTATAAAAACTGTGCATACTTTTAGATCCAGTAGTATCACTACTGGGTCTGTATGCCAAGGAAATCATAAAGGAGGGAAAATAAACCACATGTTCAAAAATGTTTGTAGCAGCTCTTTTTGTGGTAGCAAAGAATTGGAAAAAGAGTGGATGCCCAACAATTAGGGAATGGATGAGCAAGCTGTGATACATGAATGTAATGGAATATTATCATTCCATAAAAAATGATGAACAATCTGATTATAGAAAGGCTTGGAAAGATTTACATGAACTGATGCTGAGTGAAATAAGCAGAATCAGGAATACATTTTACCCATTTTTGGGGTACAATTTTTTATGAGAAATGATGAGCAAATATGAGCATTTAGAATGAATAATGATCAACTCAGTCCTTCTCAGTGATTCAGTGATCCAAAGCAATCCCAATAGACTTTGAACAGAATATGACAAGTGCATTCAGAAAAAAGATCTAAAGAGACTGAATGCAAATCAACATATGCTATGTTCATTTCTTTTTTTTTTTCTTTCCCATTTTTTTCTTTTTGTTCTGATTTTTTCTCTCACAACATGATTCATAATGCAATGTATATTAAAATAAGTAAACTTACTACAAAACAATAAAATACATATTTAGATAATGCTTCAATATCATTGTTACTACTTTGACAGGTTAAAACAACAATAACAAAAATAACCTTGCACTTAGCATCTAGACTGAATGAATAATTTGCTGAAATAATAAGCTACCAGATGCATCATCAGATCATGATTTTTGTATCTCATGTCTGGCCCCATCTTACAGTCTTCTCAGGAGCACTTACCATATCCTATTGGGCAGGCTCCAAGATTATTCTCATAATTAAATTTGTGTATTCTACTAGATGTCTTTGAGATCAACCCCCCACACACACATACCCTATTCTCTATCAACAAAATCTCTGTTACAAAGTTCACTTGAAAGTGTCTTTATTGCTACATAAATCAGGTAGATTTTGTCATTTTTTGTTCCCATTATTTGAACTGCTAGAATGACTGGGAAACAGTATAATATCTTAGAATCTTAAAAAAATCATTTAGTTAATTTATTACATTATATTTAATGAATACTTTGGGGTAGGAAAAACTCCTTCCAAAGCTTTGGACAATGACAATCCAGTTGTTCATAGCATAGAGGTGCTTTGTCTGAAAAAAACAAAACAAAACAAAAAACCATTGAGACCCTTACAAGCCAATTAATATTGATGAAGTCTAAATCTACAAACTATTTCCTTATCACCTAATATTTAAAAAAATAAATTCCATGTACCACAAGAGGTAGAGTAACATACATACACATGTCTGTAAGACAGACATGCAAAGACAGACATATATGTATTCTTTATATATATATATATATATATATATATATATATATATATATATATTTCTATCTCTAGATAGAGTTACATAACTCTATATCTCTGATATATAGATGTATGTATATATTTTTATTTATGTATCAACATATTATAACTATTATATAAAAGAAAAAGAAAACAATAATTTAAAACCTACATATACCTATATATTTTAAACCTATATATTTTAAGTGAAGTAATTGGGA
Organism: Sminthopsis crassicaudata; assembly: GCF_048593235.1. Lineage (NCBI taxonomy): Eukaryota > Metazoa > Chordata > Mammalia > Dasyuromorphia > Dasyuridae > Sminthopsis > Sminthopsis crassicaudata. The sequence goes on along the minus strand of NC_133622.1, from coordinate 63,540,250 downwards.
AGTTATGTGGTGCAATACATAGAGTATCAGGTCTGGAGTTAGGGAGATCTGAGTTCAATTTTAGCCTCATTCACTTACTACCTGTGTGATGCTGAGCAAATCACTCAATCCTATTTGCCTTAATTTGTTCAATTGTAAAAAGATATGAAGAAATAAATGGTAAATTACCAATATTTTTGCCAAGAAAACCCCCAATAACATCACAGAATTAGACATGAGAACCAACATTATACATTATATGCCTAACATATACATAAAAAGTGACATATATTATAAAATGGTAATCAAAATGGTAAGAGATTATTATGAAAAGGAGGGAAATAATTTTAAATATAATTTAAAGAACTTGAAATACTTTTACTAGAATATCAAAAATATTTTTATTTATTTCAGATAGGTTACAGAGACAGTAGCTATTATGGAAAAGTGCATTGGACTTACAGTAAGGAAGATCTGACTTTGAAGATTACTTGAAGTATTTAATACCACTTGGATTATCAAGAATGTTCATCTTATTTTTTAAAAGACATTTTCTTCTAAAAAATAAGAAAAAATAATATTTCCCCTCTGCTTGAAAGGACTCTTTTTAAAAAATACTTTGTAAAAATGGAAATGCTTCATAAATATGAGATCTTTATTTTTCCTTACAATTGGAATGCCATTACTATGTTACATGGCATTTACAGCTCAGAAGTGCATATTTATGTATATGTTCAAGAGCATTCAATTCAATTCAATAAACATTTAGTAAGCACATATTATATATCAAGCACTAAAGTACGGTGCCATTTATCCATTAGGCTAATTTTTCACAGTTTTGTAGCAGCTTCCACCTTATTTAATAAAGAAAGGAAAAATATTTTGCAACATGTTTGCTTGATTAGCAGCAATCCAAAGCAAGAAATAAAAGTGTTTTCAACTTAAATTTAAATTCATCAGAAAAGATTACAGAAAGTAGTATGTAACACAATCTAATTAAGCTCAGATTGGTTTGGGAATGGAAGGGAATCTACTTTTGTTTAGTGCTTGTTATGTGCCTGGTACTTTTGATAAGTATTTTTTACAAATATCACCTTACTTGATCTTCATACCAATTCTAAGTATGAGGTAATTGTTGTTAATATCTTTGTTTTTTGTTTTTGTTTTTGTTTTTTTGTTTTTGTTTTTGTTTTTGTTTTTTTTTTGGCTGGGGGTGCTAAGGCAAACAGAAATTATATGACTTTCCCAGCTAATAAATGTCTGGGGCCAGATCTGAACTTATATCTTCTTGTTTCTAGTCTCAGTGATCTATTTACAGTAGTACTACTTCCTTTTTTAAAAAAATTCACTGGGAATTAATGAATGAATAACTCACATATATAATGACAGGCAGGAGTTATGTTTTTATGTGTGTTTTGTGAATTTTATTTTCCCCTCAAGTTGTTTACAATGAAATCTCCAGTGATTTATCATATAAGCTCAGTGATAGCTGATAAAAATAAAGCCTTGAGCATGATCATAATGGTTTGTTATTATTATTATTATTAAAATGATAATGTAAAATTTGAGACAATAAAACTGAGCATATTTTTACATCAATTTACAAATATGGGGAAAACAAGTAAATATAAAAATTGCTATAGTAAGCTGTCACTCTAATAAAGAACATCTGGATTCAAAATTACAAGACAAGACACCTCTTCATGTTAGAAGAGGAAACTGATCTCCTAAAGTGTAGACTTTCCTGAAGACTGAGATTAGCAGATTCAATATTTGAGCCCACATACTATGTTTCCTCCCTTCCTATATTTTCTTTATTCACTTTGATATTAGTTTTGCCATGTTTCTTTTATCCATTGTTCCTCCCTTTCTGTTTATCAGGTTTGATTCTAAGGCAATTCTTGGGAGATATTATTAGTAACTTGAATATTGATGATAAAGTCAATGCAAGTACAAAAAATTCATGATGTCAAAAGATAGTTACAGAGAAAGAAATGTGTGAGTAGAAAAAAAATAGAACTAAAGCAATGGATTGTAGAATTGGTGTTTAGAAAAAAGTAGATTTGAGTGCCGTGATAAAAGAAATAAAAAAATAACAACTAACCAGTTAGAAATCTTAAGGGAGTAATAAAGAGGTCATAAGGATGACATGGGTTTCAAGACTAGCTTTAGAAGAATGGTCATACTCTCAACATTAATTGAGAAGTTTAGGAGAGGCTTAGTTTGGGAGAAGGGAAGAATGATGATGAGTTCTGTACTGTCAATCAGAAAAGCTCATCATCAAAAATCCTGATAGAATAATGCTTAATCTCTCTATGTAGCTGATTTTTCTTTTGTTCATTCATTCATTCATTCTTAATGTTTCTTTATTCATTTGGTTATTTTTTAATTGATCATGTACGAATTTGTATATAAATATATAATATAAATCTATTATTTAATATATACTTAAGTATATGTATAAGCATGTATATATATATATATACATATGTATTTATATAAATGTATGTGTGCATTTGTGTATTTATTGGTTGTCCATAGTGATTTTCAAAGATTATTTACCAAATCATATTGTAATGATAATGTGTTTTAGTGCAGGGATGGTTGTTACTAAATAAATTAGAAATACCTAAATTACTGAAAATTGGAAATCATGTTGTAAATACCTGGTGAAGTTGTTACAAATCAACAGTGATTTGATGGTAATCATGTCTAATAATAACAATAATAATAATAAAAGGCAATTCTGTGAAATGTAGATTTGGGGAAGGGAAACAGGAAAACCCATTATAGAAGCTATGACAATAGCCCATGAGTTATGTGAAGGCAGTAGAAATAATAGAGTGTTGGTTGTGAAAGTGAGAGACCAATTGCAAAACACGTTGAAGATCTGAAATTAGTTGAATTTGACAACTAAATCACTGAGAAATAAAAAGTTAAGTTTATTTTAATGAAAGGTACACAAGTTCCAACCAAAGTAGGAAAAGCAAAAGAATGTCTGAGTTTGCTGAGAAGCCTTTGCTGCTATAACAAAATTCTAAACATTAACTAAGTTAAGCCTCAGTTAAATGTTAACATTTATACATGGTTGATGTCTGATTATATCCTGTTCCTACATTCTTTTTGTTTTGGAGGCTCCATGAGGATAGGGATCATGTCTCAGTTAAAATCTGAATCCCTGCGGGTGTCTATATGCATATAGTTAACATAAAACAAAAATGCTAGATGGGAAAAATGGTTAAAAGTTATTTTCTAGCACATTTTCACTTTGATAAAGTAAGCTAAATTATCATAAAATTATATAAGAAAAAAAAGTATTTTTCTTGAGTATCAGGTATGCAGATAGTGTCTTGGGCTTTCCTCCAATTTTTTTCAAATGTTAATTTAAATGGTTCAACTTTACACATAATATATTCTCATGTCTAAACTTAGGTACATTTTTGAAGAAAGAGTTATACAATCTTGTCTCTTTTTCTAGGCAAACCTTTACTTCAGATATTATATGGCTAAAACCTGGGAAGTCAGTAAAATAGAGCTTATTTTAAAAAAAGAAATACAGAAAAGAAAAAGATAAAGAAAGAAAATGTTTTTAAGGCTACCTAATACCAGTCTGAAGCAAAGCTATAAAGTAGACAAACCTTTATTTTTTAGCATTGTAAGGGATTCTCTTGTCCTTATGTCTACCTGAAGGAATAGAAAGAACTATTGGTGTTTGTGTCAAGTGAAATTTTTGTATAAATCTCACATCTCATAGTTATTATTTATTTGTTATTATTGTTCATTTCTGTCATCCATAATTCTTAACTATTTCATTTGGGATGTTCTTAGAAAAGATACTAGAGTAGTTCATTTTTTTCTTCAGCTCATTTTACATTTGAGGAAACTGAGGCAAATAGAGGCAAAATTCAAAGGATCACCCAATTATAAGTGTCTGAGGCCAGATATGTACTCAGAACTACAGGCCCAGCATTCCACCTATTGTGTCACTAATTGCCACATTTTCAATTTAATTATATATTTGTTTTATTATTGGACATTACTCACTTAATGTTTCTAAGTTCTAATTTTTTCACCTACACCACCAATGAGGCAAATTTGTGAATATTTAATGAGATATTCTGGGTAAATCATTTAGCTCTGTTTTTCTTAATTCTTTATCTATAAAATGAGCTACAAAAGGAAATAGCGAACAATTTCAGTATCTTTGCCAAGAAAATCCCCAAAGATGTGACAAAGAGCTTAATATGATGAAAACAGATCAACAAGAAGAAAACTGAATTAAATCCTTTTCAAATATTTAGATTCTATAAATGATAGGGATTGCATTTTTCTATTATGATTTTTCATCCAGAGTGGAGTGCCTGACTAAATTTAGGAAGATCTGAGTTTGTTTCATTCCTTAAACACTTACTAATTCTGTGACTATAGACAAGAAACAATATCTTTTTACACTCACTTTACTCAAATATATGATAAAGCTAACGATAGAAGCTATCATTCACAGTTGTTGTGAGGATTAAAGGAGATAATATATGTTAAATGTTTTGCAAAACTTAAAGTTATTCTTCTAGGTAATTCAATTCCTTTTGTCACCACCATAACACTCCACATTAGATGCAAGGGATACATCTGGACAAATTCTGATCTTATGAAGGGAGACCTAAGAGTTGTTTTAATAAAGTCAAGTTTTTTATTAGTAATTTAATGTTTGTGGCACCCTGTTATGCTCCATAGTCAGGCTGTGATAATGTTAGTCTCCCATAGCTGCCCTTGATTACTCTATTCCTAGGATATTCTGGATCCTCTTATATTCAGTGGTGATCCTGTTCTACCTGAGCATTCTTCCCAGATTATGGGTAATATTGTGACTTGAAATAATGAATAAGTGGAATAGTTTTGAATTTCATAAGAATGTTCAAATTTCACATGTATTCTTTCATAGCAGTGTAATTGCTGTTAAAATAACAATAGTCTTTTCTCTTGCAGACTTGATCCTGGACTTGTTATCTGTTTGATCAAATTTGAAAGGATATTTACATACTTTATCTGAAGAACTAATTTCCTATGGTCTCTGAATGAATTTATGGTTGAGTATCTAGCCAGGATGGCAATTATTTCGGCTATCAATCAGATGAATAGAAAAGATTAAAACCAGGTTTTCTTAACTTCAAAACCAGTTTTCCATCTACTACAAAATGATCTCTTGAAAACAAGATGATTACTTTGTACATACCTTGTTTTCTTTTACATGTATTTATATACATTTTTAAACCAAAAAGAATACAAGAGAGTACAGAGCTTTTATTTATTTTATTTTTATATTTTGTGTATATTTGCCTGGTACATACTTGTCATCCTATTTTATCACATTCAGTCATTCCAGAAAGCCTTACTGAGCACAATAGTTCAGATGCTGAGAGAGTACTTATTTTATATGTCACTAAACACAATAGATGATGATACTAGATAAACTGGCATCCTTCCTCCTTTTTTTCTCTGCTTACCCAAAGTTATCTGGGTTCACCAGTGGATCTATTTGTCAACCCTTAGAGTTGCCATTGCTATTTAGACAAGAATAACTTTTAGTATACCAAAAGTAAAACAAAAAAATTAAACAGTAAACATACTTGCAAAGTATGTCATTATTAATGATCTCTGCTTCATATCTACCCATACCCTTACAATCATTGCAAAAGTACAATGAGAATATATAGGACTGAGGGCAATTTGGTTTTAATTTCATGAGTTAGCCAAGTAATTCATGACCATGTGTCCATCCTGCTTATGATGAGGATTTTTCTAAATAATAAAAGAAGGCTTGAATCATTTGGACAGCAATACATTTTTAATGATTGAGGCTCACCAATATAACAAAATATTAGCACCTTACATTAATTATAGATTTAGTACTATGGGTTGCTATACAGTACAGTCAAGAGATCATACTGGAGAAACAGTATAAAAATATCAACCTCAAAAACCATGAATGGAAAAAATGGACTTATTACCTAAAGGAAGTAAGAGCTCACAAACTACCAGTATCATCTATGTTTTGTGACTTCAAGGGGGTGCTGAACAATTAAAACAGCATGGTAGAGAGTCAGAAAGTATGGGTGGAAATGGATGGATTACAATCTGTAATTTTTTTCTGGTTTACATATACACACACATACACACATACATATATATATATATATATATATTCATATTTAATTTTTGAAATACACACATTTCTTTATACATAATTTTAGGAGAGAAAAATCAGAACAAAAGGAAAAACAATGAGAGGAAAAAAAAACAGAAAAAAGTGAACCTAGCATGTGTTGATTTACATTCAATCTCCACAATTTTCTTTCTGGATACAGATGGCATTTTCTATCCAAAATTTATTGGGACTGCCTTAGATGACTGAACCACTGAAGACAAAATCTTAGTTGATTATCGTACAGTATTGTGTGTGCATTGTATTCCTGATTCTGTTTGTTACACACAGTTCATGTAAATTTTTTCTAGGCCTTTCTAAAATCAGCTTGTTCATCATATTTTATTGAACAATAATATTCCTTTATCTTCATGCACAACATTTTAATGGAACAATAATATTCCTTTACCTTCATATACCACAACTTATTCAGCCATTCCCCAGTTGGTGAGCATCTACTCATTTTTCAATTCTTTGATATTACAAAAAGAGCTACTACAACCATTTTTGCACTTGTAAGACCTTTCCCCTCTTATGATTTCTTTGGGATACAGACCCAGTAATGGCACTGCTGAGTTAAAGGGTATGCAAAATTTCATAGCCCTTTAGGCATAATACCAAATTATCCTATAGAACAGTTGGGTCATTTCACAACTCCACCAACAAAACACTAGTGTCCCATTTTTCTCACATCCTCTCCAACATTTATCATCTTTTCATGTCATCTTAGCCTATCTGAAAATTGTGTAGTGGTATCTCAAAGTTGCTCTAAGTTGTATTTTTCTAATTGATATTGATTTAGAATACTTTTTTCCCCATGTGACAATAAATGGCTTTAATTTTATCATCTGGAAATTCATATCCTTTGACAATTTATAAATTGGGGAATGATTTGTATTCTTAAAAATTTGATCTTTAGATATTTTAGAAATTATGTCTTTTATCAGAAACACTGACTGTGAAATTTTTCTCCCCAACTTTGTACTTCCCTTTTAATCTTTTTTTATGCTGGTTCTGTTTGTGTGGCAAATTTTTAATTTAATGTAATCAAAGTTGTTCATTTTGTCTTTCATCATGTTCTCTAGTTCTTTTTTGGTCATAAGTTCCTCCCTTCCCAAAGATCTAATAGGTCAACTATCCTTTGTTCTTCTATATGCATATGACATTACCATTTATACAAAAATCATGTACCCCTTTTGACCTTATTTTGGTATGGGTGTGAAATGTAAATCAATACTAAGTTTCTGAACATATTATTTTACAGTTTTCCAAGCAATTTTTGTCAAATAGTAGTTCTTATTCTAAAAGCTGGAGTTTGGGGTTTATCAAATACTAGTCATTGATTTTTGTGTCATGTGTATCTAGCCTAGTCCATTGATCTACTCTATTTCTTAGCCAGTATCAAATGTCTTTGATGACTGCTGATTTATAATAGTTTTATATCTGGCAATGCTAGGTCAGCATATTTTGTATTTTTGTATCAATTCCCTTGATATTTTTGCCATTTTTTTCTTTCCAATGAACATTGTTCTTATTCTTTTCTAGTTCTACAGCCATTTACCCAGCTCTACAAAATAATTTTTTTGGCAATTTTATTGATGTGGTATTTAACAAGTAGACCAATTTAGGTAAAGTTGTCATTTTTATTGCGTTATCTTGGCCTACTCAGAAGAAATTACTATTCTTCCAAATGTTTAGATCTGACTTTATTTTTGTGAGGGATATTTTGTAATTGTGTTCATATAATTCCTGGCTTTGTCTTGGTGGGTAGACACCAAGATTATGATATAATTTGTTGGTTTTGTTATTAATAAGGTCAATTATGATCATAGTTTTCCTAATATTGAACCAGCCTTTCATTCCTGGTATTAATCCCATTTTTCATAGTTTATTATCCTACTGATAAATTGTAATAATCTCTTTTCTAATATTTTATTTTTTTAATTTAATTTATTTTTAAAAGTTTTTTAAAATATTCATTAGGGAGATTCGTCTGTAAATTTCTTTCTCTGACTAACATGAACTGATGCTGAGTGAAATGAGTGGAACCAGGAGATCATTATACACTTCAACAACAATGCAGTATGAGGATGTATTCTGATGGAAGTGGATAACTTCAACAAAGAGAAGATCTAATTCAGTTCCAATTGATGGACAGAATCAGCTACACCTAGAGAAGGAACATTGGGAAATGAGTGTAAACTGTTTGTATTTTTGTTTTTCCTCCCAAGTTATTTTTACCTTCTGAATCCAATTCTTCCTGTGTAACAAGAAATTCGGTTCTGAACACATATATTGTTTTTTTTTTTTTTTTTAATTTTATTTTATTTTTTTTATTATATATATATATATATATATATTATAATATTATCCCTTGTATTCATTTTTTCCAAATTACCCCCCCTCCCTCTATTCCCTCCCCCCGACGACAGGCAATACCATACATTTTACATGTGTTACAATATAATCTAGGTACAATACATGTGTGCGAATATCATTTTCTTGTTGCACAATAAACATTAGAATCCGAAGGTACATGCAACCTGGGCAGACAGATATTAGTGCTAACAATTTTCATTCCCCTCCCAGTGTTTCTTCTCTGGGTGTAGCTACCTCTGTCCATCATTGATCAACTGGAAGTGAGTTGGATCTTCTTTATGTTGAAGATTTCCACTTCCATCAGAATACATCCTCATACAGTATTGTTGTTGAAGTGTACAGTGATCTTCTGGTTCTGCTCATTTCACTCAGCATCAGTTGATTTAAGTCTCTCCAGGCCTCTCTATATTCCTCCTGCTGGTCATTTCTTACCGAGCAATAATATTCCATAACCTTCATATACCACAATTTACCCAACCATTCTCCAACTGATGGACATCCATTCATCTTCCAGTTTCTAGCTACAACAAAAAGAGCTGCCACAAACATTTTGGCACATATATGTCTCTTTCCGCTCTTTAGTATTTCTTTGGGATATAATCCCAGTAGTAGCGCTGCTGGGTCAAAGGGTATGCACAGTTTGATAACTTTTTGGGCATAATTCCAGATTGCTCTCCAGAATGGCTGGATTCTTTCACAACTCCACCAGCAATGTATTAGTGTCCCAATTTCCCCTCATCCCCTCCAACATTTGTCATTATTTGTTCCTGTCATCTTAGCCAATCTGACAGGTGTGTAGTGGTATCTCAGAGTGGTCTTAATTTGCATTTCTCTGATCAGTAGTGATTTGGAACACTCTTTCATGTGAGTGGATATAGTTTCAATTTCTTCCTCTGAGAATTGTCTGTTCATATCCTTTGACCATTTATCAATAGGAGAATGGTTCGGTTGAACACATATATTGTATCTAGGATATACTATAACACATTTAACATGTATGGGACTGCCTGCCATCTAGGGAAAAGGGTGGAGAGAAGGAGGGAAAATTCGGAATAGAAGTCAGTGCAAGGGATAATGTTGTAAAAAATTACCCATACTGTGAAAAAAAAAAGTTATAATTATAAAATTAATTTTAAAAATGTAAAATAAAAGTCTTTCTCTGTTTTGGCTCTTCTGGGCATCAGTACTACATTAGTATCATAGAAGGAATTTGCAGGTCTCCTTTTTTTTTTTACTTGTTTTTCCAAGTACTTTACATAGTATTGGAATTAATTGTTCTTTAAATGTCAGGCAGAATTCACTTGTTGAATCAATCAGATCCTGAAGATATTTTCTTAGAATGCTCATTGATGGCTTCTTTAATCTTTTCCTAAAATGAGACTAAATTTAAATAATTTCTTTACCCTTCTATTAATCTGAACTATTTATATTTCTGTAAATATTCACTTATTTCAATTAGATTGTCAGACTTACTGGCATTCAGTTGTGCAAAATAGCTCCTAATTATTTCTTTAATTTATTCCTCATTGGTGGCAAGTTCATCCTTTTGAGTTTTGATGCTAGAAATTTTTTTTCTTTCTTTTTCCTAATTAAATTAACCAAAGGCTTATCTATTTTGCTGGTTTTTTCCCCCATAATAGCATCTCTTTCTTTTATTAATTAGTTCAATAATTTTATTATTTTCATTTATATTAATTGCTCCTTGGAGTTCTAGAATTTTTAATTTGGTCTTTAATTGAAGGTCTTTACTTTGTTATTTTTGTAGGTTTTTCTTTAGTTGAAAGCCCAATTCCTTGATCTTCTCTTTCTCTCTTTTATTCATGTAATTATTTAGAGATATACAATTTCCCATAAGAACTGCTTTTGGCTGCATCCTATGGCTATCTGTATGTTGTCAATTTCTTGGGTGATATTATTATTTCTGCGATTTGTTGTTTAACACACTCATCTTTTTTAGAATTAGATTACTTAATTTCTAGTTGATTTGTACTCTATATTTCCCTTGTTCTTTATTTTATATAATTTTATTGCATTGTCTTCTGAAAAGGAAGCAATTACTATTTCTACCTTTCTGCATTTGATTGTAAGGCTTTTACTCCCTAACAAATGGTCAATTTTTGTGTATGTGTCATTTACTGCTGAGAAAAAGTTGTATTCTTTCTGTCCCTATCCAATTTTCTCCAGGGATCTATCATATCTATTTTTTAAAGATTCTATAAACCTTCTTAGTTTATTTCCTGTTTGTTTTTTGGTTAGATTTGTCTAATTTTTATACGAAAATACTGAATATCCCTATTAATATAGTTTCATTGCATATTTCTTCCATAACTGCCTTAATATCTTCTTTAAGTATTTGGATGCTCCACTACTTGGTACATATATATTTAGTATTGAGAATATTTCATTGTTTATGGTACCCTTTAACAAAATATACTTTCCTTCCATAATTTTTTAATTAGATCTATTTTTAGTTTTGCTTTTTCTGAGATCAGAATTGCTGCTTTTTTTTTTTTTTTTAATTTTCTGAGGCAATTGGGGTTAAGTGACTTGCTCAAGTTCACCCAACCGGGAAGTGTTAAATGTCTGAGGCCATATTTGAACCCCTATTGACTTGAGGGGTTCTACACCAACTAGCTGCCCCCTGCTTTTTTTTTTTTTATTTTCAGCTGAAGCATAAAAAAATTTGCTCCAGTCTTTTACCCTAACTCTGTATGTATCTCTCTGTTTCATATGTGCTTCTTGTAAACAACATATTGTAGGATTCTGTTTTTTAATCCACTCTGCTATTTACTTATATTTTGTGGGAGAGTTCATCCCATTCAGATTCACTCATATGCCCTACTAGCTTTGTATTTCCCTCCATCCTATCTTCTCCCATGTGTATTCACTTTTGTCCTTTCTTTCAACCCTGTTCTCTTTTAATAGGTTTTCCCCTAACTTACCCCACCTTCTACCTACTTTCTCTCATATCACCTCTCCTCAATTCTCTTACCCTTTTCTCTTAATTTTTCTGCCCTTCCTTTTATCTAGTACCTCACTTTTCTTTCCTATTTCTTCTCCTACTTCTTTTTAAGAAAAGATATATATCTTTGCCAAACTGAATGAATATGTCATTCCCTCTTTGTTAATCTGCCTCCCTTCTTTCCCTCTAATGTGATAAGTCTTTTGTGCCTCTTCATGTTATTTCATTTGTTCCATCATACCTCTCCTTTTCTCGTGTGGAATAGAGATAAGGTGAAGAATTTACAGGAATGTATGAATTATTTTTCTGTATTTTATTTTCATTATTTCTGTGTTTCCCCTATGACCTGTGTAATATGTGTAGGCCCATTTTTACTTGAGCCTTGGCCAGCTATAAATACATTTACTTAACCTGAGCTGATGACATTTATCAGTATTTGACATTTATTGATATTTAGTCTATTAGCTTGACCACTATTTGCTTGATTAAGCCTGAAGTCCTGACTTTCTGTTTCCTAGAAATCAGGTGATTTTTGGGAAACAGAAACCTTCCAGTCAAATCTCTCCGAATAGCAACAACCAATCATATGCCTTTCTTCTCAATGCTCTGTTACTTATGATGTAATCTCTTGTGTAAAAGCTATGTATCTTTACTACTTCTTTAGCCCTCCTACCACGAGCTTTCTTTTTCTTATTTTGTGATGGGATGGCTCATCCTCCAGAGGTTTTAATAAACAATTTTTTCTTCTTTCTACTGAATGATCTCTGAATAATCATTTTGGATAAGGGTCTTCTACATCCCTCCCATTTTCCTCCCAGAATAATCCTTTTTCCACCACTTATTATTATTTTTTCTTTGATATAATCACATCATAGTCCATTTGCAATCACAACCTCTATCCATGAATGTCTCCTTTAACTGCCCCAATACCAGATATAATTCACAAGATTACAGACATTATTTTTCCATCTAGGGATGTAAACAGTTCAATATATAAATAATATACATTTATACACATATATCATAGTATATAGTGAAGATGAAATTTTATGTCTAGTTCTGATTTTTCAATAGAAATGATTGAAAGTCTCTTCCTTCATTGAAAATCCAAATCCTCCACTGAAAAGTGATGGTCAGTCTCTTTGGTAGTTAATTCTTGATTGTCATTCCAGGCTCTGGCTTCCAGAACATGGTATCCTAAGTTCTCTGATTCTTTACTTAGAGCATGCCAGATCCTGGGAAATCCTGACTGTTGCTCCTTGATATCCGAATTTGTTTTTTGAATGGTACCTTGTAGTTTTTTTTTTTTTTTCCTCTTGAGATTATAGTTCTAAAGTTTTGCCACAATGTTCCTTGAGATTTTCTGTAGAGGGCAGGAACTTTGGAGAAGTATGCTTGAAATAAGGATACTTAAAACAAAATGTTAACTCAGTGGAATTGATGAGATGATGATTCTCTAGTTTACATATACTTAGTATTTAGTATGGTGATGTTATGGTTCTCTAGTTCACACATATTCTGTATGCTTTAATGATGTAATTGTAAGAGGGTATTTAAGGGCTGAGAGGACTAGAAATGAGACATTCCATCTTTGACCATCCTCCTGGTGGCTCTCCTGCCTCCTGCCTCCTCCACTAAGATCAAGACTGGGTCAGACTATGACAGACATAGAAGGAGACAGATTGTAAAGGAGACAATATAATGCTTTAAGCTCTTCCTGACTATCCTGCTGAGAATAGGCCCCTCTGGAGGTCCCCCAGAAAGCTAGCTGGGACATTACAATTTTCCTTCTACTATCTCTTTCCAGAGGTGATCAATAGATTCTTTCAATGAATATTTTCCTTTCTGTTTCAAAAATATCAGGGCAGTTTACCATGAGTTTCTAATAGAACATTACTTTTAAAATTGTCTCTCCTGGATTTATTTTCCAGTTTTGCTAATTTTCCAATGATGTTGTTTAGATTTTCTTCCATTTTTCATTCATTTTAGGTTGCTTGCCTTATTCTTGATGTCTCATAGAGTCATTAGCTTTCATTTGCTTAGTTTTAGTTATCAATGTGTTATTTTCTTCAGTTAGCTTTTTTCATTTGATCAATTCTACTTTTCAAAGTGTTCTTTTCTTCAGTGATTTTTTTGTTTGTTTTCATTAATCCAATTGTATTTTTTTAGGAATTGTTTTCTTCAGTCATTTTTCCCCTTACTTTATCAAACTATTGACTCTTTTTTGTATGTCTTGTTTCTTTTCTCCTTTATTTCTTCTACCTATCTTATTTGCTTTTAAAAGTTTTTTGTGAACATTTCCAAGAAGGCTCTTTGGGCTTCTGACCAACTCATATCACTTAGATTTCCTCCATGTACCTTTTGTCCTCATCTGAGTTGATGTTTTGCTGTTCCCTGTCATTATAGTAGGTTTGTATAGTCAAAGTTCTTGTCTATTTCTTGCTCATTTTCTTTCCTTCTCTTTTTATATTTCTTCTTTTGTGACTTTTAAGTCCTGGAATAAGGGGGGGGGGTACTGTTCCAAATTTCCTGTGTAGCTCTGAGCCTTGGCTTTGAGCATAGGGACCCCTTGTGTTTATTTTGCTCACAACAGGGGAGGAGGGGGGCAAGAGGAGGATCATTACTAGTTCTTTCCATATAACACTCTTTCCCAGACATTGCCTTTTTAGCTGGGACTTGAGGCTGCCCCATTGATCCACTCCTTTACTTAACCAAGCCCAGGAGTCTCAGTTGTTGATTTGTGGTGATTAAGATTCTTTCACTGGCTTTCCCAGACTGTCTGATCTGGGCTGAACATCCCTTCTACTCCAGTAAGACTGACTTTTAAAAGTCCTTCCAAACTACCTATTATGAAACATAATTTCTTAAACTAAATGTTCCTGCTATGACACCTTTATCCCCACTTGAATCCCCAGTAGGATTTTATATAGTGAATTTAAGAAAGAAATTTATTGTAAAATAGACAAATTTGCAAGAAATAAATTGATACGAATTTTATTCTCCAAGGGCTTACTCCTTGGTAACAGAGAATCAATATATTCTTGAAAATTTAAAATAGAAATTGTTTTTTGAATGAACAATTGGATTGTTTCCCAGAATATTTCTTTGAGACATATTGCAGTACCTAGAGAAGCAAAAAATCCCCTGAAGATAATAATACCTTAAAAAGTAGAATTAACCAAATAGAAAAAGAGACACAAAAACTTACTGAAGAATATTACACATTAAAAACTAGAACAAGGCAAATGGAAACTAATGATACTATGAAACATGAAGAATCAGTCAAACAAACTAAAAAGAATGAAAAAATGGAAGAAAATATGAAATATCTTATTGGAAAAATGACTGACGAAGATATGTCCTTAAGAAACAAATTTAAAATTATTGGTCTAACTGAAGGCCAGGAACAAAAATACACATCCTGGATAGCATTCTTCAAGCCATCATCAAGGAAAACTATCCTGATATACTAGAAACAGAGAATGAAATACTCATTAAAAGAACCTATTCATCACTTTCATAAAGATATCTCACAAGGAAAACCTCAAGGGACATTGTTGTAAAATTCCAAAATTAGTCTCAAAGAAAAATTACAGTAAGCTGCCAGACAAAAATGATCCAGATATTAAGGTAAAAGAGTCAGAATTATGCAGGATCTATCGGCTTCTACAATAAAGTATCAGAGGGGTTGGAATACTATATTTTGAAAGTCAAAAGACCTGGGATTACAGCCAAGTATTAACTACCTAGTGAGGCATAGCATCATTTTTTATGGGAGGAGATGTATCTTCAATGAAGTAAGAAAGTTCCAGTCATTTCTATTGATAAATCCAGAACTAAAAAAAATATATTAATAATTAAAACAATCACAACAACAACAACAACAACAATAAAGGATTGTGGCTTAGTAGTACCAAACTTAAACTATATCATAAAGCAGCAGTCATCAAAACCATTTGGTACTGGCTAAGAAATAGAGTGGTGATTCAGTGGAATAGATCAAATATCCACAACACAGTGATCAAGGCCTATATCAACCTAGTATTTGATAAATCCCCAAATTTAAAATTCCAGAACAAGAATTCACTATTTGATAAATTGAATAATAATATGTCAGAAATTCAGCAAAGAGCTACATCTCACATGGCATACCAAAATAAGAACATATTGGTATATGATTTGATCATACCGGATCATATCATAAAAAATTAGGAAAGCAATTGACAATTTACTTATCAGTTCTTTGGAGAAGGGAGTAATTTATGATTGAAAAAAAAAAAAACAAAAACTAGAGAACATAATAAAGGCAAAATGGACAACATTGATTACATTAAATTAGAAATGTTTTGCACAAACAATACTAATAGCTACAAGATTAAAAGGGAAGTACAAAGTGGGAAAAAATCTTTACCACCAGTATTTCTAAGACAAATCTCATTTCTAAAAATAATGATAAATGTTGGAGAGATTATGGGAAAACTGGGACAATAATGCCTTGTTTGTGAAATTGTGAAATAATCCAACCATTCTGGAGAGCAATCTGGAACCAAATGTAAAGGTATAAAATTGTGCATACCCTTTGACCCAGCAGTCTCACTACTGGGTCTGTATCCAAAGTAAATCATAAAAAATGGTAAAGGACCCACATGTGCAAAAAATGTTTGTAGCAGCTCTTTTTGTGTTAAGAAAGAATTGGAAAAAGAGTAGATCACCATTAATTGAGGAATGATTAAATAAGCCATGATATGTGAAGGTAATGAAATATTTTTGTTCTATAAAAGTGATGAACAAGCTGATTTTTCTTTCCCTTTTTTCTGATTTTTCTTTACCAACATGATCCATAAAACAATGTGTTATTAAAATAATTAAAATAAACAAATATAAGTAAAAGAGGGGGAAATGGAGGGAAATACACATTTAATACAAATTATTGTAAAAACCAATGAAATTAATTAATCTATAAAATTGGAAAAGTAGGGCAGGATGGAACAGAAAGCTGAATCCAACAATTTTTTTTTTTTTTTTTTTTTTTTTTTTTTTTTTTTTTACTGGAAACTTACTTGAAATATAAAAGAAGTAAAGAAACAGAATAAGTATTTTTTAAGTGTCTACTAGATGTCAGGAACTATTTAAAGCATTTTACAAATATTCTCATTTGATCTGCATAATAACCTTGGGAATTAAGTGCTATTATGATCTTTATTTTGCACTTGAGGAAATTGTCTGTCACAGATTATAAAATGTAGACCAAATCAATGCAAAACACTACATATTTATTCTTATTTTCTGAGAATCAAAAGATGACTTTTTTGAGTTATGGATCTTGATTTAAGCCTTGAAGGGAGTTAGGGTTTTCAGAATGTAGAAATGAGAACTTAAAACATTGCAGATATGGGATATAATCTGTTTGAAGGCAGGAAGGAAGCTAGATTGTCATATGTAAGGAACAAGATACAAAGAAGTAAAGAGAGTGGGATTGCAGGGTCCATGAGGGAAAATACATGTGATGAATCTGAAAAGGAAATAGATTTAAATTATGAAGGGTTTTGACTGCCAACAGAAGTTTGTTTTTAAACTGTATGCAATAAGGAACTAATAAAGCTTCTTCAGTTCAGGAATTGACAGGATTAATACTGAGCTATATTCATATAGAGCACTTTGTAAACCCTAAGGAGCTTTTTAAGTGTGACCTATTAAGTTGAAGTTTGAGGATATAATGACCTGGTAGCTTCTATTGAGTTACTCAAAGTTTATTCTGTTTTCTTACCATATTTTCCTTAAGTTGGTATTTGCCTCTTCTAAACAAAAACAGAGTTTGGAATCATTACCACCTTCTTTGTGCAGCTTTGTGTAATACATGATCAAAAAGTTTCTCATTAATGTGTGACAGCACTTTCTATGGGCTGTACACAAAATCTTTGTGTGTGCTATACTAAAGAAAAGGCAAATGACAGTCAGTGTCAACACTAAACAGCTTGGGGCAAACTATTTTCTCAATACCTAAGGAATTTAATTGAAATGCAATATTTCATGAATATTAGAAACTGGGGCTTTATTAAAAATGGCAAGGAAAAGTGAACGCATGGCTGTTTAGAGTAACGAGTAGTTCAAATTTATTCATTCGATACCTCACTGAATTATTTAAAACTCCGCTTATACGCAAGGTCACAGAATAATCTTGGCAAGTGCGCACTTTTGCGTGATGCATTTCCATAATTCCCCTGCATCTCTAAAGTTAATCATAGCTTTGGCATGCAGACCTCCTGCATGTCCTCCCAGAGCCAGATAAAGGCCTTGACTCTCAACCTAGGATGAAACCAATTTACTGACATTTGATAACAGAACAAACCTTTCATATGTTTTTGAAGAGTAATGTACAGTCATTAGTGTAATGGCTGTTTTTTTTTTTTTTTTTTTTTTTTTCTTTATACCTTCTCTCATTCATTTTTGAGTTCAGAATAAAGTAAAGCAGTACTTTACTTCTGAAAAAGAGGAAAATTTACAAAACAAAGTTTGGATTTAAATTGAATTTCTACAGTCGAGGTAGAAATCAAAGGAAATGAATTCCAGAGTTCTTTGTTTAAATGATTAATGATTAATGTACTCAACTCAAACTCTTTTGGATTTGGGGAACTAAAATGGGAACAAAAGTTCTTATAACCCCTCATATTCATCAGGCATCTGTCCCAGTAGGATGTAACTTCATTGATGGTAAGGACAATTTCACTTCAGTCTTTGTGTCTTCCTGATCCTGCAGAGATCCATAAAGATAACAGGTCCATGAAAATACTGTTAACTTGAAATGAATTGACTAGTCTTGAGTTTGACATAGATCACTATATTTCTAATGTCCAGCTCAGGGGATAACTCTCTCTAAAGTTTATAGATTTCCTGTAATCCAGGAATTGAAAACACTAATAAGTACTTTTTTTTTTTTTTTTTACTATCTATTCTATTTTTTCATCCAGGCTTAATTCACGATATGAAATTATAATTTATTTTCCCTAGTGTTTGAAAAGTCCATTGGCAAAATTCATTCCATGTTGCTCCAAGTCTGTAGACTGCCAGAACTGTGGAGAAGTATACTTGAAACAAGGTGTTAACTCAGTGGAATTGATGAGATAATGGTTCTCTAGTTCACATATATCTAGTATGATATAATGATATAATCACTCTAGCTTGACATAATGACATAATCATTCTAGATTGGCTTATACTTAGTTTACTATAATGATGCAATTGCAATAAGGTATTTAAACTGGGGATAAAGTCAGACTCAGATGGAGACTGGTTAAGACTGTCAGACTTTCAGATTGCTGGAGGAGATTGGCTCCCACTGAGACTGGGTCAGACTATGACAGACACAGATTGTGAAGGAGACAATAAAGACTTTGGACTCTATTCTTGTCCATCCTCATGGTGACTCTCCTGCTGAGACCAGGCTCTGCCAGAGGACCTCCAGAAAACTAGCCCGGACATTACAGAAGTCCTACTACTCTCTTGTGTGTTAGAACTCCTTATTATCTTTTGTTGGACTTACCATGATTTTAAAGCCAGAGGATTTTCATTCATTTACTAAGTATTCATTTAACACCAATTATATGTCAGTTACTGTTCTACATTTTGATAGAATTGGATTTAAAAAAAAAAATCACATTTTCTCTTTCTCCAATTAGTTGAAATTCTACTTTGAAGATCAACATAAGCATAGTTATCATAGACTAAGAGCTGGAAAGGATTTATTCCAGCTTTTTCATTTTAAAGATGAAGAATTACATAATGACCAAATTTTACAATTCTAAAAGACTTTAGCACCCATGTAATCCAATCCAAACCTCCAAGGACTTCCTGATATCATATACTTGGCCACCTTGCTTCACTCTGCTTGAAAGCACCTAAAGCAGTGGGAACTGACTTCCTGTTGAGACATATTATTAAATTCTAGTGTGCTCTAATTATTTGGAAGATTGGTTTGTGTTCATTTTATTTTATTTTATTGTTTATTGAAAGCAAGTTTTAAATTATATCTTTGCATTTCTACATTTTGCTTTTGATTCTGAATACTAGTTTCTAATAAAACAAGTCTAAATCTTATTTCATATGATCATTTTCCAAATACCTGAATATAGCTTGCAGGTCTCCCTGCTCCCTTTAAACTCTCCCTTTGCCACACATGCTGAGATTTCTCTTTTTTTGGGCTATATATATATATATATATATATATATATATAATTAATACACATGATCAATAAATCACTTATTAAGTGCTTACTGTGTGCCAGGATCCATATATGCCATGGACCCAAGGTCTTTCTTTATCTGAGGTGTTCTTCTCTTGATATCTTTAATTTCTCCTAAAACTATGATACCAAGAACTTGACACAGTATTCCAGATGAGATCTAGATGGGCAGAGTAAAAGGAATTATTTCCTCATGGATCACATAAACTGGATCTCAATGACATCCAATCTTCATTTGCTTTTTAGTTGCTGTAGGCTTCTTACTGAGATTGAACTTGTAATTTTCTATAACCTATGTATCTGTTTCAGAGTAATTTCATTTTAATCACACTTTATAATCTTATATAATTGATTTTTTTCCAAAGTGAAAGTTTGTTATTAGATCCTTATAAAACTTTATGTTAATAGATTTAACCCCATTTTCAAACATGTCAAGATCCTTTTGGCTCTTAACTCTATCATTAAGGATTTTTGTTATTACTTTCAGCAAATATAATAAAGAGCACAAGGTCACATAGATCCCTGGTAGATCTCCTGCAGATTGGCTTTAAAGAAATAATTTCTCTTTGATAAAGTCATTCAACCAGTCCTAAATCCATATAGTTATATTATGATTTATTTCAAATCTCTCCAACTTCTATGTAGGCATAATTTTAATTATTTTTTTAAAACTTTGGGGGGGCGGAGCCAAGATGGCGGAGAAGAAACACACGACTCAGTGAACGTCCTCACTCCCTCACAACCAATTAGATAAATTAAGTCTCAGAATTAGCTCAGGACTGATAGATACCACAAGGACTGGAAGCACGACTTACCAGCTGAAGAGAATCTGGAGTTTCAACAGGAAAGGTCAGTTCTCAGGGGAGGAATAAGAAAGACCAGCACAGACGGTGGGGTAGGGGCACACTGCGCCCATTGCGCTGGGAAGGGCTCTGGGATCAGAGAAGCCACTGAGTTAAAGGAATCTGGCACAGGCTGTTAGCTCTTCTCTGCTAATTATTTAGCAGTTCAGAAGAGAAAGCCAAAATATTTTAAAACTCAAATTAGATTTTCCCCGATCCTGGGGGTGACTCAGCAGAGAATCGGCACCAGGGGGTGTGGCCTCAGCTACCACCTGAGAATAGTTAAGAGATTGACAAGTGGGTGGATACGGCCCAAGGCAACACACACTGCCTAGCTTAGCTGGAGGGAGTGGAACTCAGATCCAGAAGTCCCAGAGAAGCAGAACCTTTGAACTAGGGACCGCGGTTTCTGGCAGACACTTCCAGTTTGAGCACAGGGGCTTCTCAAGTCACCTGCTGCAGACATCCACTCCCCACCCAGACACATAGGCTGGGCTTCCTGCTGTCTTCACTATTCTACGCCCTCTAAGCACAGTAGTGCTAATCACCTCTGAGGCACTTCCAGGGAGGGGGTGGGGAACTCTCTCCCAGAGCTCTCTCTTAGCTCAGGCGCAGGGGCCGCTGCATCCATCCAGTCTGGGAGGAAGCTGGTAAAGAAGTAAATAATTTCCTACCCCAGGGACAGACCCCAAAACATTTTTTTAAATATGAGCAAAAAAGCTAGAAAAACTATAGATTCCTTCTATACAGAGAAAGAGCGGGTATCCAACCCCGAGGAAGTTGACAACAGAGAATCAGCAGATAACAACCTAAAGGGGAACGATTCCTGCCCCCATCACATAACTCTCTCCTAGAAGAAGCTCTTAAAAAATTGAGGGAGATCGAAGAAAAATGGGGAAAGGAAAGGGAAACTATGATAGAGAATAACAACGTCCTGAAATTGGAGTTGGAAAAAATAAAGAATTCACAGGAGATGCAGGGAAACAAAATTAGTGAATTAGAAAAGGTTAAAAAAACACAGGAAAGTAGGATTTCTGAATTGGAAAAAGATAAAAAAGTCTCAAGAAAATAGAATTTCTGAATTGGAAAAAGAAAATAATTCTCAAAAAAAAAAAAATTAGAGAAATGGAAAAAAAATTCAATAGAGCAAAATAATTCATTTAAAAACGAAATTGGGCATTTACAAAAAGAACTAAAAACTGTGAAAGAAGAAAATAACTCCTTAAAAGTCAGGATGGAACAAATAGAAATGAATGATTCACAGAGAACCCAAGAATCAGTCAAACAAAACAAAAAAAATGAGAAGCTGGAGAACAACGTCAAATACTTACTGGGAAAATCTATAGACCTGGAAAATAGATCTAGGAGAGATAATCTGCGGATTATTGGACTTCCAGAAAACTATGACCAAAAAAAGAGCCTAGATTCTATTTTACAGGAAATTATCAAAGAGAACTGTCCAGAGATAATAGAAACAGAAGGGAAAGTAGATGTGGAAAGAATTCATCGAACTCCTTCTGAAATAGACCCTAAAAAAAGAACACCACGAAATATTGTGGCTAAGCTGCAGAATTACCACACAAAGGAGAAAATCCTGCAAGCAGCTAGAAAAAAACAATTTAAATACCAAGGTGCCACAATAAGGGTCACCCAAGATCTGGCTGCCTCCACATTAAAAGATAGAAGGGCCTGGAACCTGATATTCCGTAAGGCAAAAGATCAAGGACTGCAACCAAGAATGAACTACCCAGCTAAGTTTAGCATCTTTTTCCATGGAAGAAGATGGTCATTCAATGAAACAGAGGAATTCTATATGTTTCTAAGAAAAAAACCAGACTTAAACAAAAAATTTGATCTACATCCACAAGACTGAAGAGAAACAGAAAAAGGTACACAGAACCCTTGAGAACTGTAACTCTGTTGTGGGTATATAAAAAATACTCAAGGATAATTTGATTTTACTGATATAAAAGAAAAAAAGGGGGGTGTAGTAAAGGGAAGGAGGTAGGTTCAGAAAAAGGGGAAGGAGTGATAAAAAGAGGGAAACTACATCCCATGAAGAGACATAGAAAATACACCATATCTGAGGGAACTTAGTGAGGGGGAGAATCATTGTGTGAATCTTACTCTCATCAGAAGAGGCTCAAAGAGTAAATAATTAACATATTTGTTTTTCAGAGAATTTTCTCTCACATCATTAAAAGGGGGGAGAGGAAAAGGGAAAAGGAAAAGGAGAATAAGTGAAGGGACTTGGAGGGAGGGGGGAGGGATCCTAAAAAAAAAAAAAAAAAAAGAGGGAGGGTTGCGCATCACAAGGGGGGTCTGTAAATTAAATATCGGGGAGGGGGATCAGGGGGGTCAAGGGAAAAAAGCATAATCTGGGGATAATACGATGGCAGGAAATACAGAATTAGTAATTTTAACTGTAACTGTAAATGGGATGAACGATCCCATCAAACGGAGACGGATAGTAGATTGGATCAAAAAGCAGAACCCTACAATATGTTGCCTACAGGAAACACACTTAAAGCAGGGAGATACATACAGAGTAAAGGTAAAAGGTTGGAACAGAGCCTATTATGCTTCAGGTAAAGCCAAAAAAGCAGGGGTAGCTATCCTTATCTCAGATCAAGCAAAAGCAGAAGTAGATCTTGTTAAAAAAGATAAGGAAGGAAACTATATCCTGCTGAAAGGTAGCATAAATAATGAAGCCATATCAATACTAAACATATATGCACCAAGTGGTATAGCATCTAACTTTCTAAAGGAAAAGTTAAGAGAACTGCAAGAAGAAATAGACAGTAAAACTATAATAGTGGGAGATCTCAACCTTGCACTCTCAGATTTAGACAAATCAAACCACAAAACAAACAAGAAAGAAATTAAAAAAGTAAATAGAACATTAGAAAAACTAGGTATGATAGACCTTTGGAGAAAACTGAATGGCAATAGGAAGGAATATACTTTCTTCTCAGCAGTTCATGGATCCTATACAAAAATTGACCATATACTAGGACATAAAGATCTCAAAATTAAATGTAGGAAGGCAGAAATAATAAATGCCTTCTTCTCAGATCACAATGTAATAAAAGCTACATTCAGTAAAAAGTTAGGGGTAAATAGACCAAAAAGTAATTGGAAACTGAATAATCTCATCTTAAAGAATGACTGGGTGAAAGAGCAAATTATAGAAACAATTAACAATTTCACCCAAGATAATGATAATGATGAGACATCATATCAAAATCTTTGGGATGCAGCTAAAGCAGTAATAAGGGGAAATTTTATATCTTTAGAGGGTTATTTGAAGAAAATTGAGAAAGAGAAGATTAACGAATTGGGCTTACAACTTAAAAGGCTAGAAAAAGACCAAATTATAAACCCCCAACCAAAAATTAAACTTGAAATACAAAAATTAAAAGGAGAAATCAATAAAATTGAAAGTAAAAAAAACTATTGAATTAATAAATAAAACCAAGAGTTGATTTTATGAAAAAGCCAATAAAATAGATAAACCTTTGGTAAATTTGATCAAAAAAAAGAAAGAGGAAAATCAAATTGATAGTCTTACAAATGAAAAGGGGGATCTTTCCACCAATGAAGAGGAAATTAGAGAAATAATAAGGAGTTACTTTGCCCAACTTTATGCCACTAAATTTGATAACTTAAGTGAAATGGATGACTTCCTCCAAAAATATAGGCTCCCTAGATTAACAGAGGAGGAGATAAATTGCTTAAATAGTCCCATTTCAGAAAAAGAAATAGAACAAGCTATTAATCAACTCCCCAGGAAAAAATCCCCAGGGCCAGATGGATTCACATGTGAATTCTACCAAACATTTAAAGAACAATTAACCCCAATGTTATATAAATTATTTGAAAAAATAGGGGATGAAGGAGTCCTACCAAATTCCTGTGTCTATGACACAGACATGGTACTGATACCTAAACCAGGTAGATTGAAAACTGAGAAAGAAAATTATAGACCAATCTCCTTAATGAATATGGATGCTAAAATCTTAAATAAGATATTAGCAAAAAGACTTCAGAAAATCATCTCCAAGATAATACACTATGATCAAGTAGGATTTATTCCAGGAATGCAGGACTGGTTTAATATTAGGAAAACTATTAATATAATTGACCATATTAATAATCAAATTAATAAGAACCATATGATCATCTCAATAGATGCAGAAAAAGCATTTGACAAAATCCAACATCCATTCCTACTAAAAACTCTTGAGAGTATAGGAATAAATGGATTATTCCTTAGAATAATCAGGAGTATATATTTAAGACCGTCAGTAAGCATAATATGCAATAGAAATAAACTGCAACCTTTCCCAGTAAGATCAGGAGTGAAACAAGGTTGCCCACTATCACCATTACTATTCAATATAGTACTAGAAACGCTAGCCTCGGCAATAAGAGCCGAGAAAGAGATTCAAGGAATTAGAATAGGAAATGAGGAAATTAAACTATCACTTTTTGCAGATGACATGATGGTATACTTAGAGAACCCCAAAGACTCTGCTAAAAAGCTACTAGAAATAATTCAAAATTTCAGCAAAGTGGCAGGATACAAAATAAATCCACATAAATCCTCGGCATTTTTATATATCACTAACAAAATGCAACAGCAAGAGATACAAAGAGAAATTCCATTCCAAACAAATGTTGAGAGTATAAAATATTTGGGAATCCATCTACCAAAGAAAAGTCAGGAATTATATGAGAAAAATTGCAAAACACTTGCCACAAAAATAACGTCAGATTTAAATAATTGGAAAGACATTCAGTGCTCTTGGATAGGCCGAGTGAATATAATAAAGATGACAATACTCCCCAAACTAATCTATTTATTTAGTGCTATACCAATCAGACTCCCAAGAAACTATTTTAATGACCTAGAAAAAATAACAACAAAATTCATATGGAAGAATAAAAGGTCAAGAATTGCAAGGGAACTAATGAAAAAAAACTCAGAGGAAGGTGGTCTAAGTGTACCTGATCTAAAGCTATATTATATAGCAGCAGTCACCAAAACCATTTGGTATTGGCTAAGAAATAGACCGGTAGATCAGTGGAACAGATTAGATACAGAGGACAAAAAAGGGTACACCTATAGCAATCTAATCTTTGACAAACCCAAAGATTCCAACATTAGGGATAAAAATTCATTATTCGGAAAAAACTGTTGGGAAAACTGGAAATTAGTATGGCAGAAATTAGATATGGATCCACACTTAACACCATATACCAAGATAAGATCAAAATGGGTCCATGATTTAGGCATAAAGTGGGAGATAATAAATAGATTAGAGGAACAGAGGATAATCTACCTCTCAGACTTGTGGAGGAGGAAGGAATTTATGACCAGAGGAGAACTAGAGATCATTATTGATCACAAAATAGAAGATTTTGATTACATCAAACTAAAAAGTTTCTGTACAAATAATACTAATGCAAACAAGATTAGAAGGGAAGTAACAAATTGGGAAAATATTTTTAAAAACAAAGGTTTTGACAAAGGTCTCATTTCCAAAATATATAGAGAACTGACCATAATTTATAAGAAACTGAACCATTCTCCAATTGATAAATGGTCAAAGGATATGAACAGACAATTCTCAGAGGAAGAAATTGAAACTATATCCACTCACATGAAAGAGTGTTCCAAATCACTACTGATCAGAGAAATGCAAATTAAGACCACTCTGAGATACCACTACACACCTGTCAGATTGGCTAAGATGACAGGAACAAATAATGACAAATGTTGGAGGGGATGTGGGGAAATTGGGACACTAATACATTGCTGGTGGAGTTGTGAAAGAATCCAGCCATTCTGGAGAGCAATCTGGAATTATGCCCAAAAAGTTATCAAACTGTGCATACCCTTTGACCCAGCAGCGCTACTACTGGGATTATATCCCAAATAAATACTAAAGAGCAGAAAGAGACATATATGTGCCAAAATGTTTGTGGCAGCTCTTTTTGTTGTAGCTAGAAACTGGAAGATGAATGGATGTCCATCAGTTGGAGAATGGTTGGGTAAATTGTGGTATATGAAGGTTATGGAATATTATTGCTCGGTAAGAAATGACCAGCAGGAGGAATATAGAGAGGCCTGGAGAGACTTAAATCAACTGATGCTGAGTGAAATGAGCAGAACCAGAAGATCACTGTACACTTCAACAACAATACTGTATGAGGATGTATTCTGATGGAAGTGGAAATCTTCAACATAAAGAAGATCCAACTCACTTCCAGTTGATCAATGATGGACAGAGGTAGCTACACCCAGAGAAGAAACACTGGGAGGGGAATGTAAATTGTTAGCACTAATATCTGTCTGCCCAGGTTGCATGTACCTTCGGATTCTAATGTTTATTGTGCAACAAGAAAATGATATTCACACACATGTATTGTACCTAGACTATATTGTAACACATGTAAAATGTATGGTATTGCCTGTCGTCGGGGGAAGGGAATAGAGGGAGGGGGGGTAATTTGGAAAAATGAATACAAGGGATAATATTATAAAATATATATATATATATATATATATATATATATATATATATATATATATATATATATATATATATATATATATAAAACTTTGCTAAAATTTGGCTAAATTATATCCACAAGATTGTCCTCATATCTTAGTTTAGTAATCCCATCAAAAAAGAAATGGGATTCTACCACCATTATTTATTATTGATGAATCCATGATTTCTAGCTTTTTGTAATCATATCTCCCCCTTCTATGTTTACATAGAAGTTATTACATAACTTTAATAATCCATTCTAAAATTTAATGATCTATTCTAGAATGCTCTCACAAAGTGAAGGTAAACTGAATGGTCTAAATTTTCAGGCTCATTTCACTTTTTTTTTTTTTTTAATTTAAATCATGGCCTCTGCCATTTTCCAATCTTATGCCATTTTTCTTATTTTCCATAATCTTTCAAGTATTTCTAAAAATGGCTCAGCAATCACACTTGTTCATTCTTTCAGTATATCACTTTATATAACTTGTATATGGACTTTCTGATAGTCACTTTTGTTTTCTCATTGACACTACAAGGATTATTCTCAGCAGAGAAGGTACCTATGCTTGGAGCAACTTACCATCTTTCCTTTGTCAGTGATATTCAGGTACTATTAGAATAAGCAAAGATCTAATCCTTTCTTAGATCCTTATTTGCATTGCATTTCATTTTAGCTAAAAACAAACAAACAAACAAAACAAAACAAAAAAGAAATGGAAAAAGAAAAACAAGTACAATTTTAAAACACACCTTCCTTTTCATTAAATTTCTTTTCAGCAAGATGAGATAGTGGATATAGTGTCCGGTCTAGCATCAGGAAGACTTATCTTCCTGAGTTCAAATCTGAGGAAGTCATTTAATTCTATTCCACTAGTTTCCTCGTGGGTAAAATGAGCTGGATAAGGAAATGGCAAGCTATTCCAGTATCTTTGTCAGATATGACTTTAAAATAACTGAAGAACAACAACATCTACATTAGCTTATCCTAATGCCATCTTCTCTTAATGCTTTGACATTATTTTCATCTTTCATGTTTTCCCTATTCGTTAATACAGTTTTATTTAGATAAATCCCATTTTCCCTGTTTATTAGAATAGTTTCCTAACATGTCTTCAGAATTTCTCTATAACAGTGATCTCTTTCATTTCCATTTTACAATTTTATTGCATGAGCTCATATGCATCTTTCCACTGATTACTTTGAAGTCTGCTTTCCTGGATTCTAGAATGTATCGCAGAATACTCCCCTAGGGCTTTCTCTCCTTTAATGCAAACTCTAGGAGTGAATGGTTAACTCTTCTTTCAGGGTTTCTATTATTTATACCAAATACTGACTTCCTCTCTCTGGATCAGAGTCATCTAAGGTCCTTTCTAATTCTAAATCAGAGATCTTCATGTCTGCTTCTTAGAATGCCTTTCTTTTCTGAATGCCAGTTTATGTGCCACTTGCAAATGAAAACATTCCTCATTGCCCCTACCACAGATTTTAGCCTTCTGTTACACTGCAAAACTTTTTTTTTTAATTTTTATCTCTGTATGAGTTTCTTGTCTCAGTAGAATATAACCTCCTAAATTGCTTATTTTTTAATCTTATTGCCTTTCCCAAATCCTAGCAGGTAATAGTTGATCAATAAAGTTTGCATAAAGTTTAGTGGAATAAACTGATCCATGGCTATGCTAAAAGTAAGTAATGGAGGCAAGATTAAACCTGGATCTACAGCTCTATGTATGATTTTACTCTGCCTCTTTGTTATGTATTAGATATGGGGAGCATAGAAAGAAAAAGCAAGGGGGAAACCTAGAATAATATATATGATTAAACATATATATATATATATATATATATATATATATATATATATATATATATATATATATATATGTATCTTATCATCCCAAAATCCAGATATTAGTCTCTATATCTGCACATTATTCTTATTCATTATTCTTAAGTGATGCATTTTGGATGATTTATCTAGATAATGGAATGACTTTGTACTTATCCATATAATGACAAACCAGAGCAAAACATGACACTGCTCCTTATCCCCTAAAAAGGGAAAGATATGAAAACGTTATCTTTATTGAGGCAGTACTGTAGTCATATCAACTATGAAAACCAGATGGATATGCTTGGTAATGGTGTTAAATCCTCAATTCTCCATAGTGACTACATACCAAATTTACTAACATACTCACCCCTCCAGGAAGTAATTAAGAGTTCTGCTTCATTACAGTCAATGAGAATGTGGTCAATTATAAGATTATACAGTACAAACCTGCTGGTATGATGGAGTCCATTAGGTCTAATAATTTCCTTTGCTGTTACTCACTAAAGAATAGCATAGTCTTCAACACTGGTATTATGTTACTCTATATTCCCAGAAAGTAGCTATTTGACTTCTAGTTGAATGCTAGGGACTTCTGGCCTTTGTCTTCTGCCTTCCAAATGAATATTTTTGTCTCTGTGTGTTGTCTCCCCTACTTAGAATGCAGACTCTAAGAACAGTAAGTGACTGACTTTTCTGTTTTTATCCTTGGTACTTTGCATATTGCATGGTGCATAGTAAATACTTAATAAATACTTTTTGATTACATTCCATATAGACTGAAATAAACTCCCTCTGGCAATTTATAATCTAAGCCTGAAAACACTGATGTGAATTGACACAAAGACATACAAACAATTTAAGCAATGAACAAGCACATGCATAAATAAATGAACAACTTCTTAATCTTAAATTCAAACAAAAGGATGTGTGAATATTGTGAGGGGTCAGGTAGTGTGGGGAATTCAGAGGAATCTCATATTTAGACAGGGAGAGCCAAAGGGAATTTGCTACTGTTTGTGCATTCCACTGTTTGAGAAACTACACAAAGAAAACAATATTCAAGTATGGTATAAATTTACAACATTTGAATATGATTACACTTAAATAATTTATTAAACATGCAACATTTAAATATGATGTCAATATTAATTATTATTTTATAAGAAATGTTATATGAAAATAAATATTGATTTATTTATGTTAATCTTAGCTTTTCATGAACTCTTTATTTTTCTCTTAAAACTCTATTCATCTAGATCAACCATCTCTCTCTTTCAATCTCTCCTTCTCTCTTTTCAATGAGGTTAGAAACCTACCAATATCAAATTAGCAGAATTGTGTTTTCTCTTCTTAATCATATCTACTTACTTGAAGAAGTGGTTTTGCCAAGTTATTTCAAAGGTTTTTACTTAGTCACTAATAACCCTATGGGATACAGTTTTTAAGTCATCTAATTCTATTCAATTAAAAGAATCCCTTATGCATTTATTGAGCATCTACTACATGCCAGACATTGTGCCTAGTCAGGAGAATAGTTGTGAGTCACTTTAGTTGAACCTTGAATGAAGGTAGCAATTTCAGGAGGCAGAGGTGAGCAGAGGATGATTTTAGGAGTTTGTTCAAATGCACAAAGATGGGAAGGGAAGAAAAAAATATTTCTTAAGTGCTTTCTATATGCCTGGCACTGTGCTAAGTGTTTTATAAATATAATCTCATTTGATCTTCACAACATTCTTGTGAGGTAAGTTCTATGTTTTTATAGTTGAGGAAACTGAGGCAATGAAGGATTAAATCATTTGTCTAGACTCACACAGCTATTAAATACTGAGACTGGACTTGAATTCAGGTCTTCCTGACTTTCTAAACTTTATCAACTGCAGCACTTAGTTGCAATGTAAACCATCAGGCAATGTTTTGTCCTGCAAGCATTGACAAGCATGCCTGTGTCTTTGGAACATGGAATACGTGATGGGGATCAATTTCAAATGTCTGGGAAGAAAGATATAATCAGACTGTGAAGGACTTTAAAAGTCCAATAGAAAGATTTTTATGTCATCCTAGTGGCTGTGGGGTTGCCACTGTTACTTTTTCAGTAGAGGAGTGAAATGATCTCATCTGTGCTTTAGGAATATAAATATGGAAGATGAATTGCAGAGAGAAAATATGGAAGATAGAATGAAAAATCAGAGGCTATCAATCCAGGAGAGAAGCAATGCCATGCTTTTGTCCAGCATTCTAATTAAAATGTAACAAACCATAAACAAAATTTTTGCTGCTGTGTATTTTCAGTTCAATTTTGCTTCTGTAAAGTAATAATGCTTAAAGAGTTGACAAGTCATTGTTTGCTGAGAGCCACAACTCTCTACTTTTTGCTCTCTTCTATTTATTTGTTACTTTAAGGTTTGTAACCAATATTATCTCACTTGACCCTCACAACAACCTTGAAAATTTGATGTCTTCTATTGAGAAGTCATGAATCTTCCTAGAAAGCTCTTTTATTCACCAAAAGCAAGTAAATTTGGAGCTAAATAGTTTAAAATGTGATGACTAACATAAAGATATTATGACTTATATGGCTGTTACTCTAAGTAATAAGGTTTCTACAAAGTAGCAGTAGTGAAAATGATGGAGATGCCATTTTATACATATTACAACCTCCTCCTCAATGTTGAACACAAGGTCTTGCATGTAGTAGGGACTCAAAAGATATATAACACAAGCACTACAAAACTTTGGATTTACATATATAACAAAATTTAATGTGGAATTATTTTTGCATGACACAGTGGCTTAAGACCCGTTACCTTCTAGGTTAATAGCTTCAGTAGTCATTTTTGAATTGAACCAAGCTAACAGACTCAAAAAGAACATGTATTTTTTAAGTAAGTAAAACAATTAAATCCTTGCTTAATCATGAAAGGCAGTGTTGTTGAGTAGACATAGGGATTTTCTTGGAGTTAGGAATGTCATAGGATTTAAATCCTGTCTCTTACACAAACTAGCTGTGGGGTCATGGTAAAGTCAAAAATTTAAGTAGGTGTATACTGTAACATGCTCTCCTGGCAGTTACAATTACTAGCTTAATAACCAGTAGCGCACTCAAGAACAACCACGTGTAATCTTAAAAGCCTTTATTATACCTACTCACATAATGCCCTGACTGATGCCCTGACTTGTTGGTTCCTGAGTGAACACCTGGTCAGAAGACCCATGTGTTCACTACCAAAACCCTTACCTCTTTTGGCTATCCATCTCGGCTTGGCCACCCAGGCTAGGGAGCCAAGGTGAAGAACGCCAGGTTAAAAAAGAGAGCGATTGCTGCCTGCAGTGGGCTTACATAGGGCCTGTGAGGTCACACACACAGCCAATCAGCGAGAGAGTCACCCATTACGAAGCTATCTCAATATGGCCAGGATCCCGCCCAAGGGCAGTCCTAATATCCACAGAAATTACTTCCTGGCCTCAATCTCCCGATGCTCTGTGGCACCCATTTAAAGGCCCCTTACAGTATACAATGACAAATCACAAAGATGCTAGTATTTGGAATCAGTTAATGGAGTTTCCATAGGGGATTCATAATAATTATGAAATTAGAGTCACGAACCCTGTTTTTCTTCTTCCCACCAATAAAAAAGAGATCATTATGGAAAAGTCTCTGGTATAGGCTTATGAAGATTGGAAAAAACCATTCAAGCTCAGCTTGGCTCTTTAACATCTTAGATGAATTAAGATATCCTCTCTCATTTTTTTTTTTCAACAAGCTCCCTGTAGATGGCAAAGTAAGCTGTGCTATACCACCCTTTCCATAAAATTTCCTTTGCTTTTTGCATTCTCTTTTCATTCATCTTTGTTCCCCCTCACAACACACACCTTCTGGCAATTGTCAATGCTTTAAAATTACCCATACATATATCTGGTAAATAAAAAGTATAATTAATAAAAAAACAGAGTTTTCAAATATGTCTCAGAGGATTCCACGGTCCTTAAAATGTAGGTTCCCCTTCACATTCTTCCCTATTCATCTATCTATTCTTGCCACTATAGAAAGAGCTGCTATAAATATTTTTGTAGGTTCTTTTCTTTTTGCTTAGATCTCTTTAGTATATAGATTCAGTAGTGGTATTTACTGGGTGAAATGCATGTACAGTTTTATATCTCTTTGCTGTGTTGGTTTTATTTGTATACAACCTTTCCAATTTAATGCTATCAAAATTATCCATTTTGCCTTTCCTAATGTTCTCTAGTTCTTCTTTGGCCATAAATTCCTCCCTTCTCCTCTGATCTCAGAGATAGACTATCTTTTTGTTATTCCAATTGGCTTACCTTTTCAACCGTTATGTCTAAATCATGAAAACATTTCAACCTTAATTTGCTATAGTGTGTTGAATATTGATCAGTGCCTAGGTTCTGTTACACTATTTTCCAGCTTCCACAGTAATTTTTGTCAAATGCTAAGTTTTACCCCAAAAGTTTTAAGTCAATATTTTTATAGGACAACAATTTTCAGAAAGCTTCAGGATTTTAATTATATTATCCAATAAGTATCCTTTCACTTCAGACAGGAAACTAATTCATTTGCTGATTATTATTTCATATTTACCTTCACCATTCCATGTTCTTTGATGCTTATATACAACCAGAATTTTGTA
Source organism: Sminthopsis crassicaudata (assembly GCF_048593235.1). Classification (NCBI taxonomy): domain Eukaryota; kingdom Metazoa; phylum Chordata; class Mammalia; order Dasyuromorphia; family Dasyuridae; genus Sminthopsis; species Sminthopsis crassicaudata. Next base: position 63,506,603 of record NC_133622.1, on the reverse strand, counting down.
AGAGAGCAGCACACAATATGTTTTCATTCCATTTTTATAGTTTGTTGTTGACTTTCTATTTCCACTTAGTAGAAAGTCACAATAAACGTCATTAAAATGTGACATTTTAACTCTAGATATTAGAAAACCATTAGTAAAATGTGCCTAGTACAGTCATGCAATTATTACAAGCTCATTAGACTCTATTTTAACTCCTTTCTGCCAACACCACCACCACCAGCAACAAATTCATAGACTGTAGAATGCTAGAAATTCAAACTCATGCTCAACTATCCTTTTTTATTCACATGCATATGTTAATGGAAAGAGATAATCACAGATATTATTCTTAGGGATTCAATTCACTAAAAAAAAAAAAAAAAATTAGTGCCCATAATGTATAGATTGTTTTGTCAAATTCTAGTTAAAAGTTTATTTAGGATGCAGCATTTTCCCTCATGGAGCTCTTCTGTTTCAGCATTTAACATACAATAATATAATGTTATATTATATTATATAAATAATATAATAAAATATTTTGTACATTAGAGACATGAACTGTTATTTATTCTTATTATAATGAAGAATTTCATTTATTATTTCATTGGGGGAAGAAGTAGTCTGATAAAGTGTCAATTTTATGCTATCCTTAAGCAATTTGTTATCTTAGTACAGTTTTATGCTATTAAAATTAAAATTACACTATCATATTTGGAACACCCTATATGCACACACATCCCTGCATCTATATATTTTTTATCATCTGTACCTATATCTGTGTGCACATATCTACTCTTTGTCCATAAATCTATCTGTTTATCAAATCTATCTACATGCCTTCCCACACTACCAGAGATGCCAGAATATTGTGAAAATTATGCCATCCCCCATGATTAGCATCAACACCTCCTGACCTTTACCTGCAGATACTTCTTTATTTTACCTCTATTTCAAGAACAAGTTCCAATGTTATCCTCCTCTTGAAACTTTTTCTGACTTGCTTCTTTTACCTAGGTGACTGATTTCTTTCCTTTTTCTGAACTTATGTATTTAATCACTTTGTCTTTTATCAGAGTTATTTGTGTACTTGTCTTTTATTCTAAATTAAGATCCTTGAAAGCAGAAGTATTTCAGTAGCTGCTGGATGACCTAGATTGAAATCTTAGCTCAAACATGGCAAGATTTCAATTTCTGTTTTCTGTCAAGTGAAGATTTTAGACTAAATGATCTCAAGCTTCTTCCTATCCTAATTTCATCTTTATATCCTCAGAATTTGGCTTCTAGTAGATGTGCAGTCAATTTTTTTTTGAGTACTATTGGGAGGAAAGGTATTTATTCAAAGAATAAATTCAATCACATATATACATATGTATATTGATAATGTATACACACACATACACAAATAACATTTATCCTTATAAGGAGGAATCATTACATTTACTGTTTTATACACACATATATGCATACACATGCACATAAGTGCATATCCTATATAGTATATATACCACATATATATTGAAATTTTGAAATATCTTTATTTGTTTAATCTGTTCCTTTCTTATTTCCATGAGGGTGGCAGATAGGGATAGATAAATCTTCAATCATCTTCAACTTTTCACTCTTCCTTATCACCACCTTATCTTACTATCAAGTCTTCTAGAATTTAGCTCCACAACTTTTCTCTCATCTGCCCTGAATTCTTCATTCACTCAAATATTAACCTGTTTAGACCTTCATGACTTCTTTCCTGTACAATTCCCATATTTTCCTAATTTCTTTCCTTGAATCCAGTCTTTCCCCTCTTGAACTCATTCTCCCCTAAGCTAAATAATTGCTATTCCTAAGGAGTGGTCTGTGATCGTGCCATTTCCCTTCTGAAGAAGAATCATTATTATTTTTATTTTTTACTCCTGGAATAAAGCATAACTGTTTCTTTTCACCAATTAAAGGATTTTACATTCCAGACTAAATTTATCTTTTAGGATTTCCACACACTACTAAGCTAGAGTCAAATTGTCTATTTGCTACTCTGCATGTATGTTACTCTAAGTTTTACTTCTATACTGTTGCAAAGTTGATACCCAGCATTGGAATTTCTCCTTCTTCATATTTGCTTCCTATAATCTGTTGTTTCCTTCACAGCTAATGGTCAATTATTACAGATTGACTGATGTTCTCTATAATGGGTATGCATCTGTAACCCTGTAACAGTTTTGTAGTTATATAAATATGATGTATATTTTTATATATAAAAACATACACTGTAGTATATTTACTATATAGGGTATGCATATATATATGCATGTGTATATACATATGTGTGTTTATATAAAATAATGAAAGTAATGAATCTTCCTTAGATGAGAAGAACAAATATATGTATGTATATATGTATATGTGTTTATGTATTCTTTGTACAAGTACCTCTCCCCTGAATAGATTACATGCTTCTTGAGAATAGAGATGATTTTATTGCCTGTCATTTTATTCTCATCTTTTTCACAGTGCCTAACTCATAGTAATCATTCAATTAATTATTATTTTAGTGAAGCAAGTAAAACTGAACTTATAATACTGAACTATGTGAAGATCACACTTCTTTTTACAGAGAAAAAAGTTGTCTAAATTTATGGTGTTGCATAAATTTATAGTGTGGTATCTAAAGATATTGTGACCAAAGACATCTTGAGTTGTATTGAGTAATCACTTAAGTTCAATTCTTGAAACTTGAGTCAAGCAGAATTAAACCAAGAGACCACCAAGATTTCCCCTTTTGTCAATGCTTAGCTGATTTCTTATGTTGTCTTTGGGCTTTTTAGTTTGGCTATTGTTGCTTTTGTTGTTCTATTTGACTTTAAAATGATATGTAATGAATAGATTTTTAAAACCAAAACTTCCCAGTGATGTGCACAAAGTTAATACCATATAAAGCTTAATTATATTTATTTTTTTTTCATTGACACAGAACAGAGGTTCTTAGCTGTGTGTGGAGGGATATGTTTGTATGTTCATATAGGTGTGTGTATGACCATGCTTAGGATCTTATTGGTTGTTTAGTGAAGCTTGTGGATTCTTTTTCATCACAAAGATATTTTAAATGCACAAAACAATTATAATTTTAAAGAAAATCAGTTGTATTAAAATAAAGTTATGAAAACATTTCCAAAAAACATTGAAGGAATATAACTTAAGAAACTCATCTAGATAGGCAGGAGAAAAGAATGCTTACTATGTAAAGCATAAATATTCTCTTCTAACATCAAAGGGGCTATGCAAACTTATTTTTCTTACTCAATATATTCATGTTGAACCAATTTCTTATAGATAATTATTTATGATATGTAAGTAAAAATATACAGATGCAGCTATTTATAAAGTAACAGAAATTTGCTCAGCTTCCCTTCAAGATTTTAAGATGTGAAAAAGCATAACTATGTGCATTAAAAACATTTAATAAAAATGAGCCTAAATTTAAAAAAAAACTAATTTTAAGATTGGAATTATTTTCCCATGTGTCTGAAAAGACTATCCAGAAAATCATACTCAGGAACAGAGAAAGAGAAAGAAGGCTATGTCTGACTGCCTTATTTCTTAGCTTATCAACTTTTGTGTCTGGAAAGATAAAAGAAAAAAAAATGAGAAAGCCATTACTGGTTTGTGAGGAAACAGGTTTGGACTTTTAACTTAACTGTGGCCACATAGCTAATAATTGAAAAAAGTAAGATTTGAACTCAGATCTACTTAATTCCAAGTGCAATTTATTCACCACTGATTATCTCATACTCACAACATTTCAGACTAGGATGGATCCTATCAACCAGCTAATCTAACTCATACCCTAGAAAAGAATTCCCATTATAACAAACTAAACCAAAATGATCATCTAACAAATCATAGTAGTGAAAAATCCATAAAATGAAATGAACAAGATAATTAAATATATTTTATTGCTAAAAAAAAAAAACCACCACAAAACAAACAAACAAACAAACAAAAACAAAACAAAACAACAACAACAACAACAAAAAAAAAAAAAACAGAAACAAACAAACAAAAAAAAATTAGGAAAAAATTACAAGTCTGATAGCCAAATGTTTGAAGTGAAAGTATAAAGAGACAGAATTTTTCACACACAGAACTAAAAGGTGTGCTTTATCTTTTGTTCCATATATTTTCCTAAAGCAAAGGATTTGAAAGATGATGACAGTTGTGGAAGAAATAAAAGTAAACAAATGTCATAGACTCGACATTGTAGTCAATGAATTGGTGACTGACAGTGCAAACAGGGTGACTTTTATTTGAAATTTATACAGTTCCTTAAAAGTTTGTCCAAAATGATTGATCCTAAAAACCTGTTAAAAGTGTTTATCAGTTTCAGTTTTTCCAGCATCTAGAGAATTTACTATAGTGTATTTTCTTGAATAAATTCCATAGATGGAGAAAGTTCATGGAACATTAAATCTGAAAAGAATGGTATTATTTCAAAACAAAGAAAGAACTGTGACCTAGCTCAAAAAGAAGAGTTATTGTATTCTTTTTCTCTACTTTATGAAAATATATTATATTTATAAGTCTTCATCTTCTATTTTATAAAAGTGACGTAAATAGAACTCATACCTTCATAAAACCACTTGATTCGGTTTTTGCTCCCTATAAGCTGAAGTGATGCTGGTTACTATCACAAAAGGACTTGAGCTAATTTATCTGAAAAGATTTATTATCCATGTCATTGTCAGTCACAGTAATGAAACATGATCAGATTTTTTTCTTCCTTTAGAGCTTAGTATTTTTGAAAATTACTGAAAAGATAATCACCTCTGTAAATACTTTCCTAAGTTATCTGATTTCTGATGATAGTATTATTGCTATTATGATTTCAAACTTTCCTCAAAAATTTGTAACATTAACCAGTGTGTGTATGAAGAATTCATAGTGAAATGAACAAATCCATGTGTATAAAATTATTTTATAATATTATAATATATATATAAATGATATTTTGATATTTAAATTTTATTACCTATCCTTCACATGCTGACAAAATCCTCTTCTTAAAGTACACATCTGTGTCAAAACTATCTTGCTCAATAAGTTTATGTAGTTCCTTATTGTCTTTAAGATATGAATAATGTGGGGGTAGATCCTGGATGGTGGTGGAGTGAAGGCAGGAATTTGTTCAACCTCTTCCTCAAATGCTCCAAATTGCCTTCAATAATGATTCTAAACAAATTCTAGAGCATCAGAAGACCCCAAAAGATGGAGTAGAACATTTTCCAGACAAAGAACTTAGAAGAAGTTCAACAGAAAAGATCTGTGGGACCAAGGAGGAAGTTCCAGGGCAGGTGTAGTCTCATCTCAGTCTGGTCCAACCTTTGAATCAGCAGCAGTGCTGGTGGCTCTCTCAGCCCAAAGACCCAAAAGAGTATGTGGGATGTCAGCAGAAAAGATCTATGGAACCAGAGGCTGTAGCCTCAGCACTGAACCAGACCCAGAGTAAATGAAGCTTCTAAACCTCTCAACTCTGAGACACCAGGGAGGACTCAGATATTTAATAGAATGCAAGGTCCTAAGTGGTAGATTTTGAAAAAAAAATTCTATTTATAGCTTTTAATAAAACATGCCTTATACAAAATATGTGTTTATAAAAGTTTGTTGACTTAGTTTATATTCTGTTTATTATTTTTCCTTCATGCAACAATTTCTTTAATTTTTCTCATAAGTTTAAATTAGAATGTTGATAGTCATAAAGAGTTGAGTTGTATATGAGTTATATTAAAATATTGAACATTTCAATAATACCTTTAGTCTGCCTTTGATTTGGAAATTTTTCTGTCCACTCAAACTATCCATTTTTATCATAGTTCTAATAAACAGAATGTTGTGAAGCAGAAAAATATAGAGAAGTTTTAAGTGTAATGATTCATTATATTTACAATAGCTTTCCCTGTGTAAACACATTCCAGATCTAATATCCATACTTGGTATTTATTTGGTGTGTCAATCTGTGTATAATGCCTAGACTCTGATGTTTATAGTTCTAACTGCCAACACAGGAAAGTCAACTCCTCAGTGTATTATTACTAATACTATGCAGTGTATTTCCCCAGTATCAACTGCCAATTAATTTCTTCAAATGCAATTTAATCAATTGACATTGTTTTCCCCAAAATTGATTTTTAAGGTTTTTTCCTTTTAAAATTTTGAATTCCAAATTCTTTCCCTTTTTTGTTCTCATCAATTCCTCACCCACCAAAAAGACAAGCAAAATAATTCTCTTTGTTCAATCATTCAATTGTGTTTCACTCTTTGTAATGTCATTGACCTAAGCATCTATACTTCACTGTTTCTCAAAGTGTATCCAAAATGATGTATATTGCTTCCATAACATTATCTATCCATCTAAACTTTTCGTTCCCTTTTCCTTTTGCCTTCAATCTTTCTTAACTTCAAGGTCTTTTTCAATGAGTCCTATTTTTTCATTATGTGGCCAAATCATTAAAATTTCAGCATCAGTATTTGACATTACAGTGAATAGTTTGAGTTAATTTCTGAAAGTATTTATTGATTTGATCTCCTTGTTGTCCAAGGAATGCTCAGTTGTCTCTAGCACCAAAATGTAAAACCGACTATTATGCAGAGCTCAGATTTTCTGATAGCCCAAAGTTTTATATTGCTACTTTAAAACAAAACAGAAGAAACAAAAATTTAAAAAATAAAAACAACAAGAACAACAACATGACTTTATGCAGATTTTTGTCAGCAAGATGATGCCATTTTCTTTTAGTATGATGATCAGATGTAGCATAACTTTCCTTCCAAGGAAAAAGCATCTTCACATTTCATGGCTACAGTTGTGGTCTTCAGTGACCTTGGAGTCCAAAAATAGAAAATCTGACACTGTTTTCCTTTATTCTCCCTCTATTTACCAGGAAGTGATGGGACCACTTGCCAATATATTTAGCTTTTTAATGGTAAGCTTTAAGTCAGCTTTTACAACCTCTTCATTACCTTCATCAAGAGACTTCTTAGTTCCATTTTACCTTTTTTTTACTTTTTTTTTTTTTTTTTTTACCACTAGCATGTTATCTTCTGAATATCTGAAGCTGTTGATATTCCTTCTAGAAATGTTAGTACCAGCTTTTGATTCATTCACCCTGGCATTTCATATGATGTAATATCCATATAAATTAAATAAATAAGGTGACACTATTCAGCCTTGTAATTCTTCTTTTACAATCTTGAGCCCATCACTTATTCCATGTTTGGTTTTAATTGCTGGTTTAATTTATTTCCAAGTTGGTGTATTGTTTTAAAGTGTTTTAAGAAAACAATTTTAATTATTTTAAATTGTTTAATTTTGGTTTTAATTTTTGAAACAGGTTCTTCAGGAGACATACTGTTTCTCAAGTGTCAAGTAAGACGATAGGGAACTCCAATATCATTGGAAAGTTGACATATTTTATGATCCACCCAGTCAAATACATGTGCAATCATGCAAAACATATTTCCATATCAGCTATGTCACCAAAAAAAAGCAAGGAAAAAAAAAAAAACAAGAATGAAAGCAAGAAAAGTAAGCTTCAATTTGCACTGAGTTAATTAGGTTCCTTTTTGGAGGTGGACAACATTTTTTTTAATCATGAATCCCTTGCAATTGTCTTGGATCATTGCCTTGATCAGAAGAGACAGGTCTTTCACATCTGATAATCAATTAGATTTATTTTTGTTTGGATTTAAGTATTTCAATTTTTATAGGAAATCACATTCGGTTATGATTTCTCTATTGTTAACGGTGGGAGGAGGAATTGTGCATGGCACAATCAGGAAATACCAAGGCTTTTAAGCCTGACATCCCTGGATGTGGTTTTCTGTGACCAGCAGTGACCTATTTCCGGAGCGGAAGCTCTAGTCACATTGAGATTGTGTTTTCAATGAGAGGCTTCTCCTTCTCTAATTGGCTGTGTATATGACTTCATAGACCCAGGAGGAAGTAAAGCTAGAAGGACAGGATGTGAACAAGTGGAATAAATACCTTGACCTTGCATGCAGTTGACCTCAGATGCTCTGTCAAAGGTAAAATAACTGCTCAGTTAGACAGTGGCCAGAGATCTCTGAAGACCTCTGATTGAGGTAAGATTGGTAAGAACCTCTGTGCAAGACAGTGGCCAGAGATTTTGCTGAAGGCCTGGGAATTAGGCATGACTGATAATCATACCAACTAGTAGGAGGAACTACACTGTATATTTCCTTCTATCTTATTTTCTTGTATTTTTTTCCTTCTCTCCACAAGTCTTTTTCACCTGACCACTACATCCATTAATCCACCTTCCCTTTTGTCATTCTCTTCCCAGCTTCTCAGTAAATTGTTTTTCTCTCTTTTACTTTTCTCTTAAGTAAGACAGATTTTTATATTTTTGTGTTTATGTAGGGGGTGTATTTACCTCTTTTAATAAATTTCTTTGAAAATGTAGTTAAAATATTACCTGCCAACAAAGCTCATTTTCACTTCTACTATAAATGCTGTTCCTGGCATGCCTCTTCTAAGAGAGAAATTGTCCCACTTCTACCTTCCTTCTTCCCATTAATCCGTGTGTTTCTTATTCTTATTCTCTACTTTTTTAGTAATCATCCAAATAAAATTGATGTTTATATCTATGCCCTCATTATTTACCTCTCTCTGCCCTATTAATAATAAAGTCCTGAGGAGTTGCATATATCATTTCAACCTCAGAAACATAAACACTTTAACTTTATTGGGTCCTTTATGAATACTCTTTCATGTTTCCCTTTTAATGCTTCTCTTAAATCTTGTATATAAATGAATTTCAGATTTTTTATTCAGCTTTGGTCTTTTCAGTAGGAATGCTTGGAAGTGCTCAATTTCATTGAATATCTTTTTTTTTCTTTCCCTGAGGCAATTGGGGTTAAGTGACTTGCCTAGGGTAACATAAGTAGGAAGTGTTAAGTATCTGAGGTCAGATTTGAACTCAAGTCATCTTGACTTCAGGGTGCTATATCCACTGTGCCACCTAGTTGCCCCCTCCTTGAATATCATTTTTGTCCCCCCAAAGGATTATATTCAATTTTACTTAGTAGGTTTGCTTGATTGTAATCTTTTTTTTTCCTTTGCTTTCTGGAAAATGATATTTCAGGCCTATTCCTTTAACATGGAAATTGTTAAAGCTTGTGTGACTCTGTCTGTGGCTCTAATGAATTTGAATAAATTAATTTTTTTTTACTACTTAAAAAGATTTTCTTCTTGTCCTGGATGCTCTAAATTTTAACTATAGTTTTCCTTCAAGCTTTTGTTTTAGGATGTCTTTCAGGATCTAATGGATAGATTCTTTTCATTACTATTTTGTGTTCTGCATCTAAGATATAAGGACAGTTTTCCCTTAATAATCCATGAAATATAATGTACAGGCTGTTTAAAAATCATGACTTTCAAGTAGTCTAATCATTTTTAAGTGTTTTTTCTTTGATCTGTGTTTAAGGTTATTTTTTCTGATGAGAAATTTCATATTTCTTTCACTGTTTTGTGTTTATTCTTTTCACTTTTTGATTTATCTATTTGTTTCTCAGTGTTTCATGAAGTCATTAACTTTTAATTGTCCAGTTAGAATTTTAAAGAGGGGGGAAGAGCCAAAATGGCAGAGAAGGCACACACTACTTTCTAAGCTTCTCATGACCAATCTTTGAATTCAGCCTCAAAAATTGCCCTTGAATGGTGAAATTCACAAAGATTAAAGGTACAACAACTTACCAGCCAAAGAAAATCTGGATGGAATCTGATATTCCAAAAGGCAAAAGAACTTGGAATGTAGCCAAGAATAAACTAACCAGCTAAGCTGAGCATTTTCTTCCATGAAAAAAAGATGGTCATTTAATGAAACAGATGAATTCCATTTGTTTCTAAGGAAAAAAAAAACTGATCTTAACAAAATTTTTGATATCTAACCATTGGACTCAAGAGAAGCAGAAAAAGGTAAAAGAAACTCTTGAGAATTGTATTTCTGTTGTGGATATACATAAAGACTACATGTACACTTCAATTTTACTGATATAGCATAAAAAGGGTAGTAGAAATGGAAAGGGATAGTGTCAGAAAAAGGGAAAAGGAGAGATAAAAAGAGGGAAACTACATCCCACAAAGAGGCAAAGAAAACCTATCATATGTGAGGGAAGTTAGAGAGAGGGAGGAACATTGTGTGAATCTTACTCTCATCAGAGTTGGCTCAAAGAGAAAATAATTGACATATTTGATTTACACAGAATTCTCTCTCACCTCATTAAAAAGTGGGAGAGAAAAAGGGAAAAGGAAAAGAGTAATAAGGGAAGGATACAAGAAAGGGGAAGGGCTTTAAAGGGAGAGGCTGTATCACACAAGTGGGGCCCATAAGTTTAATAATGGGGAAGGGTTCACAGGAGGCAAGGAAAAAAAAAAAGCATAATCTGGTTATAATATGATAGCAGGAAATATAGAATTAGTGATTTTAACTGTAAATGTGAATAGGATATACTCTCCCATTAAGCAGAGATGGATAGCAGACTGGATCAAAAGTCAGAACCCTACAATATGTTGTTTACAGGAAACACATTTAAAACAGGGAGATACATACAGAGTAAAGGAAAAAGGCTAGAGCAGAATCTATTATGCTTCAGGTGAAGTAAAAAAAAAAAAAAAAAAAAAAAAAAAAAGCAGGGGTAGCCATCCTTATCTCAGATCAAGCAAAAGCAAAAATTGATCTAATTAAAAGAGATAAGGAAGGAAATTATATCCTGCTAAAATGTAGCATAGACAATGAAGCCATATCAATATTAAACATACATTCACCAAGTGGTATAGAATCTAACTTCCTAAAGGAGAAGTTAAGAGAGTTGCAAGAAGAAATAGTCAGCAAAACTATAATAGTGGGAGATCTCAACCTTGCACTCTCAGAATTAGGTAAATCAACCCACAGAACAAGTAAGAAAGAAATTAAAGAGGCAAATAGAATGTTAGAAAAATTAAGTATAATAGATCTTTGGAGAAAACTGAATGATGATAAAAGGAGTATACTTTCTTCTCAGAACTCCATGGAACCTATACAAAAAATGACTGTATATTAAGACATAAAGACCTCAAAATTAAATGCAGGAAAGCAGAAATGGTGAATGCTTTCTTTTCAGATTACGATGCAATAAAAACTACATTCAGTAAAAAGTTAGGGGTAAATAGATCAAAAAGTAATTGGAAACTAAATAATCTCATGTTAAAGAATGATTAGATGAAACAGCAAATTATGGACACAATTAATTATTTCACTCAAGATAATGACAACAATGAAACATCATACCAAACTTTGTGGGATGCAGCTAAAGTGGTAATAAGGGGAAATTTTATATCTTTAGAGGCCTACTTGAAAAAAAAATAGAGAAAAAAAAGATCAATGAATTGGGCTTGCAACTTAAAAAGCTAGAAAAATACTAAAGTAAAAACACCCAATCAAATACTAACCTTGAAATTCTAAAATTAAAAGGAGAAATTTATAATATTGAAAGTAAAAAGAATCCATTGAATTAATAAATAAAACTAAGAGTTGGTTTTATGAAAAAACAATAAAATAGATAAACTTTGGTAAATCTGATCAGAAAAAGGAAAGAGGAAAATCAAATTGTTAGTCTTAAAAATGAAAAGGGGGAACTTTCCACCAATGAAGAGGAAATTAGAGCAATAATAAGGAGCTACTTTGCCCAACTTTATGCCAATAAATTTGATAACCTAAGTGAAATGGATGACTTCCTCCAAAAATATAGGCTTCCCAGATTAACAGAGGAGGAAGTAAATTGCTTAAATAGTCCCATTTCAGAAAAAGAAATAGAACAAGCTATTAGTCAGCTCCCTATGAAAAAAAATCTGTAGGACCAGATGGATTTACATGTGAATTCTACCAAACATTTAAAGAATAATTAGACCCAATAATTTATAAACTATTTGAAAAAATAGGGTATGAAGTAGCCCTACCAAATTCCTTTTATGACACGGGCATGGTACTGATACCTAAACCAGGTAGGTTGAAAACTGAAAAAGAAAACTATAGACCAATCTCCTTAATGAATATTGATGCTAAAATCTTAAATAAGATATTAGCAAATAGACTTCAGAAAATCATCCCCAGGATAATACACTATGACCAAGTGGGATTTATACCAGGAATGCAGGGCTGGTTCAATATTAGGAAAACTATCAGTATAATTGGTCATATTAATAACCAAATTAACAAAAATCATATGATCATTTCAATAGATGCAGAAAAAGCATTTGATAAAATGCAATATTCATTCCTATGAAAAATACCTGAGAGTATAGGAATAAATTGACTTTTACATAAAATAATTAGTAGCATCTATTTAAAATCATCAGTAAGCATCAAATGTAATGGGGATAAACTTGAACCATTCTCAATAAGATCAGGAGTGAAACAAAGTTGCCCACTATAACCATTATTATTCAATATTGTATTTGAAATGCTAGCTTCAGCAATAAGAGATGAGAAAGAAATTAAAGGAATTAGAATAGGTAATGAGGGAAAAAAATTATCACTCTTTACAGATAATATGATGGTATACCTAGAGAACCCCAGAGATTCTACTAAAAAGCTATTAGAAATAATCCCCATCTTTAGCAAAATTGCAGGATACAAAATAAACCCACATAAATCAACAGCATTCTTATATATTACTAACAAAATCTAACAAAGTTACAAAGAGAAATTCCATTTAACATAACAACTGATAGTATAAAATATTTAGGAATCTATCTACCAAGGGAAAATCAGAAACTATATGAGCAAAACTATAAAATGCTTTCCACACAAATAAAGTCAGATCTAACCAATTAGAAAAATATTAAATGCTCTTGTTTTGGGCAAGCAAATATAATAAAGATGACAATACTACCTAATCTATTTATTTAGCACTATACCAATTAGACTCCCCAAAAACTATTTTAATGACCTAGAAAAAATAACAACAAAGTTCATATGGAAAAAATAAAAGGCCAAAGATTTCAAGGGAATTAATGAAAAAAAAATCAAATGAAGATGGCCTAGCTGTACCAGATCTAAAATTATATTATAAAGCAGAGATTACCAAAACCATTTGCTACTGGCTAAGAAATAGACTAATTAATCAGTTAAATAGGTTATCTTCAAAGGAAAAATCAGCCAATAACTGCAATAATCTTTTGTTTGACAAATCCAAAAACTCACTGTTTGACAAAAATTGCTGGGAAAATTGGTAATTAGTTTGGCAGAAACTAGGTATTGACCTATATTTAACACATATACCAAGCTCAGGTCAAAATGGGTTCAAGACCTAAGCCTAAAGAATGAGAGTATAAATAAATTAAAAGAATATAGGATAGTTTACCTCTCAGACCTGTGGAAAAGGAAGGAATTCATGACCAATGAAGAAGTAGAGGTCATTATTGATCACAAAATAGGAAATTTTGATTATTTCAAATTAAAAAGTTTTTGTACAAACACAACTAATGCAGACAAGATTAGAAAGGAGGTAATAAACTTGGAAAACATTTTTACAATCAAAGGTTCTGATAAAGGCCTCATTTCCAAAATATATAGAGAATTGACTCTAATATATAAGAAATCAAGTTATTCTCCAATTGTTAAATGGTCAAAAGATATGAACAGACAATTCTCAGAGGAAGAAATTGAAATAATTTCAAGCCATATGAAAAGATGCTCCAAGTCATTATAAATCAGAGAAATGCAATTTAAGACAATTCTGAGATACCACTACACACCTGTCAGATTGGTAGGGAATGTCAGAATGACAGGGAAAGATAATGCAGAATGTTGGAGGGGATGTGGGAAAATAGGGACACTTATACATTGTTGGTGGAATTGTGAATACATCCAGACATTCTGGAGAGCAATTTGGAATTATGCTCAAAGAGTTATCAAACTGTGCATACCCTTTGATCCAGCAGTGTTACTATTGGGCTTATATTCTAAAGAAATTTTAAAGAAGGGAAAGGGACCTATATGTACAAGAATATTTGTGGCAGTCCTTTGTGTAGTGGCCAGAAACTGGAAACTGAGTAGATGCCCATCAACTGGAGAATGGCTGAATAAATTGTGGTATCTGAATATTATGGAATATTATTGTTCTGTAAGAAATGACCAACAGGATAATTTCAGAAAGGCCTGGAGAGACTTAAATGAACTGATGCTGAATGAAATGAGCAGGACCAGGAGATAATTATATACTTCAACAACGATATTATATGATGATCAATTCTGATGGATGAGGCCCTCTATAACAATGAGATAAGCCAAATCAGTTCCAATAGAGCAGCAATGAACTGAATCAGCTACACCCAGCAAAAGTATTGTGGGAGTTGACTATGAACCACTACATAGAATTCCCCATCCTATATTTTTGTCTGCCTACATTTTTTACTTCCTTTACAGGCTGATTGTATAGTGTTTCAAAGTCTGATTCTTTTTGTACAGGAAAATAATTGTTTGGTCATGCATAAATATATTGTATTTAACTTATACTTTAACATATTTAACATGTATTGATCAACTGCCATCTGGTGAAGGGGTGGAGGGAAGGAGTAGAAAAGTTGAAAGAAAAGGTTTTGCATTTGTCAATGCTGGAAAATTACATATACATATATTTTTTTAAATGAAAACAATTTTTAAAAATCTAAAGATTTTTTTCCCACTGAGTTTTTATACCTCTTTACTCATTTTTCCTATTCTACTTTTTAAGGAATTCTCCTCAATTAATTTTTTGTGCCTATTTTTTTAAGGCCAATCCTTTTTGCTGAGGTTTTACTTTTTCATCTATTTTTGTGATTTTTTTCAAGCTATTAATTTTCTTTTCATGATTTTTGTATCAGTCAATTTTATTTTCCCACTATTTCCTCTAATACTCATCTTTTTCTTTAACTCTTCCAGAAATTTTTGTTAGGCTTGTGTAAAAGTAGGATTATCCTTTGAGGCTCTACTTGTAGCTCTTTTTATATTATTTTCTTCTTCAAAGTTTATGTCTTCGTCTTTTTGGTCACCATACTAACTTTATATGTAAAAATTATGTATTTTGTTTTATTCATTTGTGATTTGTTCATTTTTACAGCCTATTTCTTGATACTGAACATTGTAGAGGAATGGAACTCTGGAGAAGTATGCTTGAAACAAGGTGTTAACTCAGTAGAATTGATAAGATGATGGTTCTCTAGTTCTTAGTATTTAGTATGGTGATGTAATGGTTCTCTAATTCACACATATTCAAGTACTAGTGTAACTGCAATCCTAACCACTGTTTCCTTGTGACTGATCACAAATATTTTTTTTTCTCCTTGGAACAGTTATATAGAACTATGGGTAAACAATAGAACTGTCAGTTCCACTTGCACTCAGTTCCAACAAAGTATCCCTTATAATCTATTTATGACCGGTAGTCTGACCTCCTCATTGTGTCTGGGTAAGAGCTTCTAAAGCTGCTGTCCAGTCCTTTGTTTTTGCACTCCTCTCCATGGCTCAAAGATGGTACTGTTGCTGAGTTCTACCCCATTGTTAAATATTTCTCTTCACCTTTTAAGTTTTCTTAGTCCAGAAAGATGTCTCACATTAATGTTTTCTTAGCTCTGCAGCTGCAAAATTTTAATTCAGGAGTCTTTTTAAAGTACTTTGGAGGGACTTCCAGCCAAGATGGCAGAGACGAGGCACACAGCTGCTTGAGCTCCTCATTTTCTCTCAGAATTTATTTCATGACAAGCCTCGGAATTAATGATCGACCAGAAAAGAAACCCACAAATAATCACCAACAGAAGACATCCTTGAAATTTGCCAGAAAAAGTCTGTGTTTGCTTGGGAGAGAAGACGAACAGACTGGGCCCGGACTGAGGGCAAACAGTGAGAGTGAGGCAGGCAGCTCACACTGTTCAGACCAGAGGGGAGAGGGGTGCGATCTCTTCCATTTCTGTGAAACAACCTTTACCCCAATGTGAATATTCTGTCTTGGCAGCAAGCCAGGAGCAGGAGAGAAGGTGTAAACACTGGAGGTAAAGAATAAAACCCTGGAAAGCTAGTGTCTCTCAGGACCTGGAGACCCCTATCCCCACCAGGAGTGACTCAGCGCATTCAGCACAGATGAAGTGCAGCCATTGCTGTCCTATTAGTGCCTTGCTGCTATCCTCTGCAATCTGTAGAGGAAGCCTGATAACATCATCCAGCCCCAGCCCCCCCCAGAGAAATATACCAACTGTTTCTCTTGTCAATTTGTTTTCTTCGATTCCCACTCTGACAAAATGAACAAAAAATTCAAAAGGGATCTAACCATTGACAGCTTCTGTATGGAGAAAGAGCAGACTTCAAATAATGAAGAGACTAAAAGCAGAGAAATCCCCTAAGGGGGATATGATATGTTCCTCAATACATAAAACTCTCATAGAGAAAATCAAAAAGGCTCTCACAAGAGACCTAGAATAGAAATGGGAAAAGGATAGGGAAGCTTGGCAAGAGAGTCTGGAGAAGTCATCCAGAGTGGATAAAGAGATCAAATCATTGAGAAATAAAATTAGTAAGTTGGAAAAAGAAGACAGCTCTCTAAAAAAAATGATGAAATGGAAAAAAAATCCATAGAAGATAAAAACTTAATTGGACAATTACAAAAAGATATAAAAAAAGTAAGTGAAGAAAATACATCATTGAAAACTATAATTGAACAAGTAGAAATGAATGACTCAAGAAGAAACCAGAATCAGTCAAGCAAAACCAGTAAAACAAAACAATTGAAAATAATGTCAAGTACCTTATTGGAAAGACAACAGACCTGGAAAACAGATCCAGGAGAGACAATTTGAGAATAATCGGACTCCCTGAAAAATTTGAGGAAAAAAAGAGCCTAGAACTATTTTCCAGGAAATTATCAAAGAGAACTGCCCAGACGTTTTGGAAACAGAGGGTAAAATAGATATTGAAAAAATTCATCGATCACCTACTGAAAGGGACTCCAAAATCAAAACATCAAGAAATATAGTGGCCAAGTTCAAGAACCACCAGACAAAGGAAAAAAATATTGGAAGCTGCTAGAAAAAAACCATTCTGATATGGAGGAGCCACAATAAGGATAACCCAGGATCTAGCAGTCCACATTAAAGGAACGAAGGGCCTGGAATATGATATTGTGAAAGGCTAAGGAACTTGGTATTCAGCCAAGAATAACTTACCCAGCAAAAATGAGCATCCTTTTTCAGGGAAGAAGACAGACATTTAACAAAATAAATGAATTCCATCTATTCTTGATGAAAAAACCAGATCTACACAAAAAGTTTGATCTTCAAATACAGAACTCAAGAGATTTCTAAAAAGGTAAAAAGAAATCTTGAGAACTACATTTATGCCATAAAAATATGTAAAGAACACATGTATAATTTGTCCTAGAAACTAGAGGTGTAATGGAAATTATATCATAAAAAAGGGTAAAGTGGTGGTACTACATCTCATGAAGAAGCAAAGGTAACCTATTATATCTGAGAAAAAGAAAGGAGGGGGATGAACATAATGTGTATCAATAGACATATTCAATTTATGAAGAAACTTCTTCCACTTCATTGAAAAGTGGGAGGGAAGGAGTAAGCTAAGGGGAAGGGAATACAGAAATTGTTAGGAAATGTGGTAAAATAAGATGAAGAACTTTAAGGTGGGAGAGGGATACTAAAAAGGGAGGGCTGTGACAAACAAGTGGTGCTCACAAATGTAATACTGGGGAGGGGCATAACAGGGAAGGAAAGGAGAAGCATAATCAGGGGTTAACAGGATGGCAAGCAATATAGAATTAGTCATTCTAACCTTAAATGTGAATGGGGTAAAATCCCCCATAAAGAGGAAGCAGTTAGCAGACTAGATTAAAAGACAAAGTCCTACTATGTGTTGTTTACAGGAAACACACCTGAAACAGGGTGATACATTCAGAATAAAAGTAAAAGTAAAAGCGTGGACTAGAATCTACTATGCTTCAGGTGAAGCCAAAAAAGCAGGGGTAGCTATCCTCATCTCAGATCAAGCAAAAGCAAAATTTGATCTAATTAAAAGAGATAAGGAAGAGCATTATATCTTGCTAGAGGGTAGCATAGATAATAAAGTCGTATCAATATTAAACATATACACACCAAGTGGTGCAGCATCTAAATTCTTAAAAGAGAAATTAAAAGAGCTGCAATAAGAAATAGACAGCAAAACTATAATAGTGGGAGATCTAAACCTTGCACTCTCAGAATTAGATAAATCAAACCATAAAAATAAATAAGAAAGAAATCAAAGAGGTAAATAAAATATTAGAAAAGTTTGATATGATAGATCTTTGGCAAAATCTAAATGGAGACAGAAAGGAGTACACTTTCTTCTCAGCAGTTCATGGAACCTATACAAAAAGTGATCATATACTATGACATAAAACCTCAAAATCAAATGCAGTAAGGCAGAAATAGTAAATGCATCCTTTTCAGATCACAATGCAATGAAAATTACATTCAATAAAAAGCCAGGGGAAAATAGACCAAAAAATAATTGGAAACTCAATAATCTCATACTAAAGAATGATTGAGTGAAACAGCATATCATAGACATAATTAATAACTTCACCCAAGAAAATAACAATAATGAGACATCATACCAAAATGTGTGGGATACAGCCAAAGCAGTGATAAGGGAAGCTTTTATTTCTTTAAAGGCCTACTTGCATAAAATAGAGAAAGAAAAGATCAGCAAATTGGCTTACAACTAAAAATGCTAGAAAAGGAACAAATTGAAAACCCCCAGACAAACACAAAACTTGAAATTCTAAAAATAAAAGGTGAGATTAATAAAATTGAAAGTTAAAAAAAAAAAACAAAACCAAAAACAACTATTGAATTAATTAATAAAACTAAGAGTTGGTTCTATGAAAAAAACAACAAAATGGACAAACCCTTATTAAATCTGATTAAAAAAAAGAAAGAGGAAAAGAAAATTGTTAGTCTTAAAAATTAAAAGGAAGAACTGACCACTAATGAAGATGAAATTAGAACAACAGATAGGAGCTACTTTGCCCAACTTTATGCCAATAAATTCGAATAACTTAAGTGAAATGGAAAAATACCTTCAAAAATATAACTTGCCCCGATTAACAGAGGAAGAAGTAAATAGTCCAAATAGTCCCATTTCAGAAAAAGAAATAAAACAAGCTATTAACCAACTTCCTAAGAAAAAATCCCCAGGACCAGATGGATTAACATGTAAATTCTATCAAACATTTAAAGAACAACTAACTCCAATGCTATATAAACTATTTGAAAAAATAGGGATTGAAAGAGTCCTACCAAATTCCTTTTATGACACAGACATGGTACTGATACCCAAACCAGGTAGGCTGAAAATAAGAAAGAAAATTATAGACCAATCTCCCTAATGAATATTGATACTAAAATCTTAAATAAAATATTAGCAAAAAGACTACAGAAAATCATCCCCAAGATAATACGCTATGACCAAGTGGGATTTATGCAGGGCTGGTTCAATATTAGGAAAACTATGTGTATAATTGACCATGTTAATAATCAAATTAATAAAAACCATATGATCATCTCAATAAATGCAGAAAAAGCATTTGATAAAATCCAACATCCATTCCTACTAAAAACACTTGAGAGTATAGGAATAAATGGACTATTCCTCAAAATAATGAGCATATATTTAAAACCGTCAGTAAACATCATATGTAATGGCGATAAACTGGAATCTTTCCCAGTAAGATCAGGAGTGAAACAAAGTTGCCCACTATCACCATTACTATTCAATATTGTACTAGAAATGCTAGCCTTGTCAATAAGAACCGAGAAAGATATTCAAGGAATTAGAGTAGGTAATGAGGAAATCTAACTATCACTCTTTGCAGATGATATGATGGTATAGTTAGAGAACCCCAAAGACTCTGCTAAAAAGCTATTAGAAATAATTCACTACTTTAGCAAAGTAGCAGGATACAAAATAAATCCACATAAATCCTCAGCATTTTATACATTATCAACACAATCCAACAGCAAGAGATACAATGAGAAATTCCATTCAAAATAACTGTTGATAGTATAAAATATTTGGGAATATATCTACCAAAGAAAAATCAGGAATTATATGAGCAAAATTACAAAACACTTGCCACAAAAATAAACTCAGATTTAAATAATTGGAAAAACATTGAGTGGTCTTGGATTGGATGAACGAATATAATTAAGATGACAATACTCCCTAAACTAATCTATTTATTTAGTGCTATATCAATCAGACTCCCAAGAAACTATTTTAATGACCTAGAAAAAAATAACAACAAAATTCATCGAAGAACAAAAGGTCGAGAATTTTAAGGGAAGTAATGAAAAAAAAAAAATTAAATGAAAGTGGCCTAGCTGTACCTGATGTAGAACAATATTATAAAGCAACAGTCACAAAAACTATGTGGTATTGGCTAAGAAATAGACTAGTTGATCAGTGGAATAGGTTAAGTTCACAGGACAAGATAGTGAATAAAAATAACAATCTAGTGTTTGTCAAACCCAAAAAATCCCAACTTTTGGGATAAGAATTCATTACTTGACAAAAACTGCTGGAAAAATTGGAAATTAGCATGGCAGAAACTAGGCTTGGACCCACACTTAACACCACATACTTAGATAAGATCAAAATGGGTCCATGATTTAGGCATAAAGAATGAGATCCTAAATAAAATAGAGGAACATAGAATAGTTTACCTCTCAGACTTGTGGAATGAAGTAATTTGTTTCCAAAGGAGAACTAGAGATCCATATTGATCACAAAATAGAAAATTGTGATGATACCAAATTAAAAAGCTTTTGTACAAACAAAACTAATGCAAACAAGATTAGAAGGGAAGTAAGGAAGTGGGAAAATATTGCAGTTAAAGGTTCTGAAAAAGGCCTCATCTCCAAAATACACAGAGAATTGACTCTAATTTATAAGAAATCAAGCCATTCTCCAATTGATAAATGGTCAAAGGATATGAACAGACAATTTTCAGATGATGAAATTAAAACTATTTCCACTCATATGAAAGAGTGTTCCAAATCACTATTGATCAGAGAAATGCAAATTAAGACAACTCTGAGATACCACTACACACCTGTCAGATTGGCTAAGATGACAGGAACAAATAATGATGAATGTTGGAGGGGTGTGGGGAAACTGGGACACTGACTGATGCATTGTTGGTGGAGTTGTGAAAGAATCCAACCATTCTGGAGAGCAATCTGGAATTATGCCCAAAAAGTTATCAAACTGTGCATACCCTTTGATCCAGCAGTGCTAATACTGGGCCTATATCCCAAGGAGATACTAAAGAAGGAAAAGGGACCTGTATGTGTCAAAATGTTTGTGGAAGCCCATTTTTTAGTGGCTAGAAACTGGAAAATGAATGGATGCCCATCAATTGGAGAATGGTTGGGTAAATTATGGTATATGAATGTTATGGAATATTATTGTTCTGTAAGAAATGACCAACAGGATGAATAAAGAAAGGCTTGGAGAGACTTACATCAACTGATGGTGAGTGAAATGAGCAGAAGTAGGAGATCATTATACGCTTCAACAACAATACTGTATGAGGATGTATTCTGATGGAAGTGGATATCTTCAACATAGAGAAGAGCTTATCCAATTCCAATTAATCAATGATGAACAGAATCAGCTATACCCAGAGAAGCAACACTGGGAAATGATTGTAAACTGTTAGCTTTTTTTTGTTTTTTCTCCCCAGGTTATTTTTACCTTACAAATCCAATTATTCCTTTGCAACAAAAACAACAACAACAAAATTCGGTTCTGCACATATATATTGTACCTAGGATATACTATAACATATTTAATAAGTATGGGAATGCTTGCCATCTAGGGGCAGGGGTGGAGTGAAGGAGGGGAAAAATTCGGATCAGAATGGAGTACAACGGATAATGTTTTAAAAAATTACCTATTCATATGTACTGTCACAAAATGTTATAATTATAAAATTAATGATTTTTTTTAAAAAGCACTTTGGAGGAGAATGTTGTATGAATTCAGCTCCGTGGCTGCCTATATTCTGCTGGCTTGGGTTGAATCCTCTATCAATTAACTTTTAAAAAGCCATATTAACTGAGATTATATAGCAATAATCAAAACAAAAATAAAAATCTCTCAAAACAATAATTTTTTCTGTCTCTTTGTTCTTTGGGGAAAATGGTTACAAACTTTTTTTTTTTTAACTATCAGCTATTCTTCTCATTTTCCCACACCTCCTAAATTCATTTTTGGTATGACTTAGCTGATGGGCAAATAGTTGCTTTGTTTTCAGAATATGATTCAATTACTGAATTGATTTACTGCTCAGTTGAACCTAGTAGCCCCTTAATTCTTATTTCTTAGGAATATTGAATTCAGCTGTTGGGGTATCTGAAAATCCTGCTCTAGATTCCAATTGCTGGCTCTCTGAATGTTCTGACATTTCAAGTTCTCAAAATACAACCTTTCTATGTGGCTTGGACAGTCATTTACCTAAGATTAGAAAAGTATAAAAATAACAAAAAGCAAGATATTATACTCACATTCACAGTCAGTTTAGAAAATAAATAAATAGATATACATATAAATCAATAGATAATTAACATGTACAAACCCTGAATTGATAATGGAATAGACCAGTCTGTCATTCATTTTTATAAGCAGAATCAGGAAGCCTTCATAGCAATTGCCAGAAAGCAAAGTGTAAGAAAATATTGTGTTAGAGATTAGAACCTCATTGGTCATTCCCACTCACCTCCACTGTCTCTCTTTCTGTTTTATTGTCTCTCTGTCTCCCTCTCTCTCCCACTCCCTCCCTCCCTCCCCCTATTGACTTATCTGTGTGTGCATGTATGTATGTATGTATGTATATATATATATATATGATTTTGGGGGGTTAAACTATTGAGTATGTTTTTGCCTCAGTTTTCCCATTTGTAAAAGATTGGTATATATTTTTTCTGCCTGTGCATTGACTGTAATATTTTGAGCATTAATTAAATTTTATTTATGAATTATGAAGAATGCCTTGGAGATACCTAATATGTAAATACAAAATGTTATTATGCTATCTTATCCCAATCGCTTCATTTTCTCTATAGCAACTATCAAAATAATTTGCCATGTCTTATGTCAAATATTCAGGTATATCATAGAACAGATGAGAAAACAAATGGCATAAATAATTTAATTTTAAAAGAGAATACAACATTTCCCAGATGAAATAACAAACAAGCTACCTGTAAAATAACTTCAGAAATACAGCAGAGAAAATACAACCATTTATATTCATCAAAATAGAATCCATTTTTTTTTCCTTTGGTTACAAGGAACCAAATTCTTTTGTTTGAAGGAACACACTTTAGAGGAACTTTCTTAACATTTGTTAAGTGAACATCATTTAGTAAATAATGTGTGTGTGTGTGTGTGTGTGTGTGTGTGTGTGTGTGTGTATTAAATCCCACTCCTAAAATAGAATCCCATAGAAATTATGCTTTCTTTTTAAAAATTTTGAAAAGCCTCAGTCCACATGTAATTATGTTTAATTCTTTGTCTTAGAACTAACCAAAGTTGCAAGCAATAAAAGAACATCCAAATCAACATTGAACAAATTGAATAATTTACTTAAAATATAGATTTTATAGGAATTAATAGATCTGAGGATTTTGAACTGGAAGGTACCTTTGAGATTTGCCAGTCATTTTTTTTTTTTTTTTACTTTCTCCCTCATCCTTTATCTAGCCTAAGCATTCATAACAAATCACTAGGCTTCAATATCCTAACCTAGAGTAAGAATTACTGAGAAATTATAATAAAAGATTGTAGTCTGTTTAGGGATTACATGGCTCTTTAAAGTTAGACAGATATGCTATTTAGATATACAAAATTGTTGCTTTGGAATCAAAGTTTGGACCAGCCAAGTTAGATGATGGCACTTTTAGCAATCAAACACTTTTTCCTCATCATTGTCTGTAGCTTTTTTTTTTTTTTTTTCTTCTTGGTGGCTTAATTTAAAAAAAATAATTCTTTATAAAGTGTTCCAACTAAGTTCATCTTCTGAGACAGCTGCAGTTCTACTCTCCATATGACTTATATGCAAATATAGTGGCAATGGAAGGCTCTCTGGAGTGAGAGATTGCAGAAATGAATGCTATGAATTAGTAAATTAGCTCCCTTTGGAAAACCATTTAATAATACTGCTCATTGGAAAATATACTAAATTATAGCCTTAGTGAGAATCTGAATGAATATACTTTCTAAAAATGATATATTTTCTATACAGTTTATATTTACTTGTTTTTTTAATTTTCTGTAATGTCATCTTTGGCAGCTAAAATGAAAATATTGCTAAACTTTTGGTCTCCTATGAATAGTGGATTGTGAATTGGGAGTTGGGAGAACAATAACCACATCAAAATAATACCACCAGAAATCTTATATTATAGCTTCCCAAAGAACTAGAATGAGAATATTTGAGTAGTAATTGGTAATAATTCTTTGTTTATGAAATTAGTTGACAACATTTTATTTTTTTGTCTATTTATCATTGTGTTTCTCCTTCATAATTAAAAAAAAAGATTTTCTTTTGTTTGATTTTTTAAGTTATTTTTACTTTCTTGATTGCCTCTCTCCAACCAATACAAAAAGGTAAGACATATGAAATCATAAAAATATATTTTATATTGACTCTGTTTTATTTTATTTTATTCTAAGAAAGAAAAATGAAGTAAAAGAAAATATACTTCATTTTATATTCAGTTCATTATTTTTTGTCTTTGGAGTTGTATAGCATTTTCATCATGTCTTTTAGAATCATCTTGGAGTAGTATACTAATCTGACTAGATTAGTCTTCACAGGTAATTGTCATTACAGTATTGCTCTTATTATATACACTATTCTCCTAGTTCTGTTCACTTGATTTTTTATAGCTCATATAAATTTTCCCAGATTTTATGAAACCATAATCTTCCACATTTCTTATTGCATAATATTATTCCATCACATTTTTATATTGCTTTCAACCACACACCAATTGCTATACATCCCTTTATTTCTTAATTCTTGGCCACCACAAAAGGAAAAAAGGCTGTTATGAATGGTTTGTTCAGATGACCTTTTTCCTTTGATTTTTTCTTTGTAACAGTTTCTTGTCATTGTGATTTCTTTTAACAATATTTTTGGTTAAAATATAATTATAATTCTTCAGGCATAGTTACAAATTATTCTTTACAATGATACAGCATATTTCAAAATTTCACAAACAGTATTAACTTTTAATGTATCAACTTTTCCACACCCCCTCCAGTATTTTCCATTTTTTTTCTTTCCGTCTTTTCCTCCAATTTGATGAGTGTGAGGTGACACTTAAAGATGTTTTAATTTTCATTTTTTCTAATTATTGGTGATTTGAAGCATTTTCCACATTGTTATTGATGATGTTGATTTATTCTTAAAACTTTCTGTTAACTTCTTTTGACCATTTACCAAATGTGGAATGGCTCTTACTTTTATTTTATTTTTTTGTAAATTTGGCTCAGTGCCCTATGTATTAGAGAAATAGAGATATTAAAAATCAATTTTGTATACTATTTTATCCAATTTTCTGGTTTTCTTCTGATTTTGGCTGCATATATTTTGTTTGTGTGAAAGATTTTTTTTTTTAATTTAAGGTAATCAGAATTATTCATCTTACTTCCCATGATTTTTTCCATCTCTTGTTTGGTGACAAACTTACTTTATTCATAGATCTGAAAAGTATTTTTCTCCCAAGATATTCTAATTTGAAATAAATCAGTAATTAAAGGGAAGAATAGAGAATTATCATTAAAATCTACTTGAAAATGTTTCTACTGAATTTACATTTTACTTCACAAAGTGTAATAAATGGACAATATTAATTGTAGTATGATCTTTCATACACACGTAAAAATTATTTTTGATAGAAAGAAGGAAAACTTAAGAAACATTTTTTTAAAAAGATAGCCAAATACTATACTCTTTATAGAATCTATATAAACAGGAACTTCCTAAAGTCATTTAAAATATAAAAATTCACAAGCTTTCTTGTTTTCTACTTTTCTTTCATATTGCCACAGGAAAGAATGAATACTTATTATCATAAAAATTATGACTCAAAGGGACCTTAAAGATAATTAAATCCATTAGTATAAATATCAACTAGAAAAAGGGGGGCTATTAAAATCATAAATAAGAATCTCACTGGGTAGCATATTCACTTACAACTCCACTGACTATTATCATTATCTATGTTTTATTATTTTTAAATAATAAATGTTTTATATTTATAATTGAGACATACCTTCCTATTATGTTTCTCTCCTTTCCTAACCTCTAGTAAAAACAAGAAAAAATAATTTAAAAAACACATTTGTTTTAAATTCAAATTTAGAATAGGATATTCTGAATTAAACTTTGAAGCTGAATAGCAAACTTCAACTTAAGAAAATATCAACTAGAATCTGTCTAACATTTTAAAATGACTTCAAAAAATCAAAGCAATGTGTTCTGGAAACATTTGTGTACATTTCTATATAAAATAAAAATGCATAGTAATAAGTGACATTTAAATAAGACTTTATGTGCATCATGCCATTTGATCATAATGACAATCCAGGTGAGTACTCTATTCAGCACAACCTTTCAATAAGGAAAAAAAAAAAAAAGATTGAAAGAATGTAGAGTACTGTCTGAACTTTGGCACACCATGTACATTTCTGCAGATAGAATTAGAACAGGAATAAGTATTTCTTCTTGAATTAGGTACTCAATATGGATGAGAACCTATGAACACAAAGAGTAAACTTATTTAACAATAGCCATTTTGAGTTTTTTTTTACATATATTTTTAAGTTTTAACCTGATTTTTTTTGGGGGAAACTATATTTAAATAAAGTTTCTTTTGGAAATATTAATTAAAGCTTTTATTTTTTTAGGAATATTTATTGTTTACCCTAAATAGCTGAAAGAAAAGCAGGAGACCTGAAACTAAAAATAGCTCATGTCCTTTACAACTAATATGGCAGAATTTCATGCTATTAATTATTTTTTAATAGATGACTCCTATTGTAAATACATTAGAAAGTAGACTTGAATATCTATAGCTGGTTTATTATTACAACATATTCTAGAAAAAAATATAAACTAGAAAAACATATCTTCACTTATTGTCCTAATGATTCATAAAGTGATTTTTAAAAGATGTGAGACTGAGTCTATGAAAAATTAAAGCACTTGATGAAGATCACAAAGCTAAGTCAATATGAGAGGCAGGATTTTTTGAGGTAGGAGAAAATTTGGTGGTAAATAACCCTGATACTATTTCTTTTAATAAAACTTTTTTTTTTAATCAGCCATACTAAATAATATAGTTTTTTTGTTGTTGTTGTTGTTGTTGTTTGTTTGTTTGTTTTAAGCACATATAAGAATAATCAGAGCAGTGTAGCTTGGTCTCAGTTCACATGATGCCGACTACTTCTATATTCAATCATCAATATTTCTGTATGTTTTATTATTCTAATTTATTATTCTAATAAATTCTAATTGTTATTCTAATAAATTATTCTAATTTATTATTCTAATAAAATATAATTGAGTTTTTTAAAAGATTAACTCAGTATGTTGACATTGTGTAAACAGAATCTCAGTTTGCTGAGTAATACAAAGAGAATTAAGGACTTGTGTGAGTTCTAAATTGTTCACAAAGTATATAAATCATTTTGCTGCTAATTGTTATATTATAACTGCCTTTAAATAATATTTTATCTTGTATTTTTCAAATTTGTTGCTTTAAAATTTTTTCACATTTACAAAGATAGAGTTAAATAAAATGAGTACAACAAACTTAAAACACATGACATATTTTGCATCCATTGATTCCTTACTCCCGAGAGACCCATGCTATCATATTACATTTCTAATTTATTTATATCAGTTAATTTGATTCCTTTATATTCATCAGTTACTGACCTATGAGACAGTCCTTTAATCTTCCACATTTATTTATCAACTAATCATGGATCAATAAGCTGATGAAAGAATTAGAAGCACAGATGTTTGCTGATGGTCATACATGAATATTAGAATTCATGTTATTTAGATTTCTTATACTATGGATATACAATTTTTGATAAGTATTTTCTGTTTATGGCTTATCCCAGTGATCCTTTTTACTGGCACATGGGCTCAAGAATGACTTTCATAATTTCAGGTTTATGCCTTTTTGAGTATATCATATGGCAGTAGTGGGAATCATTCTGAGTTTAGAGTTAGAAGACCAGATTTGGTCACTAGATATCTTTGTGCAAATTATTTAATCTTTGTGCCTTAGTTTTCCTATCTGTCATATGAAGATTTTTGGACTTTTGTTATCCCTTTCAATTTCATGTCTACAAACTATTTTAAACAGTTTAAGATGAAATGGGGACTGGACTTGTGATTTCATAGCATTTAAAATCATTCAATCAATGCTAATCTGTATTTTACTGCAAATTATACTCTTAGTTGCCTAGAGTATTGATTTCTAAAGTGATTTTTTTCAAGGTCTCATAGCCAGTATGTTACAGACACAAGATTTGTATCCAAGATGTCTAGGCTTCTATGCTAACTGTTGAACCATCATACTATGTGTCTTGTTTATTTTTTAGAATATTGTTTGTATTAGTGATTAGAGAGGAAAATACTTTTGGACAAAATGAACACCAGAATGTTAGTCATCTTAAATATTTACATTGTAATTTCAATTTACATTTAAATTGCAGTTATCTTTATTTGGGTAAAAAAAAAAAAGTAACAACAACACTGGAGTATAAAGGTTGAATTCAAATGCTTCTCTTGTCTCAGCCTCTGTGACTTTAAACACATTACATCAAATTTTTAAGCCTCTATCTTCTTACTTATAACTAGATGAAACTAGATTATATGATGCTACATTTCTTTCTAGCACTACAACTGTGACTAGGATCTATGATTCTTTTTTTTTTATTTATTTCTATTTCTTCCAAAATATTATATATATATATATATATATATATATATATATATATATATGTATATATATATATATATATATATATATATATATATATATATATTAAGATTGGGATGAATTTATTACTGTTAGATCTGGTAGAGTTCAAGCTCTCTGACTTAAGAACTTTTTATTACTTTTATAGACTTTGCTCTTCTCAGTAATACAATAATTTAAGACAATACCATAAGAGTGATGATGGAAAATGACAAAGAGAAAAATTATAAAGTCTGAATGCATATCAAAGTATATTATTTTGACTTTTTAATTTTTTTCTCATGATTTTTTTCC
Organism: Sminthopsis crassicaudata; assembly: GCF_048593235.1. Taxonomy (NCBI): domain Eukaryota; kingdom Metazoa; phylum Chordata; class Mammalia; order Dasyuromorphia; family Dasyuridae; genus Sminthopsis; species Sminthopsis crassicaudata. The sequence goes on along the minus strand of NC_133622.1, from coordinate 63,477,187 downwards.
CTTTTGTTCTAAGTCTCTAATAACATGAGTGATATGGAAATATGTTTAATATGATTATGTATACATAATATATGTCAAATTGATTACTGTATTGGGAAGGGAGAAGGAAAGGATGGAAGAAGAAAAAATCGAAATAAAAATATTACAAAAGTAAATGCAAAAATATAACAAATAAATTGTATAAAAACAAAGCAAAAGAAAAAAATTGTGATTATTGACTGAGTCTGATTCAGAAGTCCTTTCTGACCATTGCTTTACTAGAATAGGTCATAGGAACCTCTGTCTTTAGAAAATTTGTGAAGAAATCATTGAATAGACATTCTAATAGTAGAATTGAGTAAACCAGAGTAGCTCTGTATTTATAACAGAATAATGCCTTTCTTCACCTGTATGTAACTGAAGGTTAAACAGAAAGTTAATGAATTCTACTGTTGTAGGAATAATAATTTACACACTACCACTACCACCTCTCAAATTTGGCTAGCTTTTCTTTAAAAGTTACTGAAACCTTCTTTGAAGTTTTGTTGTGCTCAGAGCACAAAGGGTTCATCCTATTGACATGACTTTCAACACCTGCTATATACTATCCCCATAGAGATCCAGGGGTACTCTAATGCTTGGCTGATGGACCACCAAGGATTACTCAGGCAAGGTAGCTCCCTCAGGCAAATTAAGTCAAGGGTATCTTTAATGTCTATAATTGTTGAAAATGTTGAAAGTCTATTGTTAATTGTTAAATCATCTAAAAGAGACTCATTTTATCCAATACTGTAATTTAAATTACCAGAGACTGACCTGAATCAGGACCACAGCAGAACACCCCCACAAAGATAAGCTTCTCAACCAAAGCTTTTGGGACAAGAATTTTATCATGAAAATATTATTTTTATTTTCTGATAAAAAACAATCAGACTTTGAAATAGTGTACTATTAGTCTGTGAAGGAAATCCAAAATGCAAATGGACAAAAATAGAGGAATTGGGAATTCTATGGAGTGGTTCATAGTCATCTCTCATAGTTTTTTTTTTTTTTTTTTTTTTTATTTTTTTTACTGGGTGTAACTGGTTCAGTTCATTACTGCTCTATTGGAATTGATTTGGTTCATCTCACTGTTGAAAATGGCCACATCCATCAGAATTGATCATCATATAGTATTGTTGTTGAAGTATACAACGATCTCCTGGTCCTACTCATTTCACTCAGCATCAGTTCATGTAAGTCTCTCCAGGCCTTTCTGAAATCATCCTATTGTTTATTTCTTACAGAATAATAATATTCCATATTATTCATATACCACAATTTATTCAGGCATTCTCCAATTGATGGGCATCCACATAGTTTCCAGTTTCTGGCCACTACAAAGAGGGTTGCCACAAACATTCTTGCACATACAGGTCCCTTTCCCTTCTTTAAGATATCTTTGGGATATAAGCCCAGTAGTAACACTGCTGGATCAAAGGGTATGCACAGTTTGATAATTTTTGGAGCATAGTTCCAAATTGCTCTCTAGAATGGCTGAATGTATTCACAATTCCACCAACAATGTATCAGTGTCACTGTTTTCCCACATCCCCTACAACATTGCACATTTTCTTTCCCTGTCATTCTAGCCAATCTGAGAGGTATGTAGTGGTATCTCAGAGTTGTCTTACTTTGCATTTCTCTGATTAATAATGAGCATTTTTTCATGTGGCTTGAAATTATTTCAATTTCTTCATCTGAGAATTGTCTGTTCATAATCCTTTGACCATTTATTTATTAATTGGAGAATGGTTTGATATCTTATAAATTAGAGTCAATTATCTATATACTTTGGAAATGAGGCCTTTATCGGAAACTTTGACTGTAAAAATGTATTCCCAGTTTATTTTTTCCCTTCTAATGTTATATGCGTTAGTTTTGTTTGTACAAAAAATTTCAATTTGATATAATCAAAGTTTTCTACTTTGTGACCAATAATGATCTCTAGTTCTTCTTTGGACACAAATTCATTCCTCTTCCACAAGTCTGAGAGGTAAACTATCCTATGTTCCTTTAATTTATTTATAATCGCATTCTTTATGCGTAGGTCATGAACACATTTTGACCTGACCTTGGTGTACAGTGGTAAGTGTAGGTCAATGCCTAGTTTCAGCCATATTAATTTCCAATTTTCTCTGCAATTTTTGTAAAACATTGAGTACTTATCCCAAAAGCTGGAGTCCTTAGATTTGTCAAACACTGGATTATTAAAGTTATTGATTATTTTGTCCTTTGTACCTATTTTATTCCACTGAACAATTGGTCTATTTCTTAGCAATACCAAATGATTTTGGTAACTGCTGCTTTATAATAAAATTTTAGATCCGGTACAGCTAGGCCACCTGCATTTGATTTTTTTTTTCATTAATTACATTGAAATTCTTGAGCTTTTGTTTATCTATATGAACTTTGTTGTTATTTTTTCTAGGTCATTTAAATAGTTTTTTGGGAATCTGATTGGTATAGCGCTAAATAAATAGATTAAATTAGGTAGTATTGCCATCTTTATTATATTTCCTTGCCCTATCCAAAAGCATTTAATAGTTTTCCAGTTGGTTAGATCAGACTTAATTTGTATGGAAAGTGTTTTGTAGTTTTGCTCATATAGTTTCTGATTTTCCCTTGGCAGATAGATTCCTAAATATTTTATACTATCAGTAGTTACTTTAAATGGAATTTCTCTTTGTAACTCTAACTATTGGATTTTGTTAGTGACATATAAGAATGCTGATGATTTATGTGGGTTTATTTTGTAAACTGCAACTTTGCTAAAGGTATGGATTATTTCTAATAGCTTTTTAGTTGAATTTTTGTGGTTCTCTAGGTATACCATCATATTATCTGTAAAGAGTGATAATTTAGTTTCCTCATTATCTATTCTAATTCCTTTAATATCTTTCTCCACTCTTATTGCCAAAGCTAGCATTTCTAATATAATACTGAATAGTAATGGTGATAGTGGGCAACCTTGTTTCACTCCTGATCTTAATGGGAATGGTTGCAGTTAATCCCCATTACATATGATGCTTACTGATGGTTTTAAATAGATGCTACTAATTATTTTAAGTAAAACTCCATTTATTTCTATACTCTCAAGTGTTTTTAATAGGAATGGATGTTGCATTTTATCAAATGCTTTTTCTGCATCTATTTAGATGATCATATGATTTTTAAAATTTGGTTATTAATATGCCAACTATACTGATAGTTTTCCTAATATGGAACCAGCCCCGCATTCCTGGTATAAATCCTACTTGATCATGATGTATTATCCTGGGGATGATTTTCTGTAGTCTTTTTGCTAATATCTTATTTAAAATTTTAGCATCTGGAGGAGGAAGGGATTTATGACCAGAGGAGAACTAGAGATCATTATTGATCACAAAATAGAAGATTTTGATTACATCAAACTAAAAAGTTTCTGTACAAACAATACTAATGCAAACAAAATTAGAAGGGAAGTAACAAATTGGGAAAATATTTTTAAAGTTAAAGGTTCTGACAAAGGTCTCATTTCCAAAATATATAGAGAACTGACCCTAATTTATAAGAAATCAAACCATTCTCCAATTGATAAATGGTCAAAGGATATAAACAGACAATTCTCAGATGATGAAATTGAAATTATATCCACTCATATGAAAGAGTGTTCCAAATCACTACTGATTAGAGAAATGCAAATTAAGACAACTCTGAGATACCACTATACACCTGTCAGATTGGCTAATATGACAGGAACAAATAATGGTGAATGTTGGAGGGGATGTGGGAAAACTGGGACACTGATACATTGTTGGTGGAGTTGTGAAAGAATCCAGCCATTCTGGAGAGCAATTTGGAACTATGCCCAAAAAGTTATCAAACTGTGCATACCCTTTGGCCCAGCTGTACCACTACTGGGCTTATATCACAAAGAAATAGTAAAGAAGGGAAAGGGACCTGTATGTGCCAAAATGTTTGTGGCAGCTCTTCTTGTTGTAGCTAGAAACTGGAAGATGAATGGATGTCCATCAGTTGGAGAATGGTTGGGTAAATTATGGTATATGAAGGTTATGGAATACTATTGCTCTGTAAGAAATGACCAGCAGGAGGAATACAGAGAGGCTTGGAGAGACTTACATCAACTGATGCTGAATGAAATGAATAGAACCAGAAGATCGCTGTACACTTCAATGCTGTATGAAGATGAATTCTGATGGAAGTGGATATCTTCAACATAAAGAAGATCCAACTCACTTCCAGTTGATCAATGATGGACAGAGATAACTACACCCAGAGAAGGAACACTGGGAAGTGAATGTAAATTGTTAGCACTACTCTCTATCTACCCACGTTACTTATACCTTCAGAATCTAATACTTAATGTGCAACAAGAAAATGGTATTTACACACATATATTGTATCTAGGTTTTATTGTAACACATGTAGGATGTATGGGATTGCCTGTCATCGCGGAGAGGGAGTAGAGAGAGGGGGGGATAATTTGGAAAAATGAATACAAGGGATAATATTATAAAAAAATTACTCATGCATATATACCGTGAAAAAAAATTCTAAAAAAAAATATTTTAGCATCAATATTCATTACAGAGTTTGGTCTATAGTTTTCTTTTTCTGTTTTCAACCTACCTGGTTTGGGTATCAATACCATGTCTGTGTCATAAAAGGAATTTGATAGGATTCCTTCATTCCCTATTTTTTCAAATAGTTTATATAGCATTGGAGCTAATTGTTCTTTGAATGTTTAATAGAATTCACATGTAAATCCATCTGGTCCTGTAGATTTTTTTATGGAGTTAATTAATAGCTTGTTCTATTTCTTTTTCTGAAATGGGACTATTTAAGCAATTTACTTCCTCTTCTATTAATCTGGGAAGCCTATATTTTTGGAAGTAGTCCTCCATTTCACTTAGGTTATCAAATTTATTGGCATAAACTTGGGAAAAGTAGCTCCTTATTATTGCTCTAATTTCCTCTTCATTGGTGGAAAGTTCCCCCTTTTCATTTTTAAGACTAAAAATTTGATTTTCCTCTCTCCTTTTTTCTAATCAGATTTACCAAAGGATTATCTATTTTATTGGTTTTTTCATAAAACCAACCCTCAGTTTCATTTATTAGTTCAATAGTTTTTTGTTTTTTTGTTTTTTTTTTTACTTTCAATATTATTAATTTCTCCTTTTAATTTTAGAATTTCAAGTTTAGTATTTGATTGGGGGGTTTTACTTTGGTCTTTTTCTAGATTTTTACATTGCAAACCCAATTCATTGATCTTTTCTTTCTCTATTTTATTTAAGGAAGCCTCTAAAGATATAAAATTTCCCCTTATTACTGCTTTAGCTGCATCCCACAAATTTTGGTATGATATCTCATCATTGTCATTATCTTGAGTGAAATTATTAATTGTGTCTATAATGTGTTATTTCACTCAATCATTCTTTAAGATGAGATTATTTAGTTTCCAATTACTTTTTCATCTATTTACACCTAACTTTTTGTTGAATGTAATTTTTATTGCGTCATGATCTGAAAATGTAGCCTTTACTATTTGTCTTCCTGAATTTAATTTTGAAATTTTTATGTCCTAATATGTGGTCAATTTTTGTATAGGTTCATGAACTACTGAGAATAAAGTATATTCCTTTCTGTCACCTTTCAGTCCATTCAGTTTTCTCCAAAGATATATCATACCTAATTTTTCTAATATTCTATTTACCTCTTTAATGTCTTTCTTATTTGTTTTGTGGTTTTATTTATCTAATTCTGAGAGTACAAGGTTGAGATTTCCCACTATTATAGTTTTGTTGTCTATTTCTTCTTGCAACTCCCTTAACTTCTCCTTTAGGAAGTTAGATGCTATACCACTTGGTGCATATATATTTAGTATTAATATTGCTTCATTGTTTATGCTACCCTTTAGCAAGATATAGTTTCCTTCCTTATCTCTTTTAATTAGATCAAGTTTTGCTTTTGCTTAATATGCTTTTTTGACTTCACTTGATAATAGATTCTGCTCCAGCCTTTTACCTTTACTCTGTATATATCTCCCTGATTTAAATGTTTTTCCTGTAAACAACATATTGGAGGGTTCTGACTTTTGATCCAGTTTGCTATCAGTCTCTGCTTAATTGGAGAGTTCATCCTATTCACATTTACAGTTAAAATCACTAATTCTGTATTTCCTGCTGTCGTATTATACCCAGATTATGCTTTTTTTGTTCCTTGCCCCCTCTGATCCCCTTCCCCAGTAGTAAACTTATGGGCCCCACTTGTGTAATAAGCCTCTCCCTTTAAATCCCTTCCATTTTCTTGTACTGTTCCCTTATTACTCTTTTCCTTTTCCCTTTTTCTCTCCCACTTTTAAATGAGGTGAGAGAGATTTTTTTGTAAAACCAATATGTCAATTATTTTCTCTTTGAGCCAATTCTGATGAGAGTAAGATTCACACAGTGTTTCTCCTGCTCTCTAACTTTCCTCAGATATGATAGGTTTTCTTTGCCTCTTTGTGGGATGTAGTTTCCCTCTTTTTATCTCCCCTTTTCCCTTTTTCTGTCAGTATCCCCTTTCCATTTCTACTTCCCTTCTTTTGTTATATCAGTAAAAGCAAATTAAACATGTAGTCTTAATGCATATGTACAACAGAAATACAGTTCTCAAGAGTTCCTTTTACCTTTTTCTGCTTCTCTTGAGCCCTATGATTGGAGATCAATTTTTTTTTTTTTTGTTTAGATCTGTTTTTTTCCTTAGAAACAAATGGAATTCACTTGTGAAACCTTACTCTTAATAGACATATCCTGTCACTTTAAATCCCTGATTTACATTTGTCCATTAAAGTGACTTTTTATGGTCATCATCTTTATTCCTCTATAAAAAGGCATAGATTAACATAATAGTCTCTATGAAGGGATAGGTTTAAATCTGACTGCTTCTAGTTTATTTAATTATATATTAATAATGATAGGTAGCACTTTTGAAGCATTTTTCTTTTCAGAAAATACTTTACATGAGCTACCACCCTAACTTGTATTCAACCTAGATGAATACTGAATGGTTACACTCAGAAAGTTGTTTATTTAGGAACAAAATGGGTGGTGAATATGATAAAGTGAAAAGAACAAAATCCAGAGATGAGTAGTAAAATATGTTTCCTATAACTCAATGAGGACATGATGAAACATTTTAAAGTCACATATTGAGCATATTGATTACAAGGGAAATGTAGCTGAAATTAGAATGGACAGATTCTGGAAGGGAACAGTAAAATAAAAAAGAAAATGACAATGAAACAATTAGAAAGGGAAGAATTTTTGGAACCTGAGGATCTGGGTTTTAATCCATCTTTACTACTGCCTATCTTTGCGACCTCCAAAAATTCACTTAATTTCTGTTGGCCTCAGTTTCCTCAGCTATGAAAAGTGTGTATTGGATAAGTTTTTAAGGTTCCTTCCAAATAAATATTGAGAGTCTAATAGACTCATTTTCTCTGTTGTCTTTGGATGATAGGAACCTGTTATTGCAAATCCCCAAAATTTAGTGCTCAAAAAATTGGATGTCAATAAAAATAACAACAAAATTTTTACTTTACTTCACCATCCTTTGAAAATATCATCCCATAACTCTTCTTCTTTTATTGCCAAATTCCTACAAAAAACTATGTATAAACATTGCCTCTACTTCTCAAATCTCACCCACTTTTTATCTCTTTGCAACCTGACTTCTTAACCCACAGCGCCAGTAAAACTTCTCACTCCTAGATAAACAATAATCTACTAAATCATAATTCCAGTGGGCTTTTTCTCAGATTTCATGCTTCCTGACCACTCTGAAACTTCTGATTCTACTCAGTATTATTTCTTCCTATATAATTTCACTTTATTCCCTTTTTTTTATCACTGTACTATCATGTTTTTTTTTTTAATTCTTTGAAATTTTTTTCTAAGTTTCTTTTATTTTGTCCTTTTCGTTTTATGTAGTCGTGCCTCAAAGCTTTGTATTGGATCCTGTTCTCTTCTCCACAAAACTTTTTGTAATAATCTCATCAACAGATGTTTTGGGTTCATTTATTATCTATGTAGTTGGTGTAGTTGTTCCATCTCCCCCACATCCCTCTTGTCTAATCACCCCAAATATCTTATTTCATAAATGACAGCTGAATTTTGAACAAGTGAATCTAAAGATCAAAATACCCAAACAAAACTCAGCACCCTTCTCCCTAAAACTATCTCTTTTTGCAACTTCCATATTTCTGTTGAGGACACTACCTTCTTACATTATGATATGTTTACAATCTTGTTGAAATCATTTGTACCCTTTTATCTTACCCTCTATATCCAATTAGTTACCACTGGTGTTCTTTCAGTTTGAGTTCAACGTTGAGATGAAATTGAACTTGTAAATCATTTTACATTCATTAAATATAATTTATTTTGTCTTAACATATTAAAAGAGGTGCCTAAGTGATACAGTGGATAGAACACTGTGTTTGGAATAAAGAAGACTCGTCTTCATGAATTAAAATCTAACCTGAGAAAATCACAAGCTGTGTGACCCCAGATAAGTTATTTAATTCTATTTTTTTCAGTTCCTCAATTGTAAAATAAGTTAGAGAAAAAAAAATAGCAGACCATTCCAGCATCTGTGCCAAGAAAACCTCAAAATAGGGTTACAGAACAATACCTGACATTTAATAGGGATGCAAGCTAAATAAATACTATATTGTATTTTAAAACCTCTTGTTTGGACCAAAAACTTCTTAAACTGTTGTTTGCATCCCATATGGGGGCTCATAACTGAATATGGAGGTCATGAAGTTATGATTTATTGTAAGGATTTGGTTCCTGCAAAACAAGAGAAGGGAATTGTAAGAGCCCTTTAAATGGGCGGCGCCACAGCACAACAGGAGATTGAGGGGCCCAGAAGTAATCTCTGTGGATATAGGACTGCCCTGTGGGTGGGATCCTGTCCATATTGAGATAGCTTCATAATGGGTGACAGCTTTCTCGCTGGTTGGCTGTGTGTGTGACCTCACAGGCCCTTTATAAGCCCACTGCAGACAGCAGTCGCTCTCTTTACCCTGGCTCCCTAACCTGAGGTAGCCAAGCCAAGCCAAGCTGATGGATAGCCGAGAAGTAAGGAGTTTGGTAGAGAACACGTGGGTCTTCAGAGCAGGTGCTCACTGGAGCTGACAAGTCAGGGCATTATGTGAGTAGGTATAATAAAGGCTTTTAAGATTACACGTGGCTGTTCTTGAGTGCACTACTGGTTATTAAACTATAGTTTTAAGACATCGTGGCCAGAGACCTTTGAAGGCCTCAGAGGAGGTGAGCCGGGTAGAGTTGACACTGCAAAGGTCAGTGGTCAAAGGTATTCTGTTGGGTTTAGGGCAGACTAGTAATTGTAACTGCCATGTTACAATTTATTATCAGTAATAATATTTTATATGCTTATATATTCAGGGTCATGTAAAAAATTCTTTACTGAAAAGGAACTCTGAGAGGAAAAAATTTAAGAAGCCCCCTCTAGTCTATAAAAGCCACCTACTAGGTCTCTTTATCTCCAACCTTTTGTCTTTCCAATCCATCATTTATATTCTTTCCAAATTTATATGTATTCCTGAAATCTCTTCTTGAACTTCTCTTGCTCAAAAAGTATCAGTGGTTCACTAATGAATTTACAATAAAATAAAAATCCCTCTATTTGACATTTAAAGCACTTTACAATCTGACTCCATACTTATCTTTCAGGACTAATTTCAAATTGTCTCCTATAGTGAGAGTTTTATTCAAATTGTACTCTGTACTCAACCAAATGACTACATACTATTGTCTGCATTTAACTCTCCTTTTTCTGTGTCCAGGTCTTTGGTCTTTCCCTCAATGCCTTCCCTTTTTAATTTTTACCTTATAGAGTTCCTAGCTTCCTTCTAAATGGAAGTGATTGACAGTACCTCTAATCCATCCATCCTGTCTTAACATATCTTTAAACATCTATGATTCTGTCTCAGTCATATTTGGTTGAGCCTGTGAGCTATCCCACATAATAAATGGCAAATCTTTGTGACCCATGATAGATAGCTGACATCATTCCATGATGTAGTGAACCATTGCTCTCTAACAGTCTAAAACTATGTCCTCTCAATCTCCTAACCCATTTCATACAGAAGGTACCACCATCACTTAAAGAGGCCTTTCCAGATTTCACCAGTTGTTAATGCTTTTTCACCTACCCTCTCGCTATTTTGTAATTTTTCTGACTATACACTTTCTGATCTTTATATTATTTTTCCCTAAGTAGAATTTAAGTTCCTTTGAAATAATTGTTTTTGTATTCCAAGTGACTATCATAGTACCCAACAAATCATACTGTTATTGACTTGAAGTTCCTGCCCTTGGTACATGATGATAAAGTTTTCCTCTGTAAGAATTAAAGAATATCATTTGTTCAGAAAGCATTACTGTGTTTTCAGACAATGTGAACTGCAGACCTGATTAAGAAATTTGGGCTCTACCAAGCAAAGTATAGCTGGTTTTAGCTCAGACTCTCATATAATCACTTTACACAGTCATCTCTCTCCCCTTCTCTCCCCATCTCAAAATTTATTCTAAACTTGCTTTGGGCTTCTTAAATATCTGTTGAATATTTGTGAGTGTTACTCCTATTTGTATGCCTTAGTGATTACACACTTTTTATATGCCTTATTGGAAATTTGTTCATGTCAGTAATTAAGTGTGAATTTATTTTAAGGCCAAGATGCTACATGTGGTGATGGGAATAATAAAAGCTCCAGAAATAATGATAATTAATTATGCATTTAACTACATTGCTAGAATCAAATATTCTATAGAAATTAATGCAATACCCATGGGTCCCAATCACTTAATATTTAATATTATGATATATTTAGATATTATATTAGATATATCTAATCAGATTAAAATATCTTTTACACACTAATAGGTTGTTTCCTAAAATGCAAATGCCTAGAAGACAGAAGATTGGTTGTGGTGTAATGTGACAAGTTATGAATGTACATTGTCTATACAAATGGAGCGCTGATTTCTAGAGCTTTTATAGCACAAAAATTTATGAAAATTAATATTTATGTAGAGTTTAAAAACAGAACTCTTTCTACATATTATTTTACTTGAACCTCTAGCACTACTTGGTATATTTAGAGCAATAGGTATTCAGCTCCCAGATTTATAAATGAAGAAATTGAGGCTCAAACAATTTAAATGATTTAAATGACTAATTCATGGTCATTCTGTGTGTGTGTGTGTGTGTGTGTGTGTGTGTGTGTGTGTGTGTGTGTGTGTGTGTGTGTTTATGATGGGGCAGGGTTATTTGTGTTTTTAACACTCTGAGAGGGATTTGGAACTCATATCTTCCTAAATCCAAGCATAACAACCCAATCAATGTAATACCTGGGTGACTACTAAATGATTATTTTTAGGAAGTTGTTTCTTTCAAAAAATTTAGGCAGTAAGTTGCTTTATATAATTCATGGTTAGGTTATGAATTTTTCATTCTTGCTGTATTGTTCCATAAGAGATGGGCCTGAGCTGGGCACCAAATCAGCTGCCCGTGATACTGTCAGGACATTATGAAGCATTCAGATGTCTGTGCAGTTGTGATGATTAAAGATTATTTGTCAGCTGTGGTCACAAGCCATTTGAGAAGATTTAAACACGAATTACACAAAATGGATAGCCAGGCATTGCTTGCATTCTACATTGTAGGAAGAAACTCACAAATTGATGAAACTATAAATCCATTTCAATAGTTGAGTATACAAAGAATGTATGGTAGATCCTGTTGCCTTGACTTATAATCTGATTATTAAACCATTTTGGTGCAGTAGAAAAGGCGAGTAATGCATTTGCTCCACAGTTAATAATGGGCAAAGATGGAATGACAGGAGAAGAGACTTAATGATTGAAAACTGTAGAATAAAACATAGCTAAACTTCTTCTCTGTTCAATACTGTGAAAGGAGAAGCAAAAAGGATAGGGAAATGGAGTTCATGATGAAGATGAAAAAGAAGTTTAAAGGGAGTAAGACTAGAAAACAGGATGTTATAACCAAAGGGCAGGATCACAGGATCATTGAATTGGTTTTTGTTTGTTAATGGGAAGTCTAAGGTGACTAATTTTCTCTCTGTAGCAAACTAGAGAATTGAATTGTAAGATAAGGATATTCATGAACTGAGAGACTAGGAATTTTAGTGGGTCTATCAACTTAAACATGTAATTGGCATTTCCTAATCTTTTTTTGAAGAAAATAGCTTTTTACATGAAGGAACTGATTCACACTTAATTAGTCTGATAAAAATACTGTTACTTTTTAAAATGTCAATTTAGTTAATAGTTTACAAAAATAAAAGCATTATCTATGAGTGAGTAAATGGCAAGGAGTTGAAAGTTTATCTGCCACACAACTCCTCTTGGGAAAACTATTTACTTTAGTCTATTTTTCCTTTTACAAAATGAGGGTAAAAAGTTATAGGATAATGGAAATTAGTTATAGTAAGCTGAAATTTTTGGGAAAACATGTTAAATGTGGTCCTCCTTATTTTAAACTGTAGTGAATTAAATTGCAGCATGAACGGAGAAAGCACTAATCTTGTCAAGTAATTTTAATACTTTTCTACTTTAAAAATTCACTTTATATTGAATTTGTCATGGTCTAAAAATGGACTAGGAGATATGTTATTTATATTGCTTTGGATTTTTTGACTGGTTATTAGGACAAGCAAGAGTTTCTTAGGTATCTACTTATGTGTTTATCACTGTTCCTGAGTAGTTCGTTATTTCTAACAGTTTTCTGAATCCTGTTTCTTATAGGCGAACACAACTTCTGGCCTAACTCACAACCATTGTTTTCATATTTTCTAAATGTTCTTATAAGATTAATGTTCCTTTGGTGAGTTTTCAGTGCATATGTCCCAGAACAGTAACATACCAAGAACTCAGCAACTATCTCTTCTAAGTTGTCACTATATTAATTTTCTATAGTCAGAATCTTTTTCTGTTGTTTATTTATTTTCCCATCCTTTTATTTGCCTTTGAACTTTTTGTTAAAAAAATAGGACTCTGCTTTTGGAGAATGGTGGTGTGTATTGTCCCAAGTTTCCAGGGCTTCATGCAGATGTTTTCAGAGATATGTTATGGAGAGAACTGTAAGTTTTCAATTCTTCCAAGGTCTAGGATCTAAGGAGAAGTGTTTACTACTTTTCTGGCTCTGATTGGTGAGCAGCCATGAGTATTATTTTCTACCCTGGAACTGTGAGAAGAGTCCCAATTCCATTGTGACTACAAGTTCTGGTGTGCTAGTGCTCCTCCTTGTCCTGGCACTGCCACCCAGGAATACAAGCTGACTCTAAGTATGGCCAAAGCCACACAATCCTGCCTCAGTGCTAGCTAAGAGATCACTGTCATCTCTTCTGATTAGTTTGACTGCCTTACCATTGTGGGCTGAGTTTTGTAAGCCACTATTTCTACTGCTGATTAAGTGGCTCACAAAGCCTATTTTGATTTGCTGGATCCAGGGATATGCTCCACTCTCAGCTTAGTGTAACAGACTTTTGTGCTGACCTTCCATGTTTACCTGAGCTGTAAAATTGTTTCACTCTATCTTTTTTGGGGGAGGTTCTGATGTTCTAAAGTTTAGAGTCATTTTTTAATAGTATTTGATAGTATTTGGGGGAGAGCTTCAGTGAGTCCTTGATTTTACTACACCTTCTTGTCCTTCCTTACTTAATTGAATTAAATATTTTACTTATTTAAATCTTATTTGTAACATTCAAAACATGCTAATTTGGAATTTAATAATTTGCAAATACATTTTATTTTTCTCTTCTGTTTAACTATAACCTTTTAAAGTACACTGACAGCTTAGAATATTTATTTATTTAGGCTACTCATTATTATGCAAAATAAAATTTTGTTGAGTGAATAAAGAACTGCAATAAGCATTACAATAAATAGTAGCTTACATTAATAGCTTTTTATACCTAGGAACAACACCTAGATGCTACAGTGATCATATGATTAGTATTTTAGGTAAGCTTTGAACTCAGAAAAAGGAATCTTCCTGTCCCCAGGATAGAACTGTATTCACTTTAACAAAGACTGATTTCAATTTCACAGGTAAAAATGTGTTACAAATAGGTAATCTGCTTTTTTAATGATCATAGAGCTAGTAATTGGGGAGGCAATATATACAGCCAGGTTTCTGACTTCCTATTAGTACCATTTTCACTACAGACTTAATAGAAAAAGCTACACTATTAAACTATGTAATCTTATTGATACATACCTCTCTAGATAAAACTCTGTTGAGACCAAATAAGAATTCTGTGTTCCTACTGTTTTGGAATTACAGACATTTAAAATAGATATATTTTGAAAATCAAGTGATTCTTGAAAACATCTTTTAAGATCTCTTCATTAAGCTTTTCTCTAGTGATCTTATTAAAGCATGGAAGTAGCTTTGGTACTCAAAACTATATCACTAGAACATAAACTCACTAGCTTCTTATAATGCATTCTATTAACAGTTCATGAAAATGCATTTATGTTTTATTGAGTCCTATATTTATTGTTAAGCTGTCAAAGAGACATAAATTTTATTACAGAGATAGGCAGGCTCTACTGTTCAAGGAGCAATCTACCTAAGTTTGGGGAGATTTAATACAAATATATTGCTTAGTAGATAAAGCCTTTTTGACCACTGTAACCAATACAATTTAAAAAATATATATATTTCCTAACCGCAACAGTCCAGTGAACCACACTTTTGCTTCCATATTTCCTTATCCTCTATCAGCTCCTCTCCTGAGTTTCTGAACTTTGCCACCACAATCCAGGTGTCATCTCACTTTGGACCTTCCCTTAGTGCCAGAAGTCTCCTCATCATAGGACATCAACTTATTCCTGAAGTCTCACATTGGAACTTCCTTCCAATAGGCCAACTCATTTCTCTGACTGGTAATTTTTTTTTTTTTTTTTTTCTAATAGGATAGGAGTCAAAGCTAGGTAAGTTGCTATCTCACTCTGGAACTTGGATTGTTTTTCCTCTGGAATGTCTCTCTTTCATATCAGCTCCATTCTCCTACAGGTGAATTTTTCCTTGAGTCTCCATTTTTGAGGGGATAGGGGGAATAGCAAGTCAACCATTTCTCCTTCCAGAATAGCATTTTGATTTTCTCAAATTTGACTGGATTATTTTCTATTGCAACCTCAGCCCAAACATTTCAGCTCTTTTGTGTGTTACCTTCCCCTCATTAAAATGTAAATTCCTTAAGAGCAAAGGATACTTTCCCCCTTAATTTTATTTTTGTCCATTACTTAACATAATTCCAGGAAAATAAAGGTATTTTTAAAGATTGTTGGCAGATCTAGCCTTATGCAGCTAATGAAAATAGAGTGATGAAAAGCAGTTTCAGAGGATCCTTAAGTATCACCATCTTTTATATTATATGTATTAAAATATGTAAATCATTAAAGGGAGTCAAATGTGAAATCTTTGCTCACTGACAAATTATCAGATATATAAAAATGGACATTTTAATTACATTAGTATTTATATTATCAAAATAAAAAATAAATCAAAAGACCAAAGGTTATTGCAGCAAAGTAGTAGGATTTCAGCTTCTTCATGTGAAGGGAACCAAAGAAGTTGGTAAAGTTGATTTCATTGTTAGCTGACAGAAAGAGAGAGAGAGAGAGAGAGAGAGAGAGAGAGAGAGAGAGAGAGAGAGAGAGAGAGAGAGAGAGAGAGAGAGGAGAGGGAGAGGAAGAAAGAGGGAGGGAGAGATCATTCATATAATATTTGGTCATTACATCTTATACTATGTATAATAAAGTGAAAGATACACTAATAACATAATTACATTTTATATGCCAATCACTATTGCTTAGAATGAATTAGCAAGGTAAATAAATTCTATGAACAACTTGACAAGAATCTTTTAACAAGTAGATAGATGCTTTTATATGTAAACATGGGAACTCTGCAGAATCTTGCCAAAAAAATAAAATAAAAATTAATGGATCACTTTAATGAAATGAGAAAAAAAAAGACTTGTAGACTAGTTTTCTAGTATCATTTATTTCTAGTTATCATTTAAGTTTCTAGTTATCATTTAAGAAGTTAGAGTGTTCTTTAAAATCAATCATAAGAAATGTAATTACCTTAATAGTCCTAGTACAAGAAACAATTCATTGCTGATTGAGAAGTCTTAGCACAATCAGCCTTCCATGAGTGGTCAGCCTATCAACTAGTTACAACAAAGGTAAAAATTAATTTTATATTAGAAAGATAATGATTATGATGCACCATTAGTATTTACATAATATCTGTTATGTACCAGGAACTATGCTAAAGACTTTAAAAATATTATCTTATTTGATCCTCACAAGAAAGCTGTGAGGAAGGTATTATTTTTAATCATATTTTTAGAGCTTATAATATCGAAACAAAGAAAGGTAAATGATTTGCCCAATGCCACATGACTAATAAGATTTGGAGGCTGACTTTGAACTTAGTTATTCCTTAGTTATAGATAGAGCCTAGCACTCTATCTATTGTGCTATCTAATGATGATGAGACATTTTTGTATCCAATTATAATTTTAATTTTACCCATTGAAATAAGTTTATGATTAAAAATAATGTAATATTCTGTTGTCTTTAGATTTGTGATTGTTCTCTGGGAGGAGATCTCTTTGGGAGCTTCTGGGGATGCAGCCTTGGCTTTAGTTCTGTATTGTGCCTTTCAAAGTCTTGAATCTTTTTCTATCAGAATCTCTCCAGCCAGCTTCAGTCTCTAGCTCTTTCTGAATCCAAAGCCTCCAGGCAGCATGAAGGTAGAATCTCGAATCTCTTTTAGCTAGATAATGGAAATATATATAGCTAGCTAGCTAGGTATACATGTATCTGTATAATATATGATATATATATATATATATATATATATATATATATATATATATATATATATATGTACCTATATTAACACAAAAATATCTTTCTATCTATCTATCTATCTATCTATCTATCTATCTATCTATTTATAATAATGTAACCAATATATGCTATCAAGGATGCCAGAATCCAAGTGGATTAAAATTGAAGCAAATGGAGGCTGAGACATAGTTTTCTGCAGAGCAAGTTAATTGTGCAATTACAGTTACTCTAAAACTATTAGTAATTGGTCATCTCAGCCAAAAAACCAGGGAGCTGAGCATGATAAATCGATTAGGCTAGCAATAACCAATATATTGGATAAATTGCCTTTCTCAATGACCAGAGACCCAAAGTGACAATTTTTAAACCTATATTTTTCTTCCTTGTGATTGAAAGTCCATTTTTGGACCTTTCTTGGCAAAGTTAAGCCAATATCAATTGATACACTTTTAAATAAGTAGACAAGTTAAAAGTTAGCTCTAGTTCCTCCCTATTATTTCTTGTTTGGAGGCTGGAGTAATTCTATTACTCTGCAGTTGGGAAAAATATCTTGGACTTCAGATGTGATTGGTCTTGTCCCTCACTTATAATTAAAAAATCATAATTGTTTTATTGATGTTAGTTGTCTTTAATAATTTTAGCTAGACAATCAGAATGATCCAAATTTGTGCCTCTTCCCTTTAAGTCTTCCCCTTAGAGACCAAGTAAGACTTAACTTTAACATGGAAACAAAAGAACAGAAAAGTTGTCCCTTGTGTAAGGATGAATAACTACCTGAAGGGATTTGGAGTGACCACATTACTCCATCTGTCCTTGAGAGATTGCCTTGTGAACTAAAGTAACAAATGGAGTTTGACAAAATGGGAAAAACATGTATTACATAGTAATAATAATTATAAAATAACATAACATTCTTACAACTTAGCCAAAATTATTTGACATTTTTGTCAAGAACAACATTGATTAAAGTCAAAACATATTTGTAAATTAAAGTGAAGGTGTCACAGTCTTGAAATCATCACAAGATCATATCTATAATTTCAAAAAGACTGAAAAATTTCAATGATACCATTAACAAAAATCAAGGGATCAAGATAACATCAATGATTACCAGCAAGTATAACTATTTTCTCATTTGTAGTAAATATTTATAACAATGATCAAAATATGTATCTGGGACATATTTAACCTTTGAATCATTAATGCTTCTATAAGCTCTCATACAAAGCATGTTGAGCACTGTAGAACTTTTCATTGAATTTAAACAGTATTTTTCTTCTCCAAAGTCTTCTGTAATTCTTTCACTCAAAAATCTTTCCTTTGTTTAAAGTCCCCAGATATGTGTTTATAACATCTGGATAATAAAGCCAATATCTATTTTTAGATCACTGTTATTGATCAAAACCTAAACATTCTTCCCAAGAGGAAAACCATTTAGAAGCTAATTGACCTTGTTTTTCTCCTCTTATAGACTATCATTGAAAGAAAGCTTGCATAATAAGCAGTTATCAGATGCTCTAAAATATATACTCTCTATTGATTTATTTTCCTTTCAGTACTGTAAAGCAACATGAAGGAAGAGTTCCTACAATTAGAATGGAGGACACAACCATTTATGCCTCAAGAAATATTTAAATTGGAAAATTCCATGCAAATTTTGGATATTCATTCAATGACATGTGGTCTAGGCAGATATCTAAATTTCTTCACTGGTTGGATTTTACAAAGTTGTCCTGTTTATCTTGAGGATGCCATCTCCAGTGGCTAACCCTTTTAAGTGAGTTGCCAGGAGGGATGGTGATTAAAGGCTATGAATATTGAGGGAAACTGTGAATTAAATACCACCATGAAAAGTATTCATTTAATGTAACTTTTCTTTTTAAATCCTAGATGAAAAGTACAGAAAAGTAAAGCTATAATCTGTGAAAATATTTATTATTTTTTTCTTTTTTCCCATTCCTCCTTTAAAAAATCTTCAATATAGTATATAGGAGCGACAATTTAGAGCTAGTGTTTATAAATGTTTTTCTCTTTTTAAGTTAAAAGGAAGGGGAATGAATATTCACATATACAGACAATTCCCAACAAAGAGTTCAAGTATACACGTGCAGGCAACTAGAAATAATAATTGAATGGAAGAACTGAAGTCTGGGTAATTTTTTCCCCATTTGAGGGAGTGGGACAGCATTACAAATGTATCATGAGGTTGTAATAAATCATTAAAATCATCTGCCTGAAACAAATATTAATAGACTGAAACTATTATTAATTGGCTGTGGTTGGTTAGTTTGTCATAATTTCATGAGCTAGTGAACCTCCTTTAGAAATTTGAAATTTGCTTCAGTTTTTAGCTCTTCATCACATTGTTCATTTTTCTTTTAGAAGTTTTGATTCCCAATGTGTGTGTGTGTGTGTGTGTGTGTGTGTGTGTGTGTGTGTGTGTGTAGCAGTTCTTATTGGGGTTCTTTTAATTTTTTTTGCCCCACTATTTTTAGAGTAATCGATAACAATTCAATTTAATTTTGTACAATATTCTGTATTTTTAATTTCATAACCTTTGAATATGCCACCAATAATTCAAGGTGCAGTAGAAAGATAGTGATATTAGGGCCTGGACTAAAAGACAGTGTTCCTATCTGATTCTTTAAACAAGACTTTTAATTCCTCTGGCCCTGACTGCTAAGTATGTAAAACCAGGGGTCTTAGATGTAAATTAGAGAGTTACTACTCTTTTTTTCTAACTTTAACTCCAACATTCTTTAAATATCTTTCCATATTTAGCCTTTGTAAAAAGCAAAAATCATCCCTAAGTAATTTATGAAATAGTGAAAAAATTACAAACATGAAAACTACTTTTTTATTTTTATTCTATTCTCTCTCTTTCTCTCTTTCTTTCTCTCAATCCCTTTCTCTCTGTTTCTTTCTCCATCTCTTTCTCTGTTATTCTCTCTTTGTATATTTTTCTGCCTCTTTCTGTCTCTGTCTCTTTTCTCTTTTTCTATCTTTTCCATCTCTGTCTCTCTCTGTCTCTTTTCTCTCTCCCCCTTTCTCTTTTTCTTTCTTCTTTTCTTCTCTACTTCTCTCTCTTTTTCTCCCTCCCTCTTTCTCTGTCTCTTTGTGTCTCTCTCTCTCTGTATCTCTCTTCACACATACATGCAAAAGTGTTTAAACACACGTACATATATACATGTAGAATCCATGGTCCCTTTCATATACAGTCCCATGTAATTATCCAAGATAATTTTTTGTATGTCAGAATATTTTCTATGCCACAGGATAGGTTACTACACTGATTTGTTTGCTTCAATCAATAGGTATCTGATTGCTTGTACTACTTGTCCTTTTAATAAATAGCCACTTCATAACAAAAACACAATTAATATGTGTAATAATAATGTAAAGAGAATGCACTCTTTTCATCAGAAAAACTTGAGTTCCCTGTATCATATAACAGATATGATTGAGAGAAATAAAACCACATAAGAAAAATATTTTACACTTGGGATAAAGTATTTTTTGTGAAATTTATAAACCCTATATCTGCTGTGAATGGATGTCTATAACTGATGCTTCAAATGTTAGAAATCTGTTTCTTCACAATGGATTCTTTTGGACTTTTTCAGAGACAATAAATTCTCTAATAAACAAATTCTCCAATAAATTCTGTCAGAATTCAGAGAATCATTTTAGAGCTGGAAGGAGACTTGGAGGTTGCCTAGTTCAGCCCTTTCATTTTTCCAGAAGTAAAAAATAAGGCCAGGAAAGTTTAAATGACTTGCCTTTCATATGAACAGTTCATAACAGAGCCAGAATTTGAAACAGTTCTCGAAGAGCAAATTTGTTGCCTCATGTGGTATTGTTTCTGATAGAAAATATTTCATTTCAGCTTCTCCCTTCTGGGCTTCTCTGCTAATCTCCTCTATCCGTTTCTCTCTGCTCCAGATGATTTTCAGCTAATATAAGCATCATGGTCAACATCTAAGAGAGATGTTATTGTTAGTAAGCCTCTTCCATGTAGTAGAACCTTTTCAGATCTTCTAAATCATACTTTCATTAATTTCAGCTATACTACTCTGATAGATTTTATCCTTTGAATTTTCTTTTGTTTTTGCTTATGTTTTTCTCCAGTTTATCTAGGTAATGATGTGTAATGGAAAACAAAGTTCACTCAACAGGTTGTTTCAAATTCTGGCACTGCCAATTATAACCAGGTTATGTAATGCCTTTGTTCCTTTATTTTCTCATCTATAAAATGAAGCTTTTTGAGTTAGATTTGAATTCATGGACCTATTTCAGCTCTAAGCCTAAACTCCTACCAGCCAAGCAAAAGAAACCAAGAATGATTATTAATAAGCACTTGAACAAAATGTAATTAGAAGTTTTTCTTACATCTAAGTAGATTTGTTTAATATTCTCCAATGTGAAACGATAAACACAGAATTTCATAGTTTGATGGGACATCAGAGATGTTCCAAGAACCTGAATAGGAACCTCCTCTACAACTACTACTCTGTCTCCTGGAATAAACATCCAAATGTTTCCATAAAATACATAAGACATAGTGAACTTACTACCTACCATTACGACTTTTCCATTTTTTACAGCATTCATTGCAAGGAAGTGTTTCCTCATATAGATCTAAGACTTATCTCTCCTAAACTTCCACCCATTTCCTTTTGTTTTCCTCTCTAGTACTGAGCTGAATGTCATACTACTACATATAATGACCTTTCAAGGACTTTGAGAAAACTATTATATCTTCAATGTGCTTTTTTTTCTTTCTATAGACTAAACATTCCCAGAATTTCAGTTTATCTTCTTAGGCCATGGCTTCTATTCCTATCACTTTCCTAGCTGCTCTCTGGAAGGACTATAGTGTAAAGAAAGCCCTGTTGTCTCCAAAGACTGCTGATCGCTCTCTGGAAGGAGATCTGCTGTCTCAACTCAACCTCTGGGCCACCAACTCTGACTTGGAGCAGAGACTCTTCTCAACTTGCTCAATGTTGCTTCTTTTATCCTCCCAGAGAATGGGCCCAAAATAACTCAGGGGCTTCTGGGAAAAAATACTTCAACCAATGAACTTGCTCCTCCTAAGCATGCAAGCTCCTCCCCAGAAGTTCCAAGGGGTAAAACTCCCAATAAAGGCTAGAACTAGAGAATTGTTAAGTACTGATTTAGCACTTAGTAAGAACTTAATATCTCATTATCTCATTAGCACTTAGTAAGAACCTAACACTATAGTTTGCCAATTCTTTCTAAAATCAGATGTCCAGAATTGTATTAAATCAAAATTTTAAAATATCTTTTTTTTTCTTTTATTTCTTATAGTTCATAAAGCTGTGAAAAGACAGGAACTCTTTTTTTCTATATCTTTAACTGTTTATGTAGTTCTTTTTCCATAGAATTATGTACTCTGCAAATAATCTTTAAAGAAATCTTGCCTTTAAAAGCTGAATGGCTTATTTGAAATTACTTTATATACATTACTGAAGAACATGGTGTGACTTATAAATAGAGTCATCTTCATTCCTGGTAATATGAACACATTAGTTAGAGTGACTCCATAACAAAAGAAAAATAATGTATCCCCCAAGTTGCAGAGGAAACCAGAGAAACAGATAATGAGTGTTGGCTGTTCAAACAGAAGCTTAAATGTTTGCCAGGAGATGGGGAAATCATGTCAACAAGATTTAGAGTTACTGTCACATTTTCAAACGGAAAGGTTGAACAGATTTGGGGATTGAATTTCCTTGTTTTACCAGCAGAATAGCAGCTGTTCACCTTTAAAAGCTAGCATTTGTCTAGGTAATATGAGTCTTACCATCTATTAAGGTTTTTGCAAAATATTCCCTTTTTTGTCTTATTATGTACATACAAGCACACATCTATCTAAAAATGCACAGCATAGTCAAAGCCACCAAGACTAAACTGACTACAAATTTTATTGGTGCAAATGCTCCCTCTGGAAATAGATGTCAATACTTCAATGCTTTACAAATCAGACATTCCAAGTTGTTATAGCTTTAAAAAATTACTTTGACACCAACCCCCTAGTATTGAACAGTTCTGACCTTAGCTAAAGCTAATGTTATCTCAACAGATATCTAGTCCATGTATGAATATGTGAAGTCTTTCCACTTTAGAATGATCAATCAGAATCTGCATTGTAAAGGTATAGCCTTCAAGAACACAGGGTCAAATTCACACAATAAAGAAATAATAGATCAAAACTAGAGGGTAAGAGTTTATCAATATAATCACCTCAAATTTAGAATACTGTAAAACATGAAATTTAAAATTTTGTTTTAAAGATTGTACTAGCTGGATGAACCACTTATAGACTTTAATGTCAAATATTCATTAAAAACTGAAAAATATAATTGAATTATAATAGAAAGAAAATGTATAATTCTTTAAAGTTTTCAAGATGCTATATAAATTTTATCTAATTTTGTCCTTTTAACAAAGATTAAAAATAGATGTTATTATAATTCCCATTTTAGAAATGAGATAATGAAGTTGAAAGAGGTTGTGACTTGTTCAAAGCCATATATTCACTGAGAACATGTAAGGGTCCAAAGAAAGGTCAGGCAAGCTCAATTGAGATGTAAGTGGAACAATGGTCTTTATCCCCATATGTGCTTAAGAGTTGAGTACTTAGGGACTTTCTTCATGGGTGGAACTTTTATCCATGGCGGGAACCTAGATCTCGCTCTGAAGTTTCCATCAAATTCAGGATGTAGACTTCATTATTGATTGGCTTGTGTTTGTGACCACATTGAGTCTATATAAGCTCAGGACAAGAAGAGCTCTCTCTTTTTCCCTTCTTTCCCTCTTCCCCTTTTTCCTCTCTTTACCTCTTTCCCTTTTCCCCTCTTACTACCACCTGGAGCCTGGACTGGCAGGTCGATACTAAGGTATGTGCAGGAGGTCATAGGGTAGATGTGAATTACGGGAATAAAGTTTAAGATTGCTGGTCATTTAAACTCTCAAGTGCTCTTCTATGCTTCAACTACTTTCTATGAGATAGTAGCCAGAGGATTCTGAAGACCTCAAAATAGAGGTAAGATTGATATTATTATTGATATTTACCAGATTTTCTCTGATAGGCCTAGGAATAAGGACAGATTAGTATTAGTTAGGGAGAGGAAAATAAAACCCTAACAAGAACAGATTTAAGCTTAATTCTTCCTAACTTGGATGTCTATCACTGGCAGTCTTTTATTTGCTGAATAACCTAGTTACCTTTATAGATAAGTAAAATGGTGGGCCATCTTTAAAAAAAAAAAATTATCCATGCATTTTCCCCAATAACTTAATAGAAGACCTGGGTTAAAATTTCTTTTCTATCACCTCCTTGTGTAAATGTGACCAAGTCAATTAAATCTCTAAGCTTGTTTCTTTAACTTTAAAATAAGGAAACTCTTATCATCCCTCCCCAGTTTAAACCTCTGATACTCTAATATTATTTATAACCTATTATTATTAGTCTTTAGGTTGTAAATGATGTCTATGTATGATCCTAGCCATTTTGGAGCTTACAATCTTGTTGCAGAGAAAAGGCACCAAGATAATAGATATCATCAACCCAATAGTGGACTTCTGGGTCAAAAAGCATGCACAATTTTAGAGCTCTTTGGGCATATTTCAAATTGCTCTTCAGAATGATTGGAATTTTACCCACAATGTATTAGTGTCTCAGTTTTCCCACATCCCCTCCATTATTTATCATTATCTTTTCCTATCATCTCAGTCAATTTGAAAGGTATTTGCATTTCTTTAATCAATAGTGATTTAGAACATCTTTTCACATTGATATAAATAGTCTTAATTTTATCATCTGAGCATTGTTTGTTCATATCATTTGACATTTACCTTTTTTTTTTTTTTTTCCCCTGAGTCTGGGGTTAAGTGACTTGCCCAGGGTCACACAGCTAGGAAGTGTTAAGTGTCTGAGACCAGATTTGAACTCAGGTCCTCCTGAATTCAAGGCTGGTGCTCTGTCCACTGTGCCACCTAGCTGCCCCCATTTGACATTTCTTGGGGAATGACTTGTATTCTTCCAAATTAAACACAGTTCTTAATATATTTAAAAAGTGAAACCTTTATCAAAACATTGTGTGTAAATTTCCGCCCCCCTCCCCCTCCCGCCAGATTTGTGCTTTCCTTTTATTCTTGTTTGTTGTGGGGGTTTTTTGTGCAAATTTTTTTTTTTTTAATTTAATGTAATCAAAGTTGTTCATTTTTTTTGCATTTCATAAGTTCTCTAGTCCTTTGAAAATGGCAATCTGCTAAAATAATAGTAACAAACATAATAATTGCAACAAATATATGATTAGAAAAAAGAAAAAAAATGTTCAAATACCTAGAAGTAACATAAGCAATGAGAATTATGATTATATAAATTGTAGTACAGCAGTAAAATCAAACATTACAATTGAATTTAGACTGCAATTTCTTGGACTTACAGTCACCTTGGAAGATTTTCTTGCATGTTAAATTAATTCTGGGCTAAAATATGGCCTATAAAGTAAATATGTTCATACATAGCCACTACTACAAGCTGAATTTAATAATACTGAATATTCTTTAAGATATTCTATTTTGATAGAGTGTGAAGAGATCATTGATAATTCAGAATTTCAGGGGTTCAGGACCCTATTACAGCATGACACTGAAAGATAAGAAAATAAAATAGGTATTCTTAATTTAATACTTTACAATTTGCAAAATATTTCACAAATATTATCTAATCTTTATGACAATTCTGGGATGTAGGTGCTAATATCCCCATTTTGCAGAAAAGAAAATTGATATTGAAAAATTGAGATGAGGTAGCCAAAGAAGTATCTTAAAACAGATTTTATCTTGAATCTTCATGGCTTCTGGTCTCCTATTTTATCAACTGAACCACTTAATTATCTGAACTAGAACAACTTAGAGACATTAGCAGCATTCTACATATATTAAAAAACACAGATAGCATAATATGTCATTTGGAATTACCATGAATTCAATGGTTTTAGCAAGAATATTGGATGGGGAGTTAGGAAGATACAGGTTTGAATTCTACCTCCAATATTTACTAGTTATTTGACCCTTCCCAAGTCACTGCCTCTATTTTCTGAGATGTAAAATGGTAATAATAATAATAATAGAACTTAACTCTGAGGGTAATAATTATAAAATGAAATAATATTTATAAAGTATTTGGTGATCCATAGCTACTACATAACTGCAAAAATAGTAGTAATTGTTGTTTCATTCACCTAAATTTTCTATGATATTTTTATTTATTTTGTTAAACATTTCCCATTTATATTTTGGGGGAAGGCTATTGAAATTAAGTGGCTTGCCCAGGATCACATAACTAGTAAGTGTCTGAGGTTAAATTTGAATTCAGGTTCTCTGGAATTAGGATCAGTGATCTAATTTACTGCCACATAATTGCCTTCTATCTAGATTTTCAAATCAGTATTAAAGATCGAGTATGTTACTTCCTGGTATAGATGCCAAAACTTAAAAGTTAGTCCAGCTTCCTAATAGAGTTAAACAATATTTGATTAAACATTGGCTCACTCCAATAACTGGCATATGATTCCCCCCCCCTTAATAAACTCCCCCTTAATATCTATAGAATTATTTCTTTTTTTTTTTTAGAATTTTTTTTCACAGTATATATGCATGAGTAATTTTTTTTTATAATATTATCCCTTGTATTCATTTTTCCAAATTATCCTCCCCTCCCTCCATTCCCTCCCCCCGATGACAGGCAATCCCATACATTTTACATGTGTTACAATAAAACCTAGATACAATATATGTGTGTAAATACCATTTTCTTGTTGCACATTAAATATTAGATTCCGAAGGTATAAATAACCTGGGTAGATAGACAGTAGTGCTAACAATGTACATTCACTTCCCAGTGTTCCTTCTCTGGGTGTAGTTATTTCTGTCCATCATTGATCAACTGGAAGTGAGTTGGATCTTCTTTATGTTGAAGATTTCCACTTCCATCAGAATACATCCTCATACAGCATTGAAGTGTATAGTGATCTCCTGGTTCTATTCATTTCACTCAGCATCAGTTGATGTAAGTCTCCCCAAGCCTCTCTGTATTCATCCTGCTGGTCATTTCTTACAGAGCAATAGTATTCCATAACCTTCATATACCATAATTTACCCAACCATTCTCCAATTGATGGGAATCCACTCAACTTCCAGTTTCTAGCTACAACAAGAAGAGCTGCCACAAACATTTTGGCACATACGGGTCCCTTTCCCCTCCTCAGTATTTCTTTGGGATATAAGCCCAGTAGTAGTACAGCTGGGTCAAAGGGTATGCACAGTTTGATAACTTTTTGGGCATAGTTCCAAATTGCTCTTCAGAATGGCTGGATTCTTTCACAACTCCACCAACAATGTATCAGTATCCCAGTTTTCCCACATCCCCTTATAGAATTATTTCTAAGTTCTTCCTTTGGCATTTAAAATTGTCAATAATTTGGCTTGGACTTATTTTACTGCTTCATTTTCCACAATTTCACTACAAATACACAGTATAAATCAACTGTACTAAGTATTATGTTATAAAGGGTTTTCTTACTTTGGTTTCTTTTGTTCATGCTTGTATTTCCATCAAGAAGAGATTATTTTTGTAACTCTGATGGTCATAATTCTATTGGTTTTTCACAATCCATCTAAAATCTCATTGATGGAACATTTCATGATATTTGCAATTAGATCTATTCCCTTCCTTTATCTGCCATATCATCGTGCTTATATCATTTCATGGCACTTATAAAAATGATTTCCTTTACAAAATCTTCATGCCCTTGAGAATGGTGTCTGACTGAAGGTTACTCCAGCAGGTCACAATTGCAGCTGGTCAAACTAGAAAGATTGTGATTATAATTGTTATTATGAACTGTGTTTATGATTCAACTAATAGTCTAAGTAAGTAAAGTTATAAGCCAGGAAGTTTGATAAAACAGAACAAAACAAACAAACAAAAAAATGATTCACAGTCCTGTTAATCTCCTTTCTGGTTCTCTAGCAATGGATCAAGAAAATGAATGAAGAAGCTAATATCACTGTGTGTAAATTTTACTTTATCAATATATATTCATTTAAATGAAGTAACAATAAATGTAAGATCATTAATAAAGTCAT
Organism: Sminthopsis crassicaudata; assembly: GCF_048593235.1. Taxonomy (NCBI): domain Eukaryota; kingdom Metazoa; phylum Chordata; class Mammalia; order Dasyuromorphia; family Dasyuridae; genus Sminthopsis; species Sminthopsis crassicaudata. Next base: position 63,449,027 of record NC_133622.1, on the reverse strand, counting down.
ATATTATCCAACTTATCTAAATACCAATTTTATAATGTAACTAACATATCTAAATATTAATGTTTCCCTATAAATTAAGGACATAGTAATCTTTTCCCCATGAGTGAAAAGGAGATGAATATTCTTCTCTATAGGAAAAAGAAAAAGAAAGGTTGCCAGCTTTCATTTCAGAATTTTTCAAAAGGCAACAAGGAGCTCTGTTAGGTTCTTACTAAGTGCTAATGAGATAATGAGATATTAGGTTCTTACTAAGTGCTAAGTTGGTACTTAACAATTCTCTAGTTCTGGTTTTTACTAGGAGTTCAACCCCTTTGAATTCCTGGGGAGGAGCTTGAATGCTTAGGAGGAGCAAATTCATTGGTTGAAGTAATTTTTCCCAGAAGCCCTTGCATTATCCATGCCCATTCTCTGGGAGGATAAAAGAGGACAGCACTGGAAAGAGAGAGAGTCTTGTCTGGACCAGACTTGAGGCAGCTCTCTGGAGGAAAGAAGAGTCTTGTCTGGACCAGACTTGAGGTGGCTCTCCAGAGGAAGAAGTCTTTCCTCTAGACCAGAGAGCGATCCGCAGTTTCTGGAGACAACAGCACATTACAGAACTCCATTTCATATGACACTTGGTCATCTCACCTTATGATGCTCAAAAGAATCAGCAAACATTTGATTATAGTTTCATTATAATTTGATTAAAGTTGCTTTGATTATAATTTGACTATAGTTGCAGCTGATGAAGAGTATATATTATAGAACAGAGGTATCAAATGCACAACTTATAATACCAGTGAGACTAATGTAATTGATTTAATGTAATGTAATTTAAAATGTTATTGAGAAATTTAAACAAAATAAAAATATGATAAAACATAAACAATAGTTTTCTAAGTCAATATGTACTGTTAAAGTTCATTTTATATCTAGTTTGTTGACTCCTGTATTTATCTCCTTCTTCTACCTGCTATTTTAAGGGAATTTGGGGGAAGACCTACAGTTCACAGCTACACAATTTGTTTTTGTATGGACATTGAGCTGAGAATAGCTTTTACATTTTAAAATATATTTTAAATATCCTTAGCTGGATAATTGTACATAAACCAATATCTGTATTCTACTTGATGCAATGACACTTATAGATGATAAAAATGAAGAAGACATCTCTAGATAATTTGATTAGAGATTCAGACTGATTTCATCTTTTGTTTTAATAGTAATTTTAGTATAAAAGAGAACAAAATAAAGGAGTCACAAGAAAAGATGGAAAATAAGTTTGGTTCAGGACTGGTTTTATATGTTTATAAATGCTCCTCAGAATACTAATGGATTTCTTGATTTTAAAAATTCTGAGCTACCATGGACTAAGCCAATAGGAGGTCCATACTAAGTTCAACACTATTATAGTAAGAAACAGATAGCAGAGCCACCAACTAATAAGTATCTTAAGAATAATTGGATCTCAAATTTTCTTTGCTCAAAGTCCAACCGTTTATCCATTAGGCCCTTTAGCTATCTGTACTAAACCTAAAACTATCTTCCTTATTCAGGCACAAACAAGAAATCAAAGTATTTGGATTTACCCTGTCATTCCAATATTTTATTGTGATTCTACAAGGCACCAATTGTTTATGAATCACATTGATTTAAAGACCTAGTAATGATGATTTGAAATGTTATTGAAAGTATGAGGTAGCCTACCTCACATTCCATAATTCCACAGTTGGACAGTGCTTGAATAGATAATGGCTTAGCCAAGCTTAGTACAGAAGTGGCTGGAAGTAAGAACTTGACAAATTTGTATTCATTAATTTATTTCTAACACTTTTGAAACACACACACATATCCTCACTCCCACACACACGTGTGTGTGTGTGTAGATATGTATATGTGTTTATTTGTACAGATACACACATTCACATTGAAGCACCTCAAGTTAAAAATGCTACTAGGAGGATACTGTGGTATCCTCCTAAGGTTACTATTTACAGGTGCTTTATGCACCTACAAAGCCTCCTTAGTGACATGTACAGTCACTAAAAAACAAATTTAAAAAAAAAAAAAAAGATCTTCACCTCAGCTAGCTGTTATAGTAGGGGAAGTATATGAAGAAAATTCACTGTCAAGTCTAGGATATGGTTTTAAATGGATAACTTTGTGTACATTGGTATAGATGATTTTGATAGAAACTACAGGTGTACAATAATGAGGCCTAGAATTCAATAAAAAAGATAAAACAAATGGGAAGCCAGAAATTGAAAAAATCCACTCATCACTGATCAAAGAGATCTTTTATGGAAAACAAGAACATTTTTACAAGAAAGAAAGAAATAATTAAAATATGCTGGAGCTACAATTAAACTTGTAAAGAATTTCTCAGCAGCTACAATAAAAAACCTACAAATCCTGGAATATTATATACTGATAATCGAAAGAACTAGATATGTGGCCAAAAATATTATATCCAGAAAAATTAAGTATAAATATTGAATGAAAAAAGATGGATATTCAATGTACTCAACAGATTTTCAGGTTTTTGTCTCAAACAAACCTGAAGTCAATAAAAAATCTGAAATATAAGAGCTAACAATAAAGACTAATTTCAAACAACCAAATAAAGACAAATGTTTATGTTTTATATGTGGGAATCTAAGCTATATGTCTATGATTGACACCAGTAACTGAGTAGTTCAAAACAAAGATTGGGGCAGAGCTGAATATGATCTGGTTCTAAAAAGAAAAGTCATCTAGGAAAAGGTAAAAAATAGTAATTATGTTATATGAATAAGGTTCAAAGGAAGAAATCAACAGGTTTTTTCTTATTTTGTATTTAAATAAATAAAATTTTAAAATAACAATAGTAGATCAATACTTTGGATCATTCCTAGGAAACAATTTCTTTTAATGTCTTTTCCCTCTAATTTTCTAGGAAATCAAAATTCTTATCTCCTTTTGTTTTTTAAGACCAATATTATTTTCTTGATGCCCTTGACACAAGTCATAGAATTATAACTTCAATAAATATTTTCTACACTTTCTAATTAAATTTCCAGATCACTAAAATGACAATGAATAGATATTTAAGTTAGTGTATTTAGACTTCAAAATAATAACATTAATATTATCATCAATATGAAGGTTGGCTTGAAATGGAAATGAGCTGGCCATTTGATAAAAGGACTAATCAGTAGAACACCTCTTAGACCCTTTTAAACTTACATATCCAGAAGTCTAAAAGAACACCCTCAGGAGGATGACTCTTTGTGGCTTTATGATATGGATTAGAGTTTACAAACTGAGAAGACATGGCAGAATTATAGCTACTGATGAAAATTGTTCTTATATGAATGAGAACACGTATCTCCCAAAATAATTTAATATGTATTACAAGACCATTTTGTAAGTGTATGTGCCTGTTATTCTCCCATCTAGACTGTGGGATCCTTGAGTTTATTGGGATAAGTAAACTCTAATAAAGAACCTCTCTCTGTACTGTGGAATATGTAATCTTAGAAAGTTGTTTGGGTTCCTGAGAAATTAGGTAACTTGTTAAGTTTAGCTGAATTGAATTACATCCAAAACACACAACATGTAGCTTAAAAATTTGACTCATCTCCTTTGTGAAATGTAACATGAGTAATAACATGAGTAATACTATTTATTAAATTCCTAAATTATATTATTTGACTTAATCTTCATTTTGTAAAATGATTCTACTATAATAAGGATAATTTTGAAGTATTATATGCCTGCTTGTTAAAAGTATAAAATATTTTTCTTCTATTTAATTATTTTTAGAGTCATAAATTTTTCAAAAGTTAAGAAAGTTGTGACACAAACACAAACACAATAATACTACCAAAACAATACAAGGTATGTAGCTTAATCCTAAGTGTTGGTCAAAAAGAGGATTAGAATTCTTGTTTGTTTGTTTTTTTTGTTGTTGTTGTTTTGGTTATTTGTTTTTCCCCTTACTATTACAAATCCTTTGTTATTTTTGTGGTGTTGCTGATAAAGTTATGTAAAATTCTTTGTGACCCCATTTTTATTTTTTTCCTGGAAAAGATACTAAAGTGTTTTGCTATTTCTTTCTGCAGCTAATTTTACAGACGAAAGTGAGGCAAAAAAGTTTAAATGACTTACCCACTGTCCCAAAGCTAGCATCTCAGGCCAGATTTGAACTCATGATACTGATCCATAGTGTGACACTGCACAAATATGTTTATAATTTTTCTGACAGAATGAGTATAATGCCATCTGTATCACAGTGTTGTTTTGAGGATCAAATGAAAGAACATGTTAAGCATTTTTCAAATCTTAAAGTATAATATTAATATAAGATACTCTGTCATCTAATTTCTATAATGTTTATTCAATTTGGATAGAAATTATTCCAGAAAAATCACTATTTTCTTTCATTTCTTTATATTTATATTTATATTTAGTGTTTTACAGATAATTGTGCATTAGGATTTAAGCTAGTTCTCAATAAGTTCATTGAAATCTTCTTTTAAATAATTCTCATGGAATGGGAATGAAGGAAGAGACAGGGTGTGATAGGAATGATAGACGTGCGCATCAGCCTATTCCTATATAGTTTAATTTATTCAGTTATAATTTTTAAAGATTTTTCATTCCACACAGATGATTATGAAATATTCTGCATGGTGACATCTACTAAAATGGTGTTCTTCAATTTTTATGCAGTAATGTTTTGTTCAGGTACTTGAGGAGAACAATTTCACCAAGATGCTATTCCAATTCTGGTACAGTTTTATTTGTGGAATTTTCAAGAATATCTTGGAATTGTTTGATATGGGGACTTTTTGTTTCCCAGTTTATCATGGATAATAAATGTTGTTATATAGTTTTGGCTAACTGATCATACCTTTCTAGCTCATAAAATCACAAAGTTTAGAGTTTGAAATAATTTCTGAGGAAATCTAGTTTAATAGTTTCATTTTTTCAGATGTGAAAATTAAGATGCATGACATTCAAGTGATTTTTTCTAACATTATGTGGTCACACAAGTAATAGAAATGGAATTTGAGTCCATGTTCTTTGATTCTAAATATGATACTTTTCCAATTACACAGTTATGTACAACTACCATAATAATGCAGATGAGGTTAGTTCTTTCCTCTGGACTAGCTAATTATTTTCTAATATATCTTTCTGTGCTGGTCAGTCTCCATTTCAAGTCACTCTTCTATATGATAATTTTTCTGATGTATGGTCTGATTGTGCCAATCTTCTCAAAACCTTTTAAAGACTCAGTTGCAAACACACACAAACACAAACAATACCAACAAGACATATTTATGTCTAGAAGTGAAAGCTTTCTACAATCTGACTAAATCCTAATTTTTTTAATGTTCTCCCACAAACACTTCCTCTCTCCCATCCCCATTTGTTTAAGCTCCAGGTTTTTTGTTACCTACATATTATTCGCTTATCTGTTTGTATTGGCATCCTGCCCTATTTTCTAACATCAAACTCAAATACCAGTCTATGAAAACTTTCCTTCTCTGATCCCTTGAATTGGAAGTAATCTCTCTCTTATTTGATTTTACAACAGTTATCACAGATTAATTTTATTATAATTATATGTTAATGTGTATGCTTCATATTACTTGATTGTAAACTGCTTCAAGGAAAGGATGACATTTTATTTTTCCTTATATCTTCTCTAGCTTCTATCTCTGTTATTATACATAGAATGGGCCTAATGTATGTCAAATAAGTGAAGAAATGAAGAAATGAAATTATAATTGTTAACTCTAACTTATCTTTAGTTTGGTAGATACTGTTATAAAATACGTCAAATAAATAAAATATTCTTATGAAGGTTTTATAATTTATTTTGCTATATTTCATTGAAACATGAGTCACAAATATGAAATAAATTTATGTAATTCCCCTTTTCCTTATCTGTTCAAACAAATCTCAACATGAATTCTCAACAAACCTCTGCTTTTCTTTACTTTAATGAATTGTGATGTAAATTAATACTGTAATTGTTATAAACATTAGACACGCTACAAAGAAAATATCTCCATAATATCTTTTTAGGTCCCTGAAAAATTAATCAACAGATTGCAGCCTACCACTTTGACAAGTGCATTAATCTCTAGGCAGCTTGTATATTGATATTGCAAACAATATATTTTCGAAATGTCTTTTCTTGACATTATAAAATTAATCTGCAAAAACACTCTTTTTGTTGCTGTTAAGCAAAGATGAAATAAAATGTTTTAATTGATTACCTGGACTGGCAAGCAGTGAGCAGGAAAATGTCTGCCACAGGGATCTCAAAATCTATCAACAAATTCTACATCTTGAGTCAGAAATATAATGCAGAATGTAAAATGTATAATTGATTGCCGGCTAGCTACTGTTGTTCTGAAAATAAAATGGTCTTTAAAAGGTCTTCAACATCAGAGCCAAAATTAAAGTACAGACTTGAATGGATTGGAGATATGACATGAAGTCCATTAAGTTATTAGGAACTATTATATTGCTCTTGAAATAGTGTGCACACTTGCTTAGATTTCAATAATACCTTTCTGCTATCTTGTCCTAAATAGCCTGTCCTTGGTAGTGTAAGTACTCATGTTCCATTATCTTGCTATATCATTGTTTGGGATTTTCAATATCATTTTTATAGTCTCATAAATTGGTGCAAGATATTTAATTATTTGTATTTGAGGTATTCTATCCATAAGAAAACATTTAAGAATATTTTTGTGCTCTGTATCAAAGAAGATAAAAGCATGTCCTTTTTTATAATTGACTTCTAAATTGACTAGTGTTAGGATTGTTTTATCTATATATATCTTTTTGTTTCTGTAAGTGTATCTAAATATCTGTTTCTTTATCTATTTAACTATCTCTTCATTTATCCATTTTATTTATCTATCACCCATCTATCTATGCCTGCTTATCTATCTATCTATCTATCTATCTATCTATCTATCTATCCATTTATCTATCTATAGGTCTGTTTGTCTATTTGTCTATCTAAAAATATCTATCTGCATGTTCCAAATTTTGACTTCAAGAGTGCAGGAAGCTTTTGATGCAAATGCTTTCTTCACTCATGGAGATCAATGACTTGAATATAATTTGTTGGGTAAAAGAGTTGCCTGCGGACAATAAGAAGTTAAATGCCTTTCTATAGTCATGTAGGTCTATATCTCCTAAAGGAACTTTGTAAAGAAGGCACTTTAATCTAAGTCAAATGGTATCCATTATACAGTTGAGAGAAGCAACTTAAGGAAGTTAAATGTTTTGCCTATGATCTCAAGAATTTTAAATAATAAAGTCTGTACAAAAACATAGATAGTTCAATTACTGGTCTTTCCACAGTAACCCTTATTCATTGGTCACTGTAATTGATCATTACAATTGAACTTGTCTCATCCAATGACCCATTTTTACAGATAAAATAAAAACTGAGGACGAGAGAGTAAAAATATTTGCCATAAACACATTGACAGCTTAGCAGCAGAGCCACAATTTGCATTTATTTCACTTCAATTCTATTTCAATGTTCTGCTATCCTAAGTTTATAAGCAGCCATTTTCAGTGAAACTGTAGATAGAGCTCTGGACCTGAAGTGAGGTAAACTGAGATTAAATATACCTTCAGATGTGTCCTAGAGGTGTGATCCTTGGAACATCCCTTAACCCATTTTTCTCAAATTTGTCATGAAAAAAATGGGTCTAATCATAGCATTGTTCCCTCAGAGTTGTTGTGATGATCAAATAAAATGATAAATGAAAAGTCTGAATTATAATTATCACATGAAATAAGTATCAAAATATTCTGGCACATAATAAATATTAAATGATATTAATAACAGTTCTTGTTATTTTTAAGAACATAATTTTGCTAGCTTAAATGTCCAACTGAATAATTTTAGTGAATTTAGGGGGAACTAGAAAATAGGGTTGTCCTTATATGATCAAATGATAACTTAAGTTCTTGCATTTGTATGGACTTCTGTCAGAAACTACCTCTTTTCTCTGTTACTGTCTAGAACCATTCTTTCTCATTCTTAATTATCCTTCTATTCTCCCTGAGCTTTAATCTTACTAACAATTCACATTTCTTATCTGGACCTCATTTTGGTTTTTTTTGGGTTGTTGTTGTTGCCTGAAACAACACATTGTAGAGTGGATAAAATGCTGGACGTAAAGTAAGAAAGAATTGATTTTTAATGTAACATTTGACTACTACTAGGTAAATAAATGCAGTAAAGCAACTTTAACACTCAGAGCCTCATTTTCCTTTTCTCCAAAATGAAGGTATATAAGATCCCTTATAGCTGTTATGTGATAATATGAACTGGGTACTTTTCCCTTTCTAAATAGAACCTGTGGGCTATGTTTTTTGTTTTGTTTTGTTTTGTTTCCCCCCATGGTACCTGGCCTCAAGAATCTTCCCTCTAGAATAAAAGAGACAATTTATATAAAATGCTTTTAAAATTTAAAGTGCTTTACAAATGATTATGATGGTGATGAGTCAATGTCAGCCCAAGCTCATCACAAATCCTGTCCACCTATTGCTTCCTCCTACCAGAATGAATTCATATATTTTACTAACAGTCTATTCTAGCTTTTACAGAAGATTATTTTAATATGATAAATTATACAGAGACTAGATTAAGTATCCTTTAATAATGGTCACTTTGTCATTGCTTATGTTGATAGCTACAGAGCTTATCTTTAATGTATAATTATCATAATCTAACTGGACTGACTTGTAGAATGATGACTTTTGACTCCTTCATTGTAGTGTCTTTTATGGATACATCTGAAGTTGCATCTATGAGATGACAGGAACTTCTCCCTCTCTGTGATTCGATGTGAGTTTATCAGTAAAGAAAAATGTACTGAAATAGGAAATAAATGCCTTTATTATTTATCAATTCAACACATTAAAATAAATTCAATTTAATAAACATTTGCTTAATACCTACCACAAAGAAAGCACTGTGGTTGGCCACAAGTGACAAGCAAGGCATAGTTAAAATGAAGTTTAAATATTATAATCCTATTATTATTATTAATATTATATATACATATATGTATATATACATACACACATACATATATATGTGTATATACATACATATATGTATATATACATGCACATATATACATACACACATACATATATATGTGTATACATACATACATACATATATATATATATATATATATATATATATATATATATATATATATATATATATATATATATATATATGTAAAATTAATATTATTATTCCTGAACTGGAATCTTATCTCACACACTGGTAACATTTCATGTTCTCTGACCCTAGCTAAACTATTCAATCTCTCAAAGTCTGTGTTTCTTTATCTATAAAGTGAGAGTAACACATGTAAAATTCAATCAAAATATTTGTTTTCTTCTTTCTATGTTCAAGGTACTATAGTAAGCATTTGATATATACTAAATAGCTCTACTTCCTAACAAGTTTATATTCTTCAAGGATGTAGGAATAGGATAAGGGCAAAGATATCACATATATGAATAAGAAAACATATAACTTATTTTTTTATAAAACTTTTTATTTTCAAAACAAATGCATGGATAATTTGACAACAATGACCCTTGCATAGCCTTGTGTTTATTAAGATTTTCTCCTCCTTCCCCTATCCCCGTCATCTAGATGGCAAGTAATTCAATATATGTTAAACATGTTAAAATAATATATAACATAAAAATGTAGAAAGTAGCATTAGGAGGAGATTAGGCAATCATATAGGAAATGATCCCATAACTTTGCCTTGAAGAAAGCTAGAAATTCAGTTATAGCGATGAGGAGAATGGCACAGATTTTAGATTCATTTGATAGAAAGGCATATATATAAGAGCATGGATTGTTATATAGGAAAAACATCAAACACTGTGATTGGGCAGAGATTGTAATTACTCTACAAGTCTACTTGAAACAAAATTACACATTTTAATTTATAAATTTAGAGTCAGAAAAGAGGAAATATTTATTCAAAGCCTCTCATTTTACAGATAAAGACAAAAAAAAAAAAAAAGGTCAAGAATGACTATTGTTCAGACTCAGATACCTATGTGAAGTAGCTAAGCTGGAACATGAACCACTGTCCCTTTAACTTCACAATCTTATATGCCTTTTTCTGTATCACAAATGACTCTCTTTTAAATAACCATCCATTTTTGATGATACCATATGGCTGGAAGAATTTGGGTACAAATGAATTAAAGTTGAAGGTTCCAGGTGTTTGAAAGATTTTGTCTTCTGACAATTACATATCAATAGTAACCTCCAGCAATGCCTTGGCTTCATGGACAAAGAAAACTTAACTTTAGGAAGTCTAGTTTTTGATCTTTGCTTAAAATGGAATCACAGAGTTTAAAGAAAAAAAAAAAAAGATTTTTAACCTGCTATTCAAGAATATACAGTGAGTAAATGGATATATTTCAAGGGATCTATAAACCTTGGAGGGGAGAAATCATTATTATTTTAATATAATTATTTCTCCCTTGTTATGCTATGTATTTTATTTTATGAATTTTAAAACAATATTCAGAGAAAGGGTCTAAAGGCTTCATCAAAATTCCAATGGCCCATGACACAAAATTGTTAAAAATCTTACTTTGATTCCAAATATCACTTTTGATAATGCCTATTTTGTTTTCAAATGTCAACACCATAATTTTGTAGCTGGACAACAGTTTTATGGAAAGCATTCATTATATATAAATATACATGTGTGTTTATAAAGAAAAATAAAATTATGTTATTATATATTAATCCATTGTCTATGTATACTTGTTATATGTGTTATAAAATATAAGGATACATTATATAGATATACATACATGTTAGGAAAAACATTATATCTAAGGAGAAAAAAATTCAGTTATACTTTCCTGATTGCAAATTTAGGATTTTGTTTTTACTTCCAAATACCATGTTCTAGGAAGAACACTACAAAGTGAAGCTTGTTCAGAAGATAGGAACAAGAATTCTTAAAGAACTAGAGAACATGGCATGTGAAGACTAATTGAAGGACCTGGGGATGTTTAGCATTGAAGAAAAAGTCTTTGAAGGGATACAAATCACAAATTCTGAAGTAGAAAGGATTAATAAAGTTCATTAAGAGCCACCTACCTCATTTTATAGTTAGGGAAGCTTAGGCAGAGAGGGCCTAATTCTAATCTAATCACGGATACTTTTTTGTTGTTGCTGTCAACAACAACAAAAAAACAATATCTGTGATAAGATTATAATCCAAATCCTCCAGATTCCTTGTTCATTATGCTATATGCTATGTACTTCAACCCAATGCCTCATCAGGCTACCTTTAAATGTTGAAAAAATTATCATGTGGAAGAGGGATTTAAGTTATTCCATTTCAATCTAGAACTGTACAAAATTAGATTTAAATTGGATATAAAGGAAATCTTTCTACTAATTAGAGCTATGCAAGAGTTGCATGTCCTGCCTCAGGACAAACACATTTGCATGGTTCTTTTCATTTAACCTTCAGAACAATATCATGTAGTTCTCTAGTATCCTCAATTTATAAAAATTGGGATTTAGAGATGAGAAGTATGACCCATGAACATGGAGTTGAGGAGAGGGCCCTCAACTAAGATTTCCTCTTACGAATTATCTTCAAGTAGAAAGTGGACAATCGTTTGTTCAGAATGTTGTAGTCAAGTATAGTTTGAACCAAATAACCCTTGCAGTCCATCCATACTGATTGATTTTAAAATTGTCAATTGCCATTTGGAAAAACCATAAGTATTTCCAAGTGACAATGAAAGAAACTGTCAGAACTTATTGATACCACTGCCATTAAATATAGTTAATAAGGTTTTCTTTTCAACATAAGCTCAATCCTTTATTATCCTTTTCTCAGTTATTGGAATACTATAATATGAAAAGATGCTCCAAGACATAATTAATCAGAGAAATGCAAATTATGACAAGTCTGACAGTTGGCTAGAATGACAGGGAAACATAATGCCCAATGTTAGAGGGGATGTGGGAAAACAGGGACACTGATACATTGTTAGTGGAATTGTGAAAGAATCCAGCCATTCTGGAGAGTAATTTGGAACTATGGATGCCCATCAATTGGAGAATGGCTGAATAAATTGTGGTATATGAATATTATAGAATATTATTGTTCCAGCAGGATGATTTCAGAAAGGCCTGGAGAGACTTACATGAACTGATGCTGAGTGGAATGAGCAGGACCAAGAGATCATTATACAGTTCAAACAAAAATACTATATGATGATCAATTCTGATGGATGTGATTTTCTTCAACAATAAGATGAACCAAACCAGTTTCTTTTGTGCATTAATGAATGAACCAACTACACCCAGAGAAAGAATTCTGATAAAAAAGCAAACCTCTGCATAGCATTCCCAATCCCTCTATTTTTGTCTGCCTGAATTTTTTATTTCCTTCACAGGTTAATTGTACATTATTTTAAAGTCCGATTCTTCTTGTGCAGAAAAATATCTGTAGGGACATGTATACATATATTGTATATAACATTTACTTTAACATATTTAACATGTATTGGTCTACCTGCCATCTGGGGGAGGGGGTGGGAGGAAGGATGAGTATAATTAGAATAAAAAGGTTTTGCAATTGTCACTACTGAAAAATTACACATGCATATATCTTATAAATAAAAAGCTATAATAAAAAAGAATATACTTAGAACCAAAGAGTTGTAGGTTTGAAGTTATTTATTGAAATTTGATGGGGCTGGAGCTAGGTTGAGGTAGAAAATGAAGAAAGGAAAGTAATATGCCATATAGTTCATTAGAACCTTCACAACTGCCAACTCTTCCCTAGAGTTCATGTTTGCATAAAATCTTTCTGATCCCATTTATTATCCTACCTTAGGAAAGACTAACATAGAAAGTAGTAAATTAGTATATATCATATTTGGTATATTAGAATTTTACACTCTTGACAACATAGGCTTACCATGTGCAAACCATGTTTAGAAGGAGGGCAAAGTAGAAAGATGATTTCTAGAACTCATGTTATCTATTGTATTGCACCAGTGAACTTCAGGTAAATTTAGGACAGTCATAACTTTCATTGCTTTAGGGGAAAATGTCCTGGCAATTTTTCTAATATGTTATCTTTTCTGCAGTCAGTTTCCTTGGAGGAAATGAATTCTCAAGGCCAATGGCTGAGGATCTAGTGTTCTTAGCTCAAAGCTGGAGCTTTTTAATGACCCAATCTTCTCCATAAAATTTAATTTATCATATTCTACAATGTTTTCTCCTGTATTGAGCTTTCTAAGTTATGTTTAATTAATTTTATGAACTCAAAGCTATGTCCACTTGTTTGGGACTCTTAAAAATTAATTCTTAGTTTCTTGCTATTCAATTTTTCCAATTGAAACAGATGATAAATTGTGGCAGTAGCATCATCACCAAAAAACAAACAAACAAACAAACAAACAAACAAACCTCTAATATTTACTAATAGCTTAAGTTTTATTATTTTCTGTATAAATTTTAATCTTACAACCACAGATAGGTGTTATCATTATCCTCATCTTACAAATAAGGAAAATGAGTCAGGAAACCCTAATTTCCTTAGGGTTACATTCCTACTAAGTATCTAAGTCTTACAGACTTGTGGTTCACTATGCTACTTAGCTACCAAACTTGTTTTATGCTTTTATAATGATTAATATTGGTTTTGAAATGTGGGATTAAGAACAAATTTAGTGTACACCAATTTTATATTTCTAGATCTATTCATTAATCAAGAGTGAGTACTTATGGTTAAATGTATCTTTTCCCCCAAAAGTTATTTCTAACAGTTACTATGTTAGGTTCTTACTAAGTGCTAAGTCGGTACTTAACAATTCTCTAGTTCACACCTTTGGTTCCAGCCTTTAAGGGGAGTTTACCTCTTTTAACCTCTGAGAAGAAGTTTACATAAGAAAAGGAGTTTACACAACCTTTAAAAGGAGCAAATTCATTGGTTGAAGTAATTTTCCCACAAGCCTTTGAGTTCTCACATGCCCATTCTCTGGGAGGATAAAAGAAGACAACATTGAGCAAGTGGTCGGTCCACTCTGGGCTATAGTTGGGACGGTGGCTTGGAGGAGGAGTTCTGGGTTGGGTCAAGGCGAAGACGTCCTGTGGATTCGCAATTCCAGCAATCCCATACTTTTGGAGGGGAAGAAGAGGACAGAGAAAAAGATTCACAGAGAAAAGAAACCTTCTCCCAGAGAAGGATTACAATTGAGAGACAACAGGACCTTTACATTACTAGATTGAATATGCTAGACAGTGATTGAAGGTACAATATTCTGTGCTTATCCCTGTGCTATTAACAATATTATCAAACACTTATATAAAGACATTGATTGTGTCCTCATCAATTTTGCAGCTAGCATCAAGAGAGAAGGACATCTAAGTTATTGCATTACAGAGTCAGGATTCAGAAAGATCTTGACAGGTTAGAGTATTTGGCAGAATTTAATGTAATAAAATTCAATAAAAATAAACATAATATCTTACATTGTAATATGAAAAAAAATATATTTCAAAGAATAAGATATTGGAAGCTTAGTTAGAAAACAATGTTAAAAAAAAAAAAAAAAACTATGGGTTTTAGGAGATGAACAGCTTAATATTAGTAAGTTGTTTAATATGGCTACCAAAAAAAAAAGTGAATGGTATCTTGAGCTGCATTAAGAGGGATTTAGGCTCAAGAATGAGAAGATGACCGTGTTTTTTTTGTTGTTGTTGTTTGTTTTGTTTTTGTTTGTTTGTTTTTTTTCTTTCCTCATCTGAGCCCACCTTGAATACTGTGTTCACTTCTGGATGTCATATCTTAATAAGGTTATTGATAAAGCATGGAGCATTCAGAGGAAGAAAAGTAGGAAGCTGAAATATTGTGGAAACACATCATATTAAGATTGATTGAGAAGGATTAACTTTATTCTCTTTGGTTACAGAGATGAACAGAGACTAGAAGTTGCAAAGAGGCAAACTTATACTTGATATCAAGAAAAACTTCCTAACAAGTAGATGTAACATGCCCTTCTGGCAATTACTATTACCAATCTGTCCTAGGCCCAACACAGTACCTTTGACCACTGACCTTTGCGGTGTCAACTCTACCCAACTCACCTCCTCTGAGGCCTTCAAAGGTCTCTGGCCACAATTTCTTGAATCTATAGTTTAATAACTGGTAACACGCTCAAGAACAGCCACGTGTAATCTTAAAAGCCTTTATTATATCTACTCACATAATGCCCTGACTTGTTAACTCCCTAGTGAACACCTGGTCTGAAAGTCCATGTGTTCACTACCAAACTACTTACCTCTCTGGGTTATCCATCAGCTTGGCTCAGCTACCCCAGGCTAGGGAGCCAAGTTAAAGAGAGTGACTGGCTGCAAGCAGTGGGCTTATAAAGGGCCTGTGAGGTCACACACACAGCCCCCAGTGAGAGAGCCATCATCCATTATGAAGCTATCTCAATATGTCCAGGATCCACACACAGGACAGTCTTATATCCACAGAGATTACTTCTGGGCCACTCAATCTCGTGTTGCACTGTGGCCACCCATTTAAAGGATCCTTACAATTAGACATGGCCAAAAATGGAAAAAAAGAAAATGTCAAGTAGTGATGCTATTTGCCTACCTGAACTTCTTCAAGGAGAGATTATTTGACGATATATCAGGCATATTTTCATCAGAAGTTGAACCCCTCAGATCTGAAGATATCCAATATGCTTCTATGGCACCAGTGGAAGACAACTAAAAGTAGCTCCATTGCTAAGGAAGTATCTGGTCAAAGATTAAAGGAAGCTCAATTGTGGATGCAACTGGTGACAAAAGAGAGTCTAAAAGCTAAGTTGGAAATACTAAAATGGGAGACAGAATGATTAAACATTTATATCTTACTTGTTAGTGAATTTAGATGTATGGGAGTAGATGAATTCAATCCAGATGATCATTATATATACCATTGTAGACAAGAATCTCTTAGAAGACATAGAGTAGTCTTCATAAATAATAGAAAGGTGAGAAAAAGGATACTTTACTCTGATCTCAAAAACAAAAGAAATGACAGAATGATATTTGTTTGAATCCAAGGTGCAAAAGGACATGTCTATGCATCCACTTTTGATTCTGAAGAAGCCAAAGTTGTTCAGTCCTATGAAGACCTGCAATATATTCTAGAAATGATACCAAGAAAAAAAAAAGTTCCGTTCATAATAGGGGATTAGAATGCTGAAGTAGGAAATAAAAAAGATAATTGAAATAATAGGCAAATTTGGCGTTAGAGTATAGAATGAAGCAGGGCAGATACTAATTGAGTTTTGTCAACATAATTCATTGTTCATAGGAAACGCTTTTTCCAATAGCAGTAAAGGCAACTTTACAAACCGACATCTCCAGGCAATCAATATAGAAATCAGATTGATTATATATTTTTCAGCCAAAGTGGAGAAACTCTATACAGTGAGTCAAAACAAAACCTGAAGCTGAATATGGTTTAGTTTATGAGCTTGTTTTTTGAAAAATTTGCACTTTGATTGAAAAAAAAATAAGGAAAACTATCAGATCATATTGGTATGTCCTAAATAAAATCATTTATAATTATGAGGTAGAAGTGAAAAATGCATTTAAAGGATAGGCAGATAGAGTGTTTGAAGAACTATGAAAAGAAGTTGGCAATATTGCCATGCAGCAATAAAAAAAAAAAAATTCCAAAGAAAAAGAACAAGAAAGCAAAAAGCAAACATATATATGGAGAGAAGGAAAACAAAAGGTAAAAGCAAAAGGGAGAGATATACTTAACCAAATGAAAAATTCCAGAGAATAGTAAGGAGAGATAAAAAAGGTTTTCTTAAATGAGCAATGCAAAGAAATAGAAGAAAACAATAAAATGGGAAAAACATGAGATTTCATCAAGACAATGAGGGATATCCGATAAAATTTCATGCAAAATTGTGCTTTTTTTTTTTTTTTTAAGAAAAAAAGTAGCAGGGACTTAAGAGAAGCAGAAGAGATTGAGAAGTGATGAGGATATACATACATGCACACACACACACACACACACACACACAGACAGGTATAAAAGAAAGATTGTAACATCATTTGATATCCACAACAGTATGTTTAATTATCTAGAGCTAGACATTCTAGATAGGTCAAATGGACCTTAAGGAGCTTTGCTAACAATGAGGTTAGTATGGTAATGAAATTTCCCCTGGGATATTTAAAATCTAAAAGATGATATTAAATCTTTGACTTCAATATGCTAAAAAATTTGGGAAACTCAACAGTGGTTAGTGATTTGGAAATGATAACTTTATGTCCCAGTTCTAAAGAAGTACAATTTCAAGGAATGTTACAAATGTAGCAAGCTGTCGTCTCCAGAATCTGCTGGATCGCTCTCTGGGAAGAGATCTGCTGTGTCTACTCAAATCTCTCAGACAGATTCTTCTTCCTGTAGTGAACCGTTGTCTCCAGGCAATTGCTGTTAACTCTTGTCCAGAGAAGTGACTTCCCTTCCTGCAGAGAGCCAATTTCCCTTCCTGCAGAGAGCTGTGTCAAGCCAGATGTAGTGCAGAGTCTTCTCTTCTTTAACTCTTGTCCTTCTCCAGTCCAATCTGCTCTCTGGGCCCAATGTTGTCTCTTTTATCCTCCCAGAGAATGGGTGTGGGATAACGCAAGGGCTTCTGGGAAGAACCACTTCAGCCAATGAGCTTGCTCCTTCTATCAAGTCAACCTGAGTTCTCACCTTGTAATTGTCCAGACAACCTGAATTCTCACCTTGTCACTGTCCAGACAACCTGAGTTCTCACCTAGTAATCCTAACAACTAAATAATTGCATTTATTTCACATGACAGCAAAATATTATGCTTAAAATACTGAAATATAGTTTTCAGCAATATGTGAACTGATTATTATCAGAAGATCAGGCTGTTTTCCAAAGAGGCAGACAAACAAGTGACCAAATTGCCAACATTCACTGGATTATGGAACAAACCAAAGGAGGTCCAGAAAAAAATGTCTACTTTTGCATTATTGACCTTTGACTGTGTGGATCAAAATAAAATGTGGCAATCCCTCAAAATGATGAAATTGCCAGATTGTCTTACCTGCCTTCCTAATAAGGAATATGCAAGCCAAGAAGGAACTGTTGGAACCAAAAAATGAAGCAACTGTAATTAGTTGAAAATTGGAAAAGGAAAATGAAAAGTCTGTATATTGTCACTTTATTTATTTAATTTATATTCAGCATTCATCATGTGAAATGTTAGGCTGGATTAATTAAAAGCTAGAATTAAAGTTTACAGAAAGTGTATCAAGTATCTCATATATGAAGAGATATCAATCACTCTGATGGAATAAAATGAAAAAGGATTAAGAAACCTATTGATGAGGGTGAAAGAGAAGAGACTAAAAAAAATGACTTGTATTTTAACATCAAAAACTAAGATATTGGGAATTGGTCTCGTCACTTCCTGCAAATAGTGGGAGAAAAAAATAGAAGTAATGTCAGATTTCATATTTTTGGACTTTAAGATCACAGCAGATAGTGAATGCAGCTATGATGTTAAAAGTTGCTTATTCCTTAAAAGGGAAGCTATGTCAATTTGAATAGAATACAAAAAACCCCCAAAGATATCATCTTGTTGATAGAAATCCATATAGTTATGTTTTTTTTTTTTTTTTCAGCAGCAATGTTTGTAAGAGTTGGGCTATGAGGAAAGATGTGCTCTGTAGAATCAACATTTTGAATTATGGTACTAGAGAGGGCTTCTGATAATTTTGGATAGCTAGGAAAACAAGTCAGTCAATTTTTATTTTTATTTAATTTACATTTAATTTTTAATTTAATTTAATTTCAGACTATTTACTGTAAATCAGTAAAATACTGTAAAATCAAATACTGAATTTGAAGCTCAAAAACTTTGGTTACATAATAAGAAATGATTCACTGGAAAAGACCCTGATGTTAGTAAAAATTGAAAGTAAAAGGAAAAAGGGATGGCAGATGATATGTTCCATGATACTATCATGGAAGCAATGATTGTGAAACTTAGCCAGACTTTGAGAGCTAATGAAAGATAGAAGGGAATGATGTGTTATGGATCTTAGGGTCATGAAGAATCAGATATGAATGATCAACCAAACAGCATTAATAGGTATATTATAGCATTGATTCCTTTTAGGAATGAGTTGGGTTAGGTGGCTGCTGAGTTCCCTTCCAACTTTGGAATTCTGTAGCATTTCCATAATATGCACACTGTTTATATTATTGAGAAGTTTTTTGTCAAGTAATCACTTTTATTTATGCTGTTTTATTTCAATATTTGAGAACTAGGTCCTATACATGCTGGTACTCTAGAATAATAAATGGTGAAGAGGAACTTGAGGGAAAAAATAACTCCCAGATGGAGTTTTGAGAAAGAAAATCAAACCTATATCAGAATTACCTAATGTTCATCAGTATACACCATACAGCAGATGGGAATTCAGTCAGATAGTATATATAATAGATAAATAGATAGATAATGATTACATATCAGACAGGCTCCTTCTTATTCTGGGCATATTCTTGGGATAGATAAGTATGAGAAAAATTATATGTCTACTTTTGAAAAATACCTTGATTTTCTGATCACTTCCAAGTGATATTAGATATGTTCTCTGGAAGGTAATCAGGTTTCTACAAGTCTACAAGATCCATAACACATCATTCCCTTCTATCTTTCATCAGCTTTCAAAGTCTGGCTAAGTCTGTGAAAAAGTATATGAAATGATTCTGAAAAAAGTATCTATATAATTTAGGCCATATAGATTTTTTCCTAAAATATGTGTGTTTTAGGAAAATATATTTGTTAAAATATGTCTACTTAATGTGGTCATTTTAATTTTCAAATTGAAACTTCAAAAGATAAATTTAAAAAAAAATTAAACTTACATCTATGTTTGTGTGTCTTCTAATTAAATATTTAAAAAAAGAAAAAACATTTACTTTGGATCCATTGTGTATAGTAGAGGGGGATACATAGCTTAGAACAAATTTTGAAAAAAAAAAGTTATAGAATGCTTGAACCTAAATACATGAATGGATTTATTTAAATATCTCATATACTTTCTTTTGTTAGTTGCTCTCTTCCAGACTATTTCTCCATTCATACTTGGCAAGAAAATTTGATATTAGGAGAAGAGAAGCATAACAATGATTGAATGGCAGAACTAAAGGTTACATATTTGTCATGAATCCAGGAACACCTAAATATTATCCTAGCAATCATATTTTCTCCTCTGATTTATATAGTATATAAGAGGATTCTTCCTTAAGTTTGAGATGTTGCCAGAAAGATGGGACAAAGACCAACATTGCTAATTTTCTTCCACTGATTTCTGACCTTTATTTCTTTGAAGGTCTTAGTATTTTCTTAAGACTTAAAGTTCTAAATAAGAGTACAAAGAGAACCAATGAGCAGTTTTGATTCAAATCAATAAACATTTACTAAGTTATCTAAGATATTCAAAGTTCTATTTGTTGTAAAATTGGGCTTTTATTCAAAGCAAATAGTGATACAGCCAAAATCAAATTTGTTTTAACCCCACACACACACTCCCCAGGAGATAAAAATAATAATGACTAGAATGACCAACAAGTTCAAAAAGTGTTTTCTCTAGCCTGTTTCATATGTATCAATTGACATTCTAGCAAAATCCTGCTCATAGCCTTACCTAGCTAACTCATCTCCAGGAGAATTATGTTTTGGGAGTCCATAACTTGATCCCTTCTTATGATTCTGGTGTTCTTATTTCCCTCCAAGAACTCAGCAATCCAACAAAAGTGGCTTTAGTTCTGTTCCTTGCACAGAAAGGAACAAATTCTTGACATTTTCACTGGCTGTTTCTATGTTTTAAATTTTCACCATCATCTCTCTCTTCTGGCTTCCCTGACTTCCTTCAAGTTCCAGCTAACATGATGCTTTCTAAAAGAAGGCTTTTTCTGCCTCCCCCTTCCCAATATTAATAGTTCCCTCTGCTTATTATCTCCAAATTTATTCTGTCTATATCTTGTTTATACATATTTCTTTCTCCCTTAAGACTGAGTACCTTGAAATCAGGAGTTCCCTTCCCCACCTTTCTTCATATCTCCAAAATTTAGCACAGTGACTGGCATCTACTAGATGTTTAATAAGTGTTTATCAACTGACCTGCTGACTTATAAAAGGCTCTAGCTATTTATCTCCTCCTGAACCTAAAATAGCAGTACCTCTTATGTGCATTTTATCCATGAGATCATTGTCTCTGAAAATGCTTTGCATGTCAGGAAGCACTATATATGCTGAAAAGTAGCTGACTAGAGAACTGATTGACTAATGGCATAATCTCTTTTTATCATTATATCATTAGTGATATGTATATTAATAAGTTCTATAAAGGTATATATAGATAAATTATTTATATATTAATGAGCCTTATTGATGTGGGGAACATGAAACTGTCTCCTTTGACTTTGGGGGGAACATTTGAGAAACTCAATGAACCCTCAGAGAAGCTCTCTCCTGAGAGACCCACTCTAGGGAACCAAGATAAAGTGGTTTCATTCTGTTTATTTTGGTGATTGTTGAGTCCAGAACCACTCCTACTTAGCCTTAGCTGGAGATCTAGATTTCTATTGATCTCAATTGAGGAGCAGATTAGTCCAGGGACACTCATTAAAATGGAAAATTTCTATTGAAATTGAACATTTTGGTCAACTCAAACTGCAACCATTCCCTAGCTAAAGTTTCAAATTATAAAAAGGAGCAATTTGGGGCTCATTCTTTGCAGAGGGCTAAAAGCAGGACATGCCATGCCAAGGAACTCTCTTTCTCCCCTTGACATAGCTGCCTTCAAGGACCCTCTCCCTGCTAAGAAGACATTTTTCTTTTCAGCATTTACTCCTCTTTATCTCTCTCACCTATTTCCTTAACAAGACCACATCCCTCTTTATCTTTTTGTCTGGATTTCTTTGCTAAGAACTTTACCTCTCTGCCAGGATTCCTTTACTAGACCTTTACTTCTCTGCCCGGACCTTGCCACTAAGGAAGTCAGCCTTCCTAGCAAAGGCTAGCTTCTAAGTTCCAACAATAAATTTTTTTTTGCCAGTCTAATTTTTCAGGTTCATGAATTCATTTACGAAGGACCTGAACTAATCAGGGGGGAGTTCTTACAACTCTCTGCCCTGCACCAAACCTCATCATTATAGTTATTTGCATGTAGTATGAAGTCATATTTCTATCCTTCATAACTATGCTAAATTATCCATTATTAGATAGATAATATAGTACCTATAAGTAAATGAATGACTCCCAGGTGAGAATTAAAAAGGAAACAGCATAATTTACAATACCATTTATAATCTTTCAAATGTTGTTGCTTCCCAAGCCTATTTACAAAATATAGTTAATTTTTTGACATTCATTTAATATTTTTTTCAAAAAAGAGGATTCTCATAATACTATTTTATGTAGTGTTCTTTTTTTTTTTTTGGTGTTAAGATCGAAATTTGCTGTATATGATACATAATTCTGTGATATGGTTTCACACTACTTGGGGCAGTCACAAAATCTATTCTCTTAGGCTGAGAAATGACTTATTTAGGTCAAATTTTAATGAATGCTAATTCTATTAATTTTCTACTTGTGATTCTCTTGAAGAAAAAGTGGGTTGTTTTAAAAAATGAGTTGCTTTTAGCTTATTTTTTGAGGTTGATCTGAGACTTTAAAGAAGTGTTTTTAGCACATCAACTACTTCTTTCTTCCCCCCAGTAAAATGGACTATGTGAATATGGAAAAAAAATGTGATATATTCACCCACTTGTGCATACACACAGTTTTACATTTTCCATATTCAGAAAGCCTGATGTATTGAAAACAAAACAAAAAGGCAGGTGTTATACTAATGTATATTTCATTAAGAGTGCTCAACTAAAGTGTATATGCCCACACATATTGTATATATGCACATATATATGCACAGTTGAAGTTCTTTGAATTCAATTATTTTGCTTTGATTATCTCTTAATCAGTGAGACTGGAAAATCAGAATACAGATACAAATCAAGCCTCACTTGAGTGTAAAGAAATAATAAGTTTCCATTACTAGAAAAGTAACATATATTTCTAAAAGCATATTCTCAGCATGAGAAATATTCTATTTTAAAATCATTCCACATAATGGAATCGTGTTGAAGAAAACTAGTTTTGCATAGAGTTAAATTTCCTCACACGTAATTCATAGTTTTATGATCTTTAATATGGGGATAGCTAAGTGGCACATATTAGATAGAGTTGATAGAATGTCAGGTTCTGAGTCAGCTCATCTTCCTGAGTTCAAAACTGACTTCAGACACTTTTGTGTAATCTGTGTGATTCTGGGCAAGTCATATACCACCATTTGCCCTAATTGCCTCACTTGTAAAATGAGCTATAAAAGGAAATGGCAACCTGTAAAGTGATGAAACTCTGAGTTGATTCACTGAGGTCAGACAACCGAGCACTTAAGGCTAATTACCAATTGGACAATACTGTATTAGCATATGCTTGGAATATGGCCCTTTCCACTTTTCTGTGCTGGTTCAATCTTTTGGTGTATACAGAGAATTGTAGGAAGGATTAGGGGGTAGAGTAAGACAAGTAAGACTCACTTTGGCAGTGGAAGAGGAAAAAAAAGGTTGCAGAGATTCTGTGTCCATTCCCTTCACTTCTACCCCTAAAGACCAAGCATAAAGAGCAAGGACTTTTGCTTATCCTGACTCTGGCTGATTCTGAAGTATCCAGAGTACTAACTCGGTCTTCACAGCAACCTATTTCATTCCCTTTGCCAAGAAAATCCCAGATATAGTTACAAAGAACCAAGCATATATATACACACACAGGCACAAGTTGTGTACACACACACACATACACACACACACACACACCATAAATGGGTATAGATATATAAATATATCAGTATATAAAGTTAAAGATAATAACAGAGATGGATTTTATTTTATTTAGTATAGGAGGTAAGGATCAGCCAAATGCAGGTCCAAATTTCTGCTGTGGTCATGACACTATTATTTGAAGATGTATAATTTCTTAATTATGATAGAACTAATTATTAAATACACTTGAGCAAGCAAAACTAGCTTCCTCTGAACACTGGATATCCCTAGGGTAGCTTTGGTTCCTTTCAATGTACTGCCATAATTAAAATTCTATATATTATTGTCCAAAAATGTAATCTTGTTTTAATAAAATTGAGCAAGGTAGAATGAATAAATGACTCTTTTTATTTTCTCATCTATAGTATAAGAAAATTATAATGTCCTGCATGCAGTAATTATTTCTCTGTTAATTCTAAATTAATTAATCCTGTTCATTTAAAAGATTTTGAGTTTTTGATAATAAATTATCCATTTTGATTTTTGCAATATCTTCCATTCTTAATATGCATACACACATATATAAAGACATACCCACAAGCACATATGCATATAAGTGATATGAATGTGTGTAACTCTCCATCCATCTATCTAGATATGTCCATGTCTATCTATCTATATTTATGTCTATCCAGATATATTTATGTCTCTTTATATGTATGTATGTACTTATGTGTGTATATATATGTATATATTTTGGTACACAAATACTTATGCATATAAATACACACCCATGTGTGGGTATGAATATCCCTTATATTTAGGATAAAAATTTTCTTGGAATTTAACTAAATGTGAAGCTTAGCTCCCATCTTCTAGAAGAGTTAATGGACAAGAGGAACAGAATGAGATAGAAATTATCAGACATGGCCAATGTGTTGATTTGTTTTGATTGACTATATATATTTGTTACAAATAATAATTTTAATAATAACTATAGTAGGTTCATACAATAGAGGGTAATCATAGATAAATGACAAAGGACATCAAACAAATCATTTTAAATGCAAGAATGAAAATAAAAATTAATGAAGACAATTTTATTTATTCCTTAGATTCTATATCTATATGTATGTGTACATAACATGAAATTTGAATTATGAAAACATTATCCATAATTTATTTAACTGTTCTTCTTTGTATATTGAACTATTTTGTATTGGATAATTATTACTTTTACATTTTAAAAAAATGAAAATAAAACACACATTCATAAGAAGATTGATCTAGGTTATATCTAGGTCTTGTCTATCTTTTCAGGATTTTGACCACTAGATGGGGTTTTTAATCTCTAAAATCCAGTCAATGCAAGAACCTTTCTTGTCTACCTTGGAAAACAAAACTTCTTCTTCTTCTTCTTCTTCTTCTTCTTCTTCTTCTTCTTCTTCTTCTTCTTCTTCTTCTTCTTCTTCTTCTTCTTCTTCTTCTTCTTCTTCTTCTTCTTCTTCTTCTTCTTCTTCTTTTTCCCAAGATACATTATATAGTTGAAAACTCTCATACATAAGGCTCATAATTGTCCAGTTTCCCCTGAATTTTTAAGGCTATATTTTTGTGCATAATTTTTTATGAAGCTAGAGACATAAAATATGTGTTTTCTCCTGTTATATCACTATTTTTCTTTATGTTTTGTTATATCATCCCTTGTACATGCTTTCTCTCTATCCTTTCACCTTAGAAAATGGCTGGAGGACCAGTCTAACAATCACTGACATAAATTTTACATTGTTTTACAATTTTCAAAATATTTTTATATAGAAAATGAAACCATCCCATATTAACTATTAAGATAACTTATGAAACCCTACTGATATATTTATTTGGTAACCATAGTAAAGCAGTTAATAATAATTGTTATCATTATTATTGTTGTTGTTATTATTATATGTGTACCATATTAAGTACCATTCAAAACAATGAGAATAAACAAAGAAACATAAAGGGAGGCCCCACCCAAAGAACTTTTGGGGTAGAAAGGGTGAGGTGAATATAATCTCATTTGGATTTAGAGGAGAAAATAGTCCTGGAAATCAAGACTAAACCTGAGAAAATGTAGCAGACCAATGGTTCCTTAAAATGGAGATTGCATAAGAAACTGACCAATTGGAAGATAAGTTGACAGGAAATTTGAGATTTTTTTAGTATTCTTGTCACTGGTCAGGCTCCATTCCCCCCTTCCCCTTTTTTTTTCCTGTTATTTGATTCTAAACCAGTTAAGGACAAAACAAGAATAAAAGTACAGACAGAGAAGGAAAATGGGACTTATACATCAATGTAAAGTCTGGGCTAGCTCCCTGGAGGCCTCAGGGTCAGCCAGAGTCAGGATATTAAAAGTCCTTGGTCTTTAAGGGGAGAAGCAGGAAAACTGCCAGGAGTTTTACCAAAGATCTTTTCTTGATTCTGGAGTCCAGAATCTCAACCTTTCTTCTCCTTATCCTGATGCCAAATGACTGACCTGTCTCACCCCATCCTCTAATCCTTGAAAAGTATCTACCATAACATAGATAAAAGACAGACGACCAAAAGATTTATAATATAATATAATATAATATAATATAATATAATATAATATAATATAATATAATATAATATAATATAATATAATATAATATAATATAATATAATAATATAATTTCACGGGGTCTCAAACCATGAGTGTTCTTCCTTTGAGGGAGTGTAGGAGCATGGAAAGAAATGCAAGCTATACAGGATTTTACTATGCTCCTGGCTTCCTCATTTGTTATCCCAAATTGTAAACATAAAGCTCAAGCAGTCTAATAATATTTAGAATGAGATTCTTGGGCTTCCTGAAATAAAGGAGTATTGGCCAACATGGTTAGAAAACTATCTGCCTTTGAATTACTATCAAAAATAGGACCTGGGAGTCCACTATAAGAGTGGACATGCAAGATCATACCTGGATGCTTTCTCACCAGATCCCTAAAGAGCTGATATATATGTGCATATATATATATATGTGCATATATATATATCATATATATATATATATATATATATATATATATATATATATATATATATATATATATATATGAAGCTACAAATTTTATTTGGGATGTGGCAATTCTTTGTACCACACCAACTGAATAGGCCAAATCAGACATTATATTTATATCTCCTAGATAATAAGAGCTAGAATCATTGCATACAATTCATTCTGCTGAGTGGACTGAAAAGAAGTTCTGACTACTCTTTTTATAGTTGTCACGAGAGAATACAGCACAAATATTATGTTTGGATGCATCTATAAAGATAGTTGGTCCTTTAAGAGGAACTTTAGAAACCTTTTCTTCAAGAATCCATTGCAAATTATGTAATAGTCTGGTTATCTTTAATGGAGACCCGTGTGTAAAATTTGGAGCCATGACTAATAAAATTTCCCACTCTGGGATGTATTACCAGGACACATTAATTTGTGCATTAGTAGTATATCTTGTCAGGTTTTATCCCAGATAATTGTACTGCTTGCTTAATGGCCTTTAATAAAATTCTAGCCATAAGCATTGGGTAAGGAGTAAGGCTTTGTTCTGGTTGTACTGGGAGGTTCAACCACTCTATCACACTGTCTCCTTGATGAAGAACTGCTGTGGGTGCCTTTTTTGTAGCAAAACCCGATATTTCCAAGGGATTTTGAATGATCTTTCAACCACATTGGATAAAGCCAGTTCAACTTCTCTCAGAGCCTCTTGAATTTCTTTTGTAAGCAGACATGGTGAGTTTAAAGCACTGTCTCCCCTTAAAATGTCATATAATGGTTGTAATTGATAGGTAGTCAAGGCTAACAGTGGACACATCCATTGGATATCTCCTATCAATTTCTTAAAGTCATTTAAGGTGTTTAGCTTCTCTGTTATTAAGGAAAATTTTTGTATTGTAAGCACCTTAGGGTATACTTCATATCCTAAATATTGAAAAGGAGCATGTCTTTGAAAATTATTTTTTTTCTGCAGTTATGTTCAATTTGTAGTTCCTTAGTGTTTCCATGGTCTTTAGTAGACATGTTTCTAACATTTGTTCCTTGCACATCCCAATATATCATCCATGTAATGTAATAACATTACTTGTGGAAATGCTTTTTATACTGGAGTAAGAGCAGCAACAACATACATTTGACACATAGTAGGGCTGTTTTTCATTCCCTGTGGCAAAATTGTCCATTCATATTTTTTATAAGTCTCAGCTAAATTAACATTGGTCACTGAAAAGGCTAATTATTTCATATCCTCCTTATCTATAGAGTAGAAACAATCCTTAATGTTTATAACCCAAAGAGGCCATTCTCTAGGCAATTGAGTAGGAGATGGAAGTCCAGTCTGAAGAGTTCCCATAGTTTCCACCTGTTCATTTACTTTTCTTAAATCAGTCAACATCCTCTATTTTCCAGATTTCTTTTTTTTACAACAAATACTGGGGAATTCCAAGGAAATAGAGAAGGTTGTAAGTGTCCTTGGTCAAGTTGCTCCAGTATTATATCTGATAAGGCCTGAATTTTATCTTTGGCTAAGGGCCACAGTCCTGTCCACAATGGTGTATCAGTTTTCCATTGGATAGGAACAGGTGAAAGTGTTGGCAGTCCTTCAGCAGCACCCCTGCCTAAAAAACTGAAATACTCATTTTTAATCCTAATTGTTGTAAAACGTTTCTTCCCCACAGATTGATGGGGATTTTTAAAACTATAATAGGAGTGAAAACTCTTGTTTCATCTTCAAAAGTCCATCTCAGAGTGTTAGCACTAACTTCAGCTGCTATTGATCCTCCTACACCAGACATGTTGGTGTCTGCCTTAATCTTTGGCCAGTGACTGGGCCAGTTGGCATCTCTAATGACTATGAGCTGCACCTGTGTCTATCAATCCTTCTAATGTTATGCCATTTATATAGATAGTGAACATAGGATGGTCATTTGTCACAGCTGCAGTCCAGAATATTCCTTGATTCTGTTGCTTGGAGTCAGAATCTGGGCAACTATCACCAGATTGCTTATTAGGAATCTGTATGAGTAAACCTGATGCTACTATGTCTCCTGGTTGATAAGTCACACATTGTCTACCTGTATTAATGACTGGGATATTATCTACACATTCCCCAGTTTCCCACATCAGTGTATGGATGGACACTGTTTTGTAAGTACTCTCAGGAGGTGAAATGGTCAAGCTTACTGTGCCTGGAGGCAAGAGACCCATAGGCTAGAAAGGAACAGATTTCACCTCTCCAGGGGGTGTCTCAGTTGTCCTAGCTGCATACAACTCCATTTCTCCCCAATTGTAATCCCTTTCTCTCATCAGGTTGCTTCCTAGCTGATTGATTGTATAATCCCTTTCTTCCATCAAAGTGCTTCTTGGCTGATTGGTCATGTCTGAGTACTAAACTTCTAAAGACTCTTTGGGTGTAGCATCAGCTGCCATCATGCCCCAAGTATTTTTTGCCTTGGGTCCTGGGGCTGGGCCTCACATTCCGTTTCCCTGATCAGTCTAAATTCTGATGCCCAATGGAAGCCTCTGTTGCATTTTGGATATGGAGTTTTTGGTTTTGCTCTCCTACCCAGTTTTCTCACTCTGTCTCTATAAGAACATTGGGCTTTCAGATGCCCTACTTTACCACATTGAAAGCTTTAAACAAGTGTTTCTGGAAGGCCCTTGACAAAAGGGACCCTGTCTTCCCATGTTTGGATTTTGGGAAGTCTGCATCATAGTCTAGCTATAAAAGGTATTTGTGCCCATTGTGGCACAGCATCTTATGATCTCCTCTAAAGGAGCATCCTTGTGTAGTCCTAGCATATTTTTTTAAACAAACCTCATTAGTATTTTCTGTAGCAAAGTGCCTTATCATAATTTCTGTTGCTGCATTTTCACCATTACTTCAGATGATAGCTGTATGCAAATGTCCCACAAAATCAACAAAGAGTTCATTTGGTCCTTGTGCTATTTTTTTTTTTTTTTTTTTTGAGGCTGGGGTTAAGTGACTTGCCCAGGGTCACACATCTAGGAAGTGTTAAGTGAGACCAGATTTGAACTTGGGTCCTCCTGAATTCAAGTCTGGTGCTCTATCCACTGTGCCACCTAGCTGCTCCTTGTGCTATTTTTTAAAAGGTCTTTCCTCTGTCCTGTTTACCTGGGATTCAATCCCATGCTTTGATAACAGCAGCAGCAATTTGCTCATATGCTGCTATGGGGTAATTAATCTGTGCTGAAGTGTCTGCATAAGAACCTACACCTGTTAGTTGGTCATAGGTGATTGGAGTATTAATTCCACTTTGACTATTTTATTGGGTTTGTATCTTACAGAGCTCAGTATATTTAGAAAGCCACAACAAGTTTTGTCCAGCATATTATTGCTATATATTTCCAGTCACTAGGGGATACAATTTTATAAGCCAAATTCTGTGATAACATTTTCACATAAGATGATGTAGCTACATAAAGAGTGCTAGCCTTTTCCATGTCTTTGATGATTTCTATATCAAAAGGAGTGTATCTTCTGCTTTATTGAACTGGAATCAAGCTGTTCAATCACAGGATATATTTCTATTCTCAAATCAGCTGTATTCTGCCCTTCCTCTTTGGTTTTTAGTATTTATCATCTATTTATCTATTTATTCATTTTGAGATCATAGAAGGTAGACAAAATATAAATGCATGTAAATTTAATTTTCAAAATAAAATAAAGCCAAACAAACGTTATATATTTTGCTAAAAGTTATCCAAGTTACTTAAACCTTTGGTTAAACCTCTCTAGTCAGAAAATAACTCATTTCATTCTAATTTTGTTTTAATTGAACAAAAGAAATAACTTTGCATTTTTTTTTTTTTTTTTGTGAAACTGAGTGATATTCTGCAAGTTCAAAACTGCCTCTACAATCTGCTAGACTTAGCTTGTCAAAGATGCTTCAAGGGGAAAACAGAAAAATCCCAAACAAATCAAAACCTTTTTGTGTGGGAGTAGAGTTGGGAGATGTTAGACGATACCGGAAAAAAATAAAAATATGTCAGGAGAATTCGCAAGTATTTGTTTGCAATAAATAAATCAAGAATTTGTCAATGAATGGTCAATAAATCAAGAACTTATGATTTCATCAAATGAAAAAGTTGTTCCACTAAAAGAAGATTATGATTCTCCAAAACTATGTAATCTATATAGAGATGCCCGAGAGCACTGAGATGGTGAAATAGTCAGCAATATTTAAAGCATTATTTGGACTCAGGTCATCCAGGCTTCAGTTCCAGGGCTATATCCACTATTGTGTACTGCCATTAAAAACATGATATTTCATTGCCATATATTCATGAAATTAGATGGTGAGAAGACATTTATGATATGGCTATTTATGAGAAACATTTCATACAAAATATTCTGTCACTATGAGGAAAGAAGAAACCAGAATTTGAAATCCTATGACATTATGACAAATCTCATAGTTCTACAAATAAGGTTGGATATTTTCTGAATGTCTGTTCAGCACAGCACTCCCTGTTTCATTGGTAATTTGAAATGTTACAACATCTGCCTTCTTATAATATTTTAATATGTTAAATTCATAAGCTGTGTTAACCTCACACATTTTATTTAATGTAGATCTGAAAAATGTCAAAAGGAGAAAACAATATAAGAATTTTCATTTTCATGAAGATGTGATTGTTACAAACATAATTGCAAAATAAACTAATTTTTATTTGTTCTCTCAAGAATGTGAGTTATGTGAATAGAACTATGAATGTGTAGGAGTTGTTGTATGATTCAAATTTTTTTTTTTTTTTGTTGGTTGTCTGTTTTTGTTGTTTGTCTGATCTTGAGGTCCAGAAAGGGAAACTGATTTAAGCAAAATAAAACAGGTATTGAGAAGCCTGAGCACAATATTCCATAGTTAATAGTGTTTTAGTTTGTTTCTTTGTCTTTCTTTTTTAAAGAAATTTTATCTTTAATTCACTTAAAATCATCAAAAATATTTTTTCTATAAAAACATGCAAAAGAATATCCATTTATTAATTTAATTATTTTTGCAAGACAATTGAGGTTAAGTGACTTGCCAAGGGTCATACAGCTAGGAAGGTTTAAGTGCTTGAGGCTAGATTTGACCTCCTTTCCTCCTGAATTCAGGTCTGGTACTCTACCCACTACACTAGCTAGATGCTCCCATTTTTTTTTTTTTTTTTTCTAATTCACTTATTTTTAGTACACATTGCTTTGTAAATTATTTTGGGAGAGAAAAATCAGATCAAAAGGATAAAACCATGGGAGAAGGGGAAAAAAAAATAAGAAAGAAAGAAGTAAATGTAGCATATGTTGATTTACATTCATTCTCCTTAGTTCTTTTTCTGGATGCCAATGTCATTTTCTCTCCCAAGTCTATTGGGATTGCTTGGATCACTGAACCATTGAGAAGAACCAAATATTCCATAGCTTATCATCACACATTCTTGCTTTTATTGTGTACAATGTATTCCTGTTTTTGTTTATTTCACTCAGCATCAGTTCATGTAAATCTTATCAGGCCTTTCTAAAATCAATCTATTCATCATTAAAAGAACAATAATATCCCATTATCTTCATATACCATATCTTGTTCAGCCATTCCCCAATTGATGTGCTTCTACTCATTTTTCAATTCTTTGCTACATCAAAAAGAACTGCAGCTGACATTTTTGCATATGTGGGTCCTTTTTCCTCTTTTAAGATTTCCATGGGATACATATCCAGTAAAGATGCTTCTATGTTAAAGGGTATGCACAGTTTTATAGCCCTTTGTGCATAGTTCCAAATTGCTCTCCAGAATGGTCAGATTATTTTATTATTCTACCAACAGTGAAGTAGTGCCCCAGTTTTCCCATATCCCTTCCAAAATTTTTCATTACCTTTTCTTGTCATCTGAGCCAATCTGAGAAGTGTGATGGTGATACCTCAAAATTGTTTTAATTTGCATTTTTCTAATTAATAATGATTTAGAGCATTTTTTTTCATATAACTATAAATGGTTTTAATTGTCATCTAAAATTGCTCATATCCTTTGGCCATTCTTGTAAATTTGACACAGTTCATTATATAGTTTAGAAATTAAA
Source organism: Sminthopsis crassicaudata (assembly GCF_048593235.1). Taxonomy (NCBI): domain Eukaryota; kingdom Metazoa; phylum Chordata; class Mammalia; order Dasyuromorphia; family Dasyuridae; genus Sminthopsis; species Sminthopsis crassicaudata. The sequence continues at coordinate 63,415,939 of NC_133622.1, read as the reverse complement.
TCTTTATCAGAAACACTTATAAAGATTTTTTTTACAGTTTTGTACTTATTTTGTTTCTGATAGTTTTGTTTGTGCAAAATCTTTTAAATATAACTTAATCAGAATTGTACATTTTGCTTTTCATAATGTTCTCTATTTCTTCTTTGTCATGTCTCTTCTCTAAAGATCTGATAAGTAAATTATCCCTTGTTCTCCTAATATGTTTATGGTATCATCCTTTAGGCCCAAATTATTTACCTATTTTGATCATATTTTGGTATGATGTATAAGATGTAGGTCCATGATGAGTTTATGACAAAATATTATCCAGTTTTCTCAGCAAATTTTGTGAAATAGTGAGCTTTTCTTCCAGAAGTTGGAGTTTAGGGGTTACCAAATACTAGATTACTATAGGTCTTATTTATTGTATTGTACATATCTAATCTATTCCATTGATCTACCTCTTTATTTCTTAGACAGCACCTAATGATTTTGATGACTGCTATTTTATAAATACAGTTTTAGGTTTGGTTCAGCTAAGCCACCATTGCTTGTATTTTTTTTTTCTTCAGTAATTTCCTTAATATTCTTGACCTTATGTTTTTTCCAGATGATTTTTTTATTACTTTTTTCTAGTTCTATAAAATAATTTTATGGCATTTTGATCGATATGGCACTCAAAAGTAGATCAATTTAGCCAGAATTTTCATTTTTATTATATTAGCTCATCCTACTCATGAGAAATTGATATTTTTCCAATAGTATAGATCAGACTTTATATGAGAAATGTTTTGTTATTGTGTTCATATAGTTCTTGAGTTTGTCTTGGCAGGGAAACCTCCAAGTATTTTGTTTATCTACAGTAATTTAAAATGGAATTTCTTTCTGTCTCTTTCTGATGGGCTTTGTCAGTAATATATTGAAATGCTAATGATTTAAGTGCATTTATTTTATAGTCTTCAAAAATTTGGTAAAGCTGTTAATTGTTTCTATTAGGTTTTGGGATGATATTCTCAAGTCTCTAAGTAGATCTACAAAGAGTGGCAGTTTTGCTTCCTTATTGCTTATATTAATTCTTCAATGTCTTTTTCTTTTCTTATTGATAAAACCAATATTTTTAGTAAAATGTTGAATAATAGGAAATGAAAATAGGCATCCTTGTTTCACCCCTGATCATATTGGGAATGTGTCCTGTTTTGCTCCATTACAAATAATGATTTCTATTGGTTTAGGTAGATCCTACTTATTATTTTTAAGGAACGCTCCCTTTTATCCCTATGTTCTCTAGTGTTTTCAATAAGAATGGGTGCTGTATTTTGTCAAAACCTTTTTTGTGCATCTTTTGAGTTTATCATATCATTTCTGTTGGTATTGTTATTTATATGGTCAATTAACATAATAGTTTTCCTGATATTGAACTATCCCACTATTCTTGGTATAAATCCCAGTTAGTCATAGTGTATTATCTGGCTGATAAGTTGTTATAATTCTCTTAGAAATTTGGGTTATTCTCTATGCATTTTAGAAATGAGGCCTTAATCAGAACCCTTAAATGTAAAAATGATTTCCCAATTTATTGCTTTTCTTCTGATCTGGTCTGCATTAGTTTTGTTTGTACAAAAACTTTTTAACTTAATATAATCTAAATTATCTATCTGCTGTTCAATTATGAATTCAAGTTTTTCTTTGGACACAGATTCCTTCCTTCTCCATAGATCTGAGAGTTAAACTATCCTATGTTTGTCTAATGTGCTTATAGTGTCACCCTTTATGTCTAAATCATGAACTTATTTAGATCTTATCTTGATATGTAGTGTTAGGAGTGAGTCAAGCAATAATTTCTTCCATACTAGTTTCCAATTTTCCCAGAAGTATTTGTTATATAGTGAGTACTTATTTGAAAAGCTGGGATCTTTGGGTTGTCAAACACTAGATTATTATAGTCATGTATTAACATGTATTGAACTACCTGCCATCTAGGGAAGGGAGTGGGGGGAAGTAGGTGATAATTTGGAACAAAAGGCTTTGCAAGGTCAATGTTAAAAAATTACCCTTGCATATGTTTTGTAAATAAAAAGCTTTAATTTAATTAAAGCATTTTTTTAAAATAAAATAAATAAATAAATGTTTGGTAGAATTCACATGTAAATCCATCTGGCCCTGGATATTTTTTCTTAGGCAATTGATTAATTGCTTATTCTATTTCTTTTTTCTAAAATGGGATTATTTAAATAATTTATTTCATCTTCTTTTAACCTGGGCAATCTATATTTTGGTAGACATTCCTCCATTTCATTTAGTTTGTCAAATTTATTGGCATATAGTTGGGCAAAGTAACTCATTATTATTCTAATTTCCTCTTCAAAGTTCTCCCTTTTCATTTTTGAGATTAACAATTTGATTTTTTTTCTTTCCTTTTTCTAATCAAATTAACTAAAGGTTTATCAGTTTTATTTATTAATTCAATAGTTTTATTATTTTCAGTTTTATTAATCTCTCCTTTTAGTTTCAAAATTTCAAATGTAGTATTAAATTAATGGTTTTTAATTTGTTCTTTTCCTAGCTTTTTTAGTTGTAAGCCCAATTCATTGATTTTTCTCTTTCTCTATTTTATGAAGTAAGCATCTAGAGATATAAAATTTCCCCTTATGACCACTTTGGCTGAATCCCTCAAATATTAGTATGGTGTCTCATTATTCTCCTGGATAAAAGTGTTGATTGTGCCTATGATTTGCTGTTTCACCCATTCATTCTTTAGGGTTAGATTATTTAATTTTCAATTAACTTTCAGCCTATTTTCTCCTGTCCTTATATTGGATGTGATGTTTATTGCATTAATATCTGAAAAAAAAATCTACTCTTTCTGTCTTTCTGTATTTTATTTTGAGGTTTTTATGTCCTAGTACATGGTCAATTTTTTTTATAGGTTCCATGGACTGTTGTGAAGAAACTGTACTCATTTCTATCTCTATTCAATTTTCTCCAAAAAATATATTACATCTAATTTTTCTAACATTTTGTTTACCTCTTTAACATCTTTCTTATTTATTTTGTGATTCAATTTATCTAGTTCTGAGAAAGCAATTTTGAGATCCCCCACTCGTATAGTTTTGATATCTATTTTTTCTTGCACTTCTCTTTAATTCTTTAGGAATTTGGATGCTATACCACTTGGTGCATATATGTTTAGTATTGATATTGCTTCATTATATATGGTACCCTTCCTTGGTATTTAATTTTTTCTTTCTGGCTGCTTGCAATAATTTTTTCCTTGGTGTGATAGTTCTGAAATTTAGCCACAATATTCCTTGGGGATTTAATTTTGCGGTCTCTTTCAGGAGGTGATCAATAAATTCTTTCAATGGCTTTTTAGCTTCTGATTCCACGACATCAGGTCAGTTTTCTTTTGTGATTTTCTGTAAGATAATGTATAGGTTCTTTTTTGTTTTCTTTCTTTCGTTTTTCTTTCTTTCTTTTTTTTTTTCTTTTTTTTTTTTTTTTTTCATCATGGATTTCAGGAAGAAGTCCAATGATTCTTAGATAGTCTCTCCTAGATCTATTTTCCAGGTCAATTGTTTTTTTTTATTTTTTTATTTTTTATTTTTTATTTTTGCTTTTTGTTTTTGATTGACTCTTGAAGTCTCATTGAATTATTCATTTCCATTTGTTCAATTCTAATTTTTAGGGTATTATTTTCTTCGGTTACTTTTTTTAGCTCCTTTTGTATTTGGCCAATTGAAAGGTTTTGTTTATTGCAATTTTTTTCCATTTCACACATTTTGTTTTTCAGTGAATTGGTATCTTTTTCATATCTATTTTATAGGGTACTATGTTTTTTTTTTTCATTTTTTTCTTGAAATGATTTCATTTTCTTTCCACATTTTTCTTCTAACTCTCATTTAAGATCCTTTATGCACTATATTTACAACCGTCAGTAAGCATAATATGCAATAGAAATAAACTGGAACCTTTCCCAGTAAGATTGCCCACTGTCACCATTACTATTCAATATTGTACTAGAAATGCTAGCCTCGGCAATAAGAACCGAGAAAGAGATTCAAGGAATTAGAGTAGGAAATGAGGAAATCAAATTATCACTTTTTGCAGATGACATGATGGTATACTTAGAGAACCCCAAAGACTCTGCTAAAAAGCTATTAGAAATAATTCAGAATTTTAGCAAAGTTGCAGGATACAAAATAAATCCACATAAATCTTCAGCATTTTTATATATCACCAACAAAATGCAACAGCAAGAGATACAAAGAGAAATTCCATTCCAAACAAATGTTGAGAGTATAAAGTATTTGGGAATCCATCTACCAAAGAACAGTCAAGAATTATATGAGAAAAATTACAAAACACTTGCCACAAAAATAAAGTCAGATTTAAATAATTGGAAAGACATTCAGTGCTCTTGGATAGGCCGAGAGAATATAATAAAGATGACAATACTCCCCAAACTAATCTATTTATTTAGTGCTATACCAATCAGACTCCCAAGAAACTATTTCAATGACCTAGAAAAAATAACAACAAAATTCATATGGAAGAATAAAAGGTTGAGAATTGCAAGGGAACTAATGAAAAAAAAGTCAGATGATGGTGGTCTAGGTGTACCTGATCTAAAGCTATATTATATAGCAGCAGTCACCAAATGGCTAAGAAATCACCAAATGGCTAAGAAATAGACCGGTCGATCAGTGGAACAGATTAGATACAAAGGACAAAAAAGGGTACATCTATAGCAATCTAGTGTTTGATAAACCCAAAGATACCAACATTTGGGATAAAAATTCATTATTTGAAAAAAACTGTTGGGAAAACTGGAAATTAGTATGGCAGACATTAGATATGGATCCATACTTAACACCATATACCAAGATAAGATCAAAATGGGTCCATGATTTAGGCATAAAGAATGAGATCATAAATAGATTAGAGGAACAGAAGATAGTCTACCTCTCAGATCTGTGGAGGAGGAAGGATTTATGACCAGAGGAGAACTAGAGTTCATTATTGATCACAAAAGAGAAGATTTTGATTACATCAAACTGAAACATTTCTGTACAAATAATACTAATGCAAACAAGATTAAAAGGGAAGTAACAAATTGGGAAAATATTTTTAAAGTTAAAGGTTCTGATAAAGGTCTCATTTCCAAAATATATAGAGAACTGACCCTAATTTATAAGAAATCAAACCATTCTCCAATTGATAAATGGTCAAAGGATATGAACAGACAATTCTCAGATGATGAAATTGAAATTATATCCACTCATATGAGTGTTCCAAATCACTACTGATCAGAGAAATGCAAATTAAGACAACTCTGAGATATCACTACACACCTGTCAGATTGGCTAAGATAACAGGAACAAATAATGATGAATGTTGGAGGGGATATGGGAAAACTGGGACATGGGTGCATTGTTGGTGGAGTTGTGAAAGAATCCAGCCATTCTGGAGAGCAATTTGGAACTATGCCCCAAAAGTTATCAAACTGTGCATACTCTTTCATCCAGCATTGCTGCTATTGAGCTTATATCCCAAAGAAATACTGAGGAGGGGAAAGGGATCTGTATGTGCCAAAATGTTTGTGGCAGCTCTTTTTGTTGTAGCTAGAAACTGGAAGATGAATGTATGTCCATCAATTGGAGAATGGTTGGGTAAATTATGGTATATGAAGGTTATGGAATATTATTGCTCTGTAAGAAATGATCAGCAAGAGGAATACAGAGAGGCTTGGAAAGACTTACATCAACTGATGCTGAGTGAAATGAATAGTACCGGAAGATTGCTGTACACTTCAATGCTGTATGAAGATATATTTTGATGGAAGTGGATATCTTCAACATAAAGAAGATCCAACTCACTTCCAGTTGATCAATGATGGACAGAAACAACTACACCCAGAGAAGGAACACTGGGAAGTGAATGTAAATTGTTAGCACTACTGTCTATCTACCCAGGTTACTTATACCTTCGGAATTCAATACTTAATGTGCAACAAGAAAATGGTATTTTCACACATATATTGAATCTAGATTATATTGTAACACATGTAAAATGTATGGGATTGCCTGTCATCAAGGGGAAGGAGGGGATAATTTGGAAAAATGAATACAAGGGATAATATTATAAAAAAATTACTCATGCATATATACTGTCAAAAAATTATAAATAAATAAAATAAAAAAATATTTTTATGCACTCTTCCAAGAAAGCCTTGTGAAATGGGGGCTAGCTTATATTTCCCTTTGTGGCTTCATCTGGAGTTGCTTTGCCTTTAGGAACCTTAGGATTTGAGGTCTGTTCTCTCTCTCCATAAAAGCCTATGGTGAGAGTTCTTTTTGTTTTTGTTTTTGTTTTGTTTTGTTTTGTTTTGTTACTCATTCTTTTAAGGCTTGAGGTCTGCTCAATGCATAGGAATGGCAGCTGCTTTTATTTGTCCTGGGGAAGTTCTGTTGGGTAATTGGGACTAGGTCCCAGGTTCTTCTGGGGCTCAGCAGTTTACTATTTACTTTTTGTAGAAAATCTGCCAAACCATCTGCTTGCAATCAGGACAGAGTAGGCTAAGAGGCTCCCAAGTTTCCTGTGAAGCTCTTGGCCTGGGCTTTGAGTATAGGAGTCCTTTGTGTTTTCAGGGGATAGCTTTGCCTTCTCTTTTCAGGGAATGGCCTGATTTCCCAGAGTTTGCCTTCTGAACTGTGACTGCAAGCTGCCCCACTAATTTACTCCTCTACTGAGCCAGGACTGAGAGTCTTAGTTGCTGATTTTCTGTGATTAATTAAGACCCTCTCACCAGTTTTCCCAAAGTCTAGCTGAACTGGACTGGACACTCTATTCACCCCAGTCAGACCTTTCTTGAATGTTTCCCAAACCATTTTGAGCTGGAGGGTGGTTTTATTCAATCTGGCTGTTCGGAGGCTTGTTTTCATGTGGTTTTCTAGGGAAACTGGGAGAACTAGAGCAGTTTTGTTGCTTTACTCTGCTTCTTGGCTCTATCTCTGATTGCCCCTATTTTAAATAAAAAAGTATATGATAAATCCAATTAATGTTTAATTTCTTTAACCTGCTTTTTTCTTTATGGATATCCTCCTTTCTTTATGAGTTGCTTGTTTGGTTTCTTTTTCTTTTACATGTTTCAATGACCCCCTTTTTTGTTGGAAACTCATTCTTCCATTGTGAGGAAAAATAAAGAATAAAAGAAAACAATGTTTTGTAATGTAACAAATAAGAACGAACAAAACAAATCCACGGACTTGCCATATCCCAAAATATATTTTACTCTTGATCTTGAGATCACCTCTTTTTGAGGACTGGGGTAGATTGTTTCATCATTAATCCTCTGGAGTTGTGTTTGATTATTGAATTGACCAGAGTTCTTAATTTTTTTCAAAATACTTTTCTTTACAATATTCCTATTATTTTTGTAATAAAATGAATGTTCATTTCACTCTGCATCAGTTCATACAAATCTTCATGGATCACTGAAATTTTCCTTTTGTCACTACAAAAACCATTAATTTTTTGATACTTTTCAGTAGAACAGATTAGGTACATAGCACAGAGAAGAAAATGAAATATGATATTAACATAATCCTGGATAAAAACAAAGATTCTAACATTATTGATAATGACTCACTATATAGCAACCTTGACCTAATTCAAGTGTATTCAGGAAGAAATTATATTGATAATATCATCCATTATTTACTAATACAAGCTTCAAATGAATTCATAATATTAAAGTTAAAAAGCAAACAATATAAGGCATAAACATATTAGAGAATTAATGAAGAGAATGTTTTACACACATGAGTGTTGAAGGGGATATTTATGACTAAACGATGAAGAGAAGCTCGCAGAAGAAAAAATAACTTTGATTATGCTAAACTGAAAATCTTTTCTGTAAATAAAATAAGTGCAGTTAAATTTTGAAGGGTGCAAATTAACTAAAAAAAACAAAACAAATCTATGCTCTATGTTTCTCTTAGAAAGTTCTATTATTTAAGATATATAAGGAAATAATCCAAATATATTAAAACCAATTAAAACCAATGATTTTTTCCAAGAGATAAATTATCAAATGATGTTAATAGGATGCTCTCAAAGGAATTCCAAATAAAAACCCATATAAAATACTAAACAAAAATAACATTCAAAATTATTAACAATTTGAGAAATATAAATTTTAAAGTTAAATATGAGACACTGCTTTGATGTACCTATCCTACATGTTTCATAACTTTATTTAAAAAATCTTTAATATTTCATTTAATTCTAAGTGCCAAATTTTAGGGATGTCAATGATAAGCTGGAGCACATTGAATGGATAGTTATGAAGTTTTTGAAAGATCTGAACAACTTACCTTATGCGCATTATTTGAAGAGACTGAGGGTATTTAGCTTGAAGAAGAAACTTAAGGAAGTCTCTGTAATACTTTTAAAGTATTTTAATTTTTTTGTTAAGAAAATCTGATTGGAATGATCTCATCTGGCCCAGGAGTTCAGTTAGAAACCATTCTGTAAATGGAATGGGAGTAAGATTTCAACCTGTTATCTGAAATATTCCTATGAATTTAATTTCTAGGAATTAGCCCATGTAGAATGGGCTACCTCAAGGGGTAATTGGCTTTCCTAAGCTGCATGTCTGTTAGGCAAGGCTTGGTAAGCATGTATCAGCAATGATACAAAAGGGATATCATCCAGGTACAAGTTGGACTGGATTGCCTCAATCTTCTTCCAGTCATAGTATTCTGATTCCAAATCACCAACCCTTCATTAAAATCAATAACTGTAGAATCAATAACTGTAAGCAGAATTTTTATAGAATCAAAAGTAGATAATATAAAGAATTTTCCCCTTTATTTAGATCAAATTAAACATGGCTTGCCCAGTAGCATCAATAGGGTGAGTGGATAATCATACAGTGATCACAAAATAAATGCTAATCACTTTTAATATATAACATAATAGAGTAGAATTTTAAAATAAAATAAATCTTATATAGCATAAATATAAGGAGATTCTTTTAAGAATATCACTGTCACCATTTTCTTATAGCTAATAAATATTGTATAACATTTAGATGTCATATTTGTCTCCCATTATGTATGTAATTAGTTTGACATGTAGTTGGTATTTAATATTCTTGATGAATCTATACTGGGCTAAAATTTTCATTTTGAAAAATACCACTGCAGGTATTATTCATTTTATATTATAGTCATAAAGAAACAATATGGGATAATAGATATATGGCTGGCCAGAGAGTTGGGAAGATTTCATCTCAAGTTCATTCTCTAATACATATGAACTTCATGACTATGAAAAAAGCAACTGACCTTTTAAGTATTCTAGACAACTTTCTAAAATGAGTGTTGATGATGTGCATCAGTGAAGAGAGTTACCTCCTTGTAAATTCCCCACATTGATGAAATCCTAGGTGTAGAACAAAACAAATAAATAAGATTAAATAAAAATGGATGAGGCCAGTAAGAAGTTAATTATCACTATTTATATCTTATTTCTCTACTATTGTGTTACCTATTGGAGAAGTAAAAGTTTTTCTTATATTAATTTAGTATCTTATCCTAGCATACAACTGGTTATGCAAATGTAAATAGTAAGAAAGGGGAATTACTTTTGTTCCTTTAAACACTTCCATATAGCAATTGAACAGATTTAAAAGAAAATCAGAATTTATTTAGTTATGTAAGGTGTTTAATCTTTTCCTTTATACTTCTGTCCCACAGATATTGAAATAATTTATAAGAATATGTTATTTTCCATTTGTATAAGCCATTTTCTGATATCCTGTTGGAAGTTGTTTCACCTTATCTCAATTTCTCCAAATACACCTTAATCTTTAAAAAATAACAAATAATCTTCAGTGATCTTGATTTTTTTTTTTAAAGATTCCTTTAGATCTCTGTAACAAATTTCTGGTTACCTGTGATACTGAAACCATTTTTGGCAGCAATACTGCTTCCAGTCCAACTCTATTACTTTAAATTCTTTTAATATCTTTCACCTTTCTGAAGTTGATTTCAATCAGTTTTCTTGTACATTTCTACTATGCCTTTTTTTTAAGTCTAATTTTATCCTTAACACTCTTGTTTCCCAAAGTAAACATTTCTGAATTTCTTGCTGAAAACAAATAAACAACACATCTATCAAAATTATAGAAAGGGTAAAATAATACTTTAGAAGCTCACAATTTATTATATTTTCATTGTACATGTCTCTGTAGGAAATATAGAAAGATGTCCTATTACATTCTCAGTTAATAACTTTTCTTTTCAGTATTGTAGCCAGGTAGTTTCCCCCACCTGATAAAATGAGAAAAGATAGCTTGAGGATGGAAGTAAAGATATTGTTTAAAATAATAAAAGTTTAGTGGAATATTGTACTGGAAAGGAATGGGATCATATCACTGCTCCAAGGTTTGCCATTCTTTTTGTACTTCTAAAGTGAACAATAAGATTCTCTTGCTTTGACCCTGAAAAGGAAAAACAAAAAAAATAAATATAGCTTGGGGTTATTTTAAAATATTACCATCCATATCAGTTTATTTTAATTAATAATTCCCTGCTGATATTTTTTTTAAAATCAACATTTAAGAAAATTATATATTACCTTTTTTTATTTATAGCTCATATAAGAATGGAAGTTGGGGACAAGAATTCTCTCTTACTCTTTGAAAGGAAAGGATTCACTTTGAAGGAATATATAGCTTTATATATGTGCATACACATATAAACACAATAATTTTTTTTTTCTAATTCTAGCTCCTACTCAATTATTTATTTATTTAGGGAGTAACTAAATAGAACAGTGGCTAGAGCATTGGTCCTGAAATCAGGAGGACCTCAGTTCAAATCCGATCTCAGTCACTTAATACTTCCTAGCTGTGTTACTCTGGGCAAATCACTTAACCCCAATTCCCTCAGCAAAAACAAAAACAAAGAGCAACCCTATTTGAGTCAAGTGCTATTTCAATCAATTGCATATAGTGAGTAGATTTGTTTTAATTTTTTTTTTTTTCCTTCAGGTTCAGGCAATAGTTTATGTGACTACCTAATGCTATGTGAATTCACCAAATACTACAGAATTTTTTTTTTTTTTTTGCAAAATTCTCTCACAGGGCCTTTATAGCAGTTGAGAAAGAAAAAAAATAAAAATGATTTAGAAAACCTTTACTCATACTCTTATCCTATTTTACTGACCATACAGTTGAGGCTTGTGGTGGTAATTATTTAATGAAGTTCGCAGGTTAGTAATTAGCAGATTTAAGGCTTGACCTAAGGCCTCTGACTGCAAATGTTTCATTTATCAGATTAGATTTTTTAATGAAGCTGTCTCTTTGGTTTAATAGTTCATAGAATTGAAGAATTAGAAAGGGTGTCAGATTGAATACCCATGGGTATTTATTTTTAAAAATGCCTTTAGTCTGCATCTATGATTTCATTGGTGTGGAATTTATTTTTATTGATACAAATGAACAGCTTTTCTGTAATTTTTAGTCTTACAGAGTTACCTGAAAGGAACTGTTAAAGATCTATATCTATATCTATATTTTCATCAATTGATCCTTCCATATCATCTTACAATCCTGGTTTTACTCCTATGGATTTGATTACTCTTGACAAAATGTTTACTTGAATTTAATGTCCACAACTGCAAATAATTTATGGAAAAAATAACTCTTTAAAAAGCAGACTTGGCCAAATGGGAAAAAAGAGGTACAAAGGCTCATTGAAGAAAATAATTTCTTAAAAATTGGAATTGGAAAAGAGGAAACAAATGACTCCATGAAACAAAGTAAATCAAAACAAGAAAATATGAAATATCTCATTGAAGAACAACTGAACTGAAAAAATATATTGGAGAGAAATAATTTAAGAATTATTGAACTGACCAAAAACCATGATTGGGTAGAAAGCATAAATATACTATTTCAAGAAATTAGGAAGCAAACTGTCATTATATTTTAGATCCAAAGAGTAACCTAGAAATTGAAAGAATTTTCTATCTCCTCAAAGGGATCCCAAAATGAAAACTCTCAGAGATATTATAGCCCAATTCCAGAGACTTCTTGTCAAGGGGAAAGTATTGCAAGTACTCAGAAGGGAATATATCAAATATCAGGGATCCATAGGCAGGATCACAAAAGATTTAGTAGCCTCCATATTAAAGAAGCCTCGTGCTTACAGCATGATATTCCAGAACATAAAGTGTCTAGGAATAAAGCCAAGAGGAATATATCTAGAAAAAATGAACATAATACTTCAAGGGAAAAATAAGTGTTTAATGCAAATAAATATTCTTCATAAAAAAGACTAGAGCTGAATAGACAATTTGACAGTTAAGGATAAGACTCAATAGAAAAATAAAAAGTGAAACATAAAAGAATAATCACGATACTCAATAAAGTCAACTATTTTCATTAAAAGGTAAACATAATACATGTAACTCTTAATAATTTTTATCCTTACCCTGACAGTTTAAAGAAATCTTCACAGATAGAGGGGATGAGCATGAGTTGATTATACTTGGATAATAATAATCGGTAAGTGAGAAAAAGGAGTAAACTGATGAAAGGGAAAAGGGAGAAGTATATTGGGGAAATTTTTCTTACATAAAAGTGTCACATAAGGATTAATTTTATAGGTTTTTGGGAAAAAATAAAATGGGCAGAATTACTTGAATTTCACTTTCCTTGGAATTGGTTAAAAAAGGGAAGAATATGTGCACATATATTTATATACACATAACATACATATATGTTTATATATATGTTTATCTATATCTATACATATACCTATGTATAGATATAGATATAGATATATACACTCAGTTGGGTAGAGAAACTATCTTAACCAATAGGGAAATAGGAGGGGAATGGGATGAGATATGGAGGAGAGGATAAGAAAAAAGAGGAAAGATTAAGGGAGGTAGTGGTCAGAAGCAAAAGAAACTAAAGAATAGACTGAAGGAAATAGGATAGAGAGAAATATTTATTTAATAATAATAACAGTAAATGTGGATTAGATGAACTCACTTAAAAAAAAAAACAAAAAACAGAAGCAGTAATAGAATGAATCAGAAGCCAGGATCCAACAATATGTTCTACATAAGAGACATACTTCAAAGAAAAATGCACATGGTTAAAATAAATGGATAGAGCCAAATTTATTATAATTCAGCTGAAGTTAAAAAGGCATGAGTAGCATGATCTCAGACAAAGCAAAAGCAAAACAGACTTAATTAAAAGAGATAATCAGGAAAAGAGTATTTTGATAAAAGTATCATAGACAATGAAGTAATATTAAATATATGTTTAGAACTTTCTCTGGTAATGATTTCATATCTCAAATATATAGGGAACTTATTCAAATTTCAGAGAAATAGTACCCATTTTTCAAATGATAATTATAAAATTTTTGACAGTACATATGCATGAGTAATTTTTTTATAACATTATCCCTTGTATTTATTTTTTTCAAATTTTCCCCTCCCTCCCTCTACTCCCTCTCCTAGATAACAGGCAATCCCATACATATTAAATGTATTACAGTATAACCTAGGTGCAATATATGTGTGTAAATCCAATTTTCTTGTTTCACGTTAAGTATTAGATTCCAAAGATATAAGTAACCTGGGTTTGAAGATAGTAGTGCTAATAGTTTGCTTTCAATTCCCAGTGTTCCTTCTCTGGGTATAGCTGTTTCTGTCCATCATTGATCAACTGGAAGTGAGTTGTTACTTCTTTATGTTGAAGATATCCACTTCCATCAGAATATATCTTCATTCAATATTGTTGTTGAAGTGTATAGTGATCTTCTGGTTCTATTCATTTCACTCAGCATCAGTTCATGTAAGTCTCTCCAAATCTCTCTGTATTCATCCTGCTGGACATTTCTTACAGAGCAATAATATTCCATAACCTTCATATACCATAATTTACCCAACCATTCTCCAATTGATGGACATCCATTCATTTCCCAGTTTCTAGTCACTACGAAAAGGGCTGCCACAAACATTTTGGCACATACAGGCCCCTTTCTCAACTTTAATATTTCTTTGGGATATAAACCCACTAATAGCACTGCTGGATCAAAGGGATCACAGTTTGATTACTTTTTTTTAACATAGTTCCAAATTGCTCTCCAGAATGGCTGGATTCTTTCACAACTCCACCAACAATGCATTAGGGTCCCAGTTTTCCCACATCCCCTCCAGCATTTATCATTATTTGTTCTTGTCATCTTAGCCAATCTGACAGGTGTGTAGTGGTATCTCAGAGTTGTCTTAATTTGCATTTCTCTGATCAGTAGTGATTTGGAACACTCTTTCATATGAGTGGATATAGTTTAAGTTTCATCATCTGAAAATTGTCTTTTCATATCCTTTGACCATTTATCAATTGGAGAATGGTTTGATTTCTTATAAATTAGGGTCAGTTCTGCATATATTTTGGAAATGAGATCTTTATCAGAACCTTTAACTGTAAAAATGTTTTCCCAATGTATTACTTCCCTTCTAATCTTGTTTGCATTAGTTTTATTTGTACAAAACCTTTTTAATTTGATGTAATCAAAATATTATACTTTGTGATCAATAATGATCTCTAGTTCTCCTCTGGTCATATTTTTTTTCCCTCCTCCACAGGTCTTAGAGGTAGACTATTCTCTGTTCCTTGAATCTCTTTATGATCTCATTCTTTATTCCTACCATTTCCCAAATGATAAATGGTCACAGGATGTAAACTGGCAGTTTTCAGAAGTTAAAGTCTATTGGCATATAAAAATGCTCTTATTTACTATTAATTAGTGAAATGTAAAGCAAAACAATTTTATGGTTCCACCTCACACCTATGAGAAATGAAAAAAATGCTAAAGAAGGTAAGACACCTTCATTAATAAATGGTTGGATTACTTGGTAACTGAGCCAACAATTTGGATATATGTTCAAAGGGCTATAATACTGTGTATATACTCTTTGACAGGGTAGTGCTATTATTAGATAAGTATACCAAAAAGATCAAAGAAAAAGAAAAAAAAAGATCTTATGTACAAAAATATTTATTCTTTTTTTCTGGCAGCAGAGATTTGGATTTTGAGGAAATACTCATGAACTGAGTAATGGCTGAACAAGTTGTGGCATATACCATGATAGAGTAATATTGCACTATAACAAATGACATGGTGGGGTGGTTTTAGAAAAAAAAATACTTGACAAAACTCCTTTGTATTGATGCAAAGTGAAATGAGAACTGAGAGATCACTGTGTAAAGTAACAACAATATTTTGACGAGGATCAATTATGAGAGATTGCTTTTCTGATGATATATTGATCTAAAACAATTCCAAAAAGACTCATGATGAAAAAAAATGTTATTTATTTACAAAGAAATAACTGAATGCCTCTAAGTGCAAATCAAATTTCTGAGTTCAAATTAAAATATGCTTTTGTTTTTTTTTTCCTTTTTTTGTGAAACATAGCTAATATGGACATATGTTTTCATGATTTCACATATATAATTGATATATATATAGATAGATATATATATAGATAGATATATATATCTATCTATATATATACTTTTTCCAGGAGATGAGGGAGGAGGGAGGAGGAAGAAGAAAATTTGGAACTCAAAATTTAAAAAGAAAAAGAATATTGAAAATAAATAATAATTTGAAAACAACCACAACAACAAACCAAAACAAACAAACAAAATTAACCAATGCATCAACTGAATCTAATAGTTTTGCATCCGGGGTCCCATCTGTGAAGTTGGGAAGGAGGTGCATTTTCTTATCTCTATTGTTCAGTTTGGTCATTATATTATCCACACATTCAATTATGTTTTGGTTTATTCCCCATTTGCATTGATTCAATAATACAGACATTATATTCGTAGTTCAGTTTAATTCACATAAACAAGTTCATTTTAAGTACTTTTACCCAATTGATGGGCATCTATTTTATTTTTAATTAAGATTACATATTTTTCTAAGTGATATTCATTTTTATTCATAGATATTCTAATTCTATGCCTCAATAAATTAGAGGGCTAGAGAATTAATTTAATTTTATTATATTTAAATGTATATTTTAAACAAATATAAAATACAAAGAGAAAGCACACTATGGGCACAGCAGAACATAGAAGAGCATTCAAAATATGAAACAATAAAATCTCATTTCAAAAAAGCATATATATTATATATTACACATTGTCCTCTGAACTGTCTACTTTTTCTTTGCTCGCTTGTAGGTTTTTGTTTTTGTTTTTCTCTGCTGTGCAGTTTTTACTTTGTTCTTTTTCCCCCCTTGTTTCTTCCCTCTGTCATAACCTTTGCTAAGCAGGATACAGTTATGCATGAATATAAATATACACACATACATACATACATACATATGAATATGTAATCTTAAACATATCTACCCACACATTTGTACACATTTATCTAAGGCTGTACTATGTCCTTCTTAGGTCTAAATCTTTTCATATTTTTCAAGCTCACCAATTCATTATTTCCTTTGTCACAGTAATATTCCAATTTTATATTATCTATTTGTTTTAAATAGTCTAAACAATACTGATTAATATGAATGATAGTATAGTTTCCTTTTTTCCCCCTTTTGATTAAATATATTTTAACTTTAACTTTGAGATCAATGTTTGCTATCCCTGTTTTTTAAAATAAGTTTTACTCTTGATCATCATTATTATTTTCTTTGTGTATATTTCTTTTTTTTTTCCTATCCCTGTTGACTCCTCTAATTCACTTTTACCCATTACCTTGTCTTGATATTACTTAACCTATCCTGCTTCTAAGGATTCCTCATTATTCTTCCCCCTCACTCTTGCCCTCCCTCTTTGTCCCATTCCATTAATCCACATCCTTCTATACTTCCTACTTAACCTTTTCCTCACTCATTTCTTAATACATTTAGAAAAGTTTTATACCCTATTAAATACAGATATGGAAGTATTGATATCTATGTTTATAAGTTTATTATTTAACCCATTTTTGATGTGAGCAGTATCCTAGAACTACCAGCAACATATTTTATCTAATTCTTCTGAGTCAATTCTTGCTCTCACATCTTCAATAATTATAATCTATTTTTTTTTATCTTTCCTTACACAGTTTTACTTCTTAGAATCATATCATATTCAGCTCTACCTCAATCTTTCTTTTGAACTACCCACTTACTAATAACAATCTTAGACATATGGTTTACTTTTCCACATATAAAGCACAGTTTCTCCATATTGAGTCCCTTGAATTTATTATTGATGTTACCCAACAATATTTTTTTCTTGGATCTTATATACCAATTTTCCTACTAATTTCAGATCTTTTTTTTTTTTTTTCTTCCATGAGGTTGGGGTTAAGTGACTTGCCCAGGGTTACACTGCTAGGAAGTGTTAAGTATCTGAGACCAGATTTGAACTCTGGTCCTCCTGAATTTAAGGCTGGTGTTCTATCCACTGTGCCACCTAGCAGCCCCAATTTCAGATCTTTTTAAAACAAAATCCTGAAAGTACAACAATTAATGTCATTATTTCATTTAAGATTATTTGTCTGACTTTTGTATTTTTGGTCACAACCTTAGTTGTTTTGTGCTTTAATATACAATGTTCCAGGACATATGTTTTTTAAATACAGGCACTACTAGGTCTTAGGTGATTTTAATTGCAGCACCATCATATTTGAGACTTCTCCCCCCCTTGTTTCCTATTTTCTCTTTGAACTGGGGGTTTCTAAGTTTGGTTATAATGTTCTTGATTATCCTTATAGGATCTCTTTTAGGTAGTGATCAGTGGATTTTTTTTTTCTATTTCTAATTTCCCCTATACTTTGGGACAATTTTTAAAAAATATATATCAAGATTTATTTTTGGACATAGCTTACAGGTAGTTAAATAAATTATTTTTATGTTTTCTTTTCTTGATCTGCTCCCCAAATCTGTTGTTCTGTTTATGAGATGTCTCATATTTTATTTCAGTTTTTCATCTTTTAAATATTTTGTTTTATTATTTCTTAGTCTATTATAACTTTATTGACTTCCCCTTGCTCAGTTCTAGTTTGTAAGGATTGCTTTTCTTCCTTAAGATTTTGGATCTCCTTTTCTGGTTGGTTGACTTTCTTTACATAGTATTCTTGTTTTTTTTTTTTTTTTTCCTTGGGTTGTCTTTATATTATTATTATTATTATTATTATTATTATTATTATTATTATTATTATTTTGTTTTTTTTTCCTGAATCTTCTTTATTTGATTTTATAAATTTTTTGAGTTTTTCTGTGATTTATTTTTTGAGCAGGTGACCATTTAACTTTATTCTTTGGTGTGGGAAGGGCTTTTTTAAATTTCAGTATCCTCCTCTGAAGATGAATCCTGGAATTCCCTATTCCCATAGCAACTTTCTATGGTTGTATTCTTCTTCTTTTGCATGCTGATTTTGTGACATTGCTGAAGTAATCATCTTTAGTACTGGGCTATGGAGGATGGTGCTCTGACCTCACATTCTCATTCAATTCTTCCCTCTAGTCTGAAACTTCAAATCAAGAGCTCTACTCTACTGTAAGTGCCTACAGCCAGCAATATTCATGCCTGACTGCTTCTGGAGTTACTAGATATTTGCCCAAGAGCACATCTTGACAGTGCAGATGGGACAGGTCTTCCTTATCAGAAGAGAGGCTCTCAATTTTCCCTGACTTAGATACCCAATACTTCATACAGTCTGGGAGTTGAAAATTCCTGTGGCTGGAGCCTAGACTACCTCACAACTCAGCTAACCCTATGGCTCTTTACTTGATCTTTCGACAGAACTAGGCTTGGAGATATTTACACTTCACAGCAGCCAAACCTCCATCCTAGGATCTTTTTTCACATCTTCTCTGATTGTCCCAAAAGGATTCCTCTTCTATTTCAACTCTTAAGTTTTTTAAACATGACTCATTCATCCTGAGGTCCTGTGGAAGAAATATGGATAACTTAGAATTTTCTGATCTACTCTGCCATCTTCCAAGAACCCTTTCTAGGTGAAGAATTTCAAAATGAATCACAGAACAATGATATAATTGGCTGCTGACAAAAAATTTTATACATACATACATATATATATATATATATATGAAAGATAATTAATTGAAGATATATAATATCCATTTACTATGTTCCCATTTTACCAAGGTCTTAAAAATGTATTTATATTTGCAATACTATAAGTGATTCTCCATTTTTTACTCTTATTTGGATAATGAGGACCTTCCAGACACTCCCAGTTATCTTTGTTCTCTTCCTACGAAACTGATTTATATTCATTTTGAATGTGTGTATATGTATGTATGTGTGTAGGGTAATTACACACACATACATCGTTTTTGTTTTTATACCAAGGATCTAGCACAGTACCTAGTACACTGAAGGTGCTTTATAATGCTTGTTGGACTGACAAAATAAATTTGTCCTCTTATTCCCAAAATGCAAATCCCAGACTATAGTTCTTACTTTTGAAAGAAGCAAGTATATTAGAAAGGAGAAAGTTTCTTCTCTTCTTTCCTTAAAGAACACATTTTGATTTGTAGCTGATCCTAGATAATATTGTTTAACATGAATAACTATTATTTCTGCTTTCTGCAAAGCATTATAAATAAGTTCCCTGCTGAAGACAGTGGACTATGTCATATTTAATTTTTTTTCTAAATGTAAGAAAACTTCCATTATTAGTTCAGTACACTTCAAAATTAGTTCTCTTACTAGACTGTGCAAAGTAATTTCAGTTGAAGATTGCTGCATCAATGCTCAACATTCTGTTTAAAGGCAATTATAAGTACAGAAGTAAAATGACATTGAAAGAGAGAATTTGGAATTTTGAAATACAAGGAGATAATTAATAAATACTTTATTATGATAGATTTCCTGCCTTTCACATGCCCCATGCTTGCTCTCAATCATCTTCAATTTTTCATCCTTTAAAAAAAATCCCTCATAACCAAATGAGCCACCAACTCCTATGATTTTTCTTTCTTGTAACATATAATATCTCCTTGTTCTTTTATTCTCACTGCAATTTAAATTTCTTTGTTTTACCATATGACCAGTTTGTTTTCTCTTTCTATCATAAGATTCCTTGATGACAATCTTTAAAACCTCTTCCTTCTCTCCTCTTCCTCCTTCTCCTCCGCCTCCTCCTTTTCCTCCTCCTTCTTCTTGTTTTTGTTCTTGTTCTTGTTCTTCTTGTTCTTGTTCTTGTTCTTCTTTTTCTTCTTCTTCTTCTTCTTCTTCTTCTTCTTCTTCTTCTTCTTCTTCTTCTTCTTCTTCTTCTTCTTCTTCTTCTTCTTCTTCTTCTTCTTCTTCTTCTTCTCCTCCTCCTCCTCCTCCTCCTTTTCCTCCTCCTTCTTGTTCTTCTTCTTCTTGTTCTTCTTCTCCTCCTCCTTCTCCTCCTCCTCCTCCTCCTCCTCCTCCTCCTCCTCCTCCTCCTCCTCCTCCTCCTCCTCCTCCTCCTCCTCCTCCTCCTCCTCCTCCTCCTCCTCCTCCTCCTCCTCCTCCTCCTCCTCCTCCTCCTCCTTCTTCTTCTTCTTCTTCTTCTTCTTCTTCTTCTTCTTCTTCTTCTTCTTCTTCTTCTTCTTCTTCTTCTTCTTCTTCTTCTTCTTCTTCTTCTTCTTCTTCTTCTTCCTCTTCTTCTTCCTCTTCCTCCTCTTCATTTCTTATGGGTTATATATTACAGCCTTTCAATTCTGTCTCCTCTGGTGAATTCTTTGCCTAGAGTGCCATTTCAGGAGAACAGTTTAAGACATATAATAAATGTTTTCTTTCTCTCTGTGTTAGTGTTTATTCTGTCTCTCTTCTGTGTGTGTCTCCCCTTTGTCTCACATATATATCTAAGTGATCATTGAAATCCAAACAATAAATATTCTTCATTCACTTGTTTTTTTTTTTTCTGTAAGGATTTATAAATCACAAAGGCCAAATTCATTTTTGGACTGATGAATATACTAGAAAAAGAGATAAGGAATATTTTTCTCTTGTTTCTTTTTTATAGCTTTTTATTTACAAGATATATGCATGGGTAATTTTTCAGCATTGACAATTATTATACCTTTTGTTCCAACTTTTCCCCTCCTTCCCCCCACCCCTTCCCCCAGATGGCAAGTTGACCAATACATATTAAATATGTTAAAGTATAAGTTAAATACAATATATGTACACATGTCCATACAAAAAAAATCAGACTTTGAAATAGTGTACAATTAACCTGTGAAGAAAATAAAAAATGCAGGTGGACAAAAATAGAGGGATTGGGAATTTTATGTAGTGGTTCACAGTCATCTCCCAGAGTTCTTTCACTGGTGTAGCTGGTTCAATTCATTACTGCTCTGTTAGGATTGATTTGATTCATCCTATTGTTGAAGAGGGCCACATGCATCAGAATTGATCATCATATAGTATTGTTGTTGAAGTATATAATGATCTCCTGGTCCTGCTTTTTTCACTCAGCATCAGTTCATGTAAATCAGGTGAGGAATATTTTAAAAGATATGAAAAACAGAATTATAGGTAGGGCAGGAAAAGCTAGTCTTTGCCCAGGGAAATAAAGTTTTTAGTATACTTTTATTCCCTCAGTATTATAGAAAAAAATAACCATCCAAACAAAAATACTCATCTTAATACCTCCTTGGTAAAAATAATTACTTACAACAGGAAGCTACCAAATGGATCAGTTTCTCCTCTTTTTGTAAATTGCAGTATGTTTATACCAGATAAATTACCCCTAGCTTTACCTAGCTCTACTTTACTCCTATTTTTCCACAATTGCAGCATCCACAGAAATATCCTGGGTGACGTGAAATAAATCTTAGAAATTGTGAAAGACTATTATGGTAAGAGAGAACTTTACTTTTTATCTAAGATGCATAATAGATAATGGTCTAAAAATGAAGCATCAGAAATGAAGATTTAACAAAGACATATATGGTTCATATTAGAACACTATATGTATAACTGTGAAATCCATCCATGTATATAAGTGTGATAAGAAAATCTGATGTGTGATCTTTAGTATTTTTTATTAATTATATGTGCCTTATCTGTCTAATGTTTTGGCATACTTCTAAGACCCATAGGCTATGCCAGTCACTTCTCCTTTGTGTTGAAGGATGGTACAGCTCAAACTTGTTTTTTCCATCTTGATTGCAATATGCTTCCTTGATTTTGTCTGTCATTGTGCCCCAGTAGTCACTTTTCTTAATTCAGACAACTGAACTTCTGTGTTCTTAGGATTGAGGAACTATATATTTACTATTAGCTAAGAAAAAAACAATTGTTCTTTCCCCCATTTTTATTGATCTTCATGGATTACAAAATTTGTTCACTATTTCTCCAATTCCAATTAAATTCAAA
Organism: Sminthopsis crassicaudata; assembly: GCF_048593235.1. NCBI lineage: Eukaryota > Metazoa > Chordata > Mammalia > Dasyuromorphia > Dasyuridae > Sminthopsis > Sminthopsis crassicaudata. Next base: position 63,393,531 of record NC_133622.1, on the reverse strand, counting down.
TGCTTTACTTATAAACTTAGAACTTAAGGTGTACAGTTTTGATTGAGAGGGAGTGAAACTGAAGAGTATCAGAGAGAACAAAAGAATGAAATAAAATTTACTAGAAAAGAGAAACCCAACATATAAAAAACAATGGTGAATATGTAGATTACAGGGCCTCTGGGTCACCTTTGTCATCTTCTATCTTTCCTGCTCCCCCACAAACAATTGCCAAGTCTTACTGATTGAACCTTCACATTTATTCGATCTTTCTCCCTTTCTCCATTCATACCATAACCACACTATTTTAATGTGCCATCAACTCCTATTTATTCCAGTCCATTAGCTTCTTAAATGATTTCTACTTTCAGTTTCTTCTTCTCAATTCATACTCCACTCAGTTTTTCAGATGATTTACTTCTAAAGCATAGGAATAATCATATCATTTTCTTTCCAAGAAGAATCAGTGGACTTTATAGCTTCTAGGATAAAATATAAACACCTATTTGCTATTTAATATTTTTACTACCATTCTTTTCAGATTGATTTCATTACTCTATTTATTCTGCATTCTAGTTAAGATTATATACTTTTTGGTCTAGGTGTACCTGATCTAAAGCTATATTATATAGCAGAGCAGTCCCCAAAACCATTTGGTATTGGCTAAGAAATAGACCAGTTGATCAGTGGAACAGATTAGGTACAAAGGACAAAAAAGGGTACATCTATAGCAATCTAGTGTTTGAAAAACCCAAAGATACCAACATTTGGGATAAAAATTCATTATTTGAAAAAAACTGTTGGGAAAATGGGAAATTAGTACGGCAGAAATTAAATATGGATCCACACTTAACACTATATACCAAGATAAGATCAAAATGGGTACATGATTTAGGCATAAAGAATGAGATCATAAATAGATTAGAGGAACAGAGAATAGTCTACCTCTCAGACCTGTGGAGGAGGAAGGAATTTATGACCAGAGGAGAACTAGAGATCATTATTGATCACAGAATAGAAGATTTTGATTACATTAACCTAAAAAGTTTCTATACAAATAATACTAATGCAAACAAGATTAGAAGGAAAGTAACAAATTGGGAAAATATTTTTATAGTTAAAGGTTCTGATAAAGGTCTCATTTCCAAAATATATAGAGAACTGACCCTAATTTATAAGAAATCAAGCCATTCTCCAATTGATAAATGGTCAAAGGATATGAACAGACAATTCTCAGATGATGAAATTGAAATTATATTCATTCATATGAAAGAGTGTTCCAAATCACTACTGATCAGAGAAATGCAAATTAAGACAACTCTGAGATACCACTACAACCTGTCAGATTGCTAAAATGACAAGAACAAATAATGATAAATGCTGGAGGGGATGTGGGAAAACTGGGACCCTAACGCATTGTTGGTGGAGTTGTGAAAGAATCCAGCCATTCTGGAGAGCAATTTGGAACTATGTTAAAAAAGTAATCAAACTGTGATCCCTTTGATCCAGCAGTGCTATTACTGGGTTTACATCCCAAAGAAATACTAAAGAGGGGAAAGGGGCCTGTATGTGCCAAAATGTTTGTGGCAGCCCTTTTCGTAGTGACTAGAAACTGGGAAATGAATGGATGTCCATCAATTGGAGAATGGTTGGGTAAATTGTGGTATATGAAAGTTATGGAATATTATTGCTCTGTAAGAAATGACCAGCAGGAGGAATACAGAGAGGCTTGGAAAGACTTACATCAACTGATGCTGAGTGAAATGAATAGAACCAGAAGATTGCTGTACACTTCAATACTGTATGAAGATGTATTTTGATGGAAGTGGATATCTTCAACATAAAGAAGATCCAACTCACTTCCAGTTGATCAATGATGGACAGAAACAACTACACCCAGAGAAGGAACACTGGGAAGTGAATGAAAATTGATAGCACTACTGTCTATCTACCCAGGTTACATATACTTTCGGAATCTAATACTTAATGTGCAACAAGAAAATTGGATTTAGACACATATATTGTATCTAGGTTATACTGTAATACATGTAAAATGAATGGGATTGCCTGTCATCTAGGGGAGGGAGTAAAGTGAGGGAGGAGAAAATTTGGAAAAATTAATACAAGGGATAATGTTATAAAATTATTCATGCATATATACTGTCAAAATTTTATAATTATAAAATTTAAAAAAAAGATGATATGCCTTTGGTTACTTTTACAAGATATTACATAATTTCCCCCAGAACTTTCTCTGAATTGTCTTAGCATTACAGGAAAACTATTTATTCTTCTACCTCTTCAAATCCTTATCTCCCATTCAAAACCTAAGTGTTTCTCCTTAAATAAATCCTTTCTTTATTTCTCCAGTGTTTGGTTCACTCCTCAAAATACTATCTCTGTCTCTATCTCTATCCATATCTTTCTCTATCTATATGTTATATTTCCTTGTCAATGTGTTTGTCCAAAATGAAAATTCCTTTAAGGAAATAGTTCTTCCTCTTTGTCTTTGTAATCCCAAAATCTAACATCTGCATGAAAGAAGAAATTAGAATATTCTTTGGACAGGAATTCCTCAAAAGCTCTTGGCTATTTGATTGCTTTCATTATGAGAATAATATGAGCATTCTTTATGAGCATAATATGTTTATGCAATCAGTGGAAAATTGCCCTTTCCATAAAAGTGGTCAGTAAAGACATGATATCTATGCATGTATCACTCAATATCTTGAAATCAAGTTTTAGGTATATTCCACATGAATATCACCATATTAAGTGGTCTGAACATGAGTCAGATGCCTCTTCTTGCTATATTCTCTACCACTACATTGGTCACTGGGCCTGTAAAAATGAGGACATAATAAGTGAGGGATCAAATAGATTAAATTTTTTAAAAATAACCAAAATTTCTTAAGGTACTGAAGAAGCTGAAGGATTAAAAAATGTAACAAGGCCCATCTTTCCTTTTCTCTCTCTCTCTGTCCTGGCTTTCTTCTTCCTTCCTTCCTTTTTTCTTCCTAACCTTAGCTGACTTTTTCCCTCTCCCTTTATCTTCTCTCTTTCTTCCTCTCTATCTTTCCTTTGTTTTCTTTATCCCTCCCTCATTATGCTTCTTCACTTTTCTCATCTCTATCTTGCTTCTTAATTACCTCGATTAACAATTTATACAGTATTGTTCAATAGTTTATATCTTGATGTTAAAAAGTTGATAAATGTTTCCTAGGTCAAAACAAGAAGCAATGAAGCAGTGAAAAAAGTGAGAGATTCTCACTTTGCTGGCTATGCTCTACTGATCACTGCATTTGACATGGTTCATGTTGAGTGCACACTATGAAATATACCACATATATTCTTGCCTAGATAGTTTTAAACCAGAAAAAATACCAATAATGGTATATATGTCCCTCAAAACTCCAAATAACCATGAATTCCTTTTTATTTGTATAAAAATACTGAATCAATTAAATCTTTTCTGTTTCATTATTTTATTTTTAACAATTTGAAAATTTTCTGGACAAGCCTGATATATGTTTGATTTTATTTTACTTGTGAAAATTAAAATAAAATAAAACATATAAAAATTTTATATATTTTTCATTTTTATATATTTTATGTATTTAGATTATATATAAATTTATATAATTTAGATAGATATAGATTTTCTTGGATAGTAAGTGTAGAAATATGTTTTTCCCCATTTGTTAGTTTAAGTCATGTTCTTTAATATGTAAAGAAATACAACATTCTGAGGCAATTAAAAATAATATTAAAATAATGTGCAATTCCTCAGAACATGAGACTATGAGTAAATGCTTCAATTCTTATCATTTCTTTGATATTATAAAGTTCATTAAGGACATTGGCTTACTTCAAATTTTATAGAGAAATTTAAAGCAATAAAGTTTGCAGTTGTCTAAAAACAGAAAATGTAGAAGAACTGGCCCAGCACAATTTTAATTCTAATGGTAAATTCAGGCAAGCAGGGGAGGACCTTAGGTTAAACCATATGAAAAAAACAGAGGGTATCAGAGCTGATGATGACTATAATGAGAAGTGTGATGGGCAAGTGGAATTAGGCTCGATATCTTCATTCTCCCTTAGCCCCCATAAAACAAGCTAGGGAGTATGGTTGGAAGTAGCTAAAAGAAATATCTAAGTTTGATGTTGGGAAATGTTTTCTAACATTTAGTGTTTTCTGAAAATGAAATTACTTGATCCAAGAAGCAGTTTGTTGCTTATTGCTGAAAAAATTGAAATATAGACTGACTGACCATTTCTTGAATATGTTGAAGAGGAATACTTTATCAGATGATCATTGGAAACCAGAAAATTATTTCTGTATTTTTAATATTGTCTTTCAGTAAAAAGTATAGATTTTACATACAAGTTGACCTTGGGAATAATGTTAGGTTCTGGATAAATGTATGTAAATTTAGATTGTTACAATTCTTAAAAGTAAGAGCTAATTTCCTCCTATGTAAACTTTGTAATTTACCATAACGTATACCAAGGAGTCATTTGTATAGGTAATGGGGTATAATGGGTAAAATTCTGGTTTAGGAAACAGAAAAATTTTGGTTTCAAATCCTATTTCTTTTATAAATTTTGTGAATCTGGGAGATTCATTCAACATTTATGTTCTTCCAGCAATTGCGTAGGATTTATCTACCAGTCATTGTGATTTGTGTAATTTCCTTCTTTTATTAATGAATACATCGATTTATTCATGTAAAATTAATGTATCAATTATCTACTATATTCACACATTGTGCTGAGCACCAGAAGTACAAAGTTTGGGGAGGGGGGAAGAAAGGAAGAAACACAAGCCAGCCTTAACTTTAAGGAACTGTATCAGGTGGAAAGCTTTTTCCTATAATCAAAGCAGATTAAAAAAAATAAATAAATGCTTTCTTGATTACTATCCATCTTTACCAAGACATATGCTTTTTTGTACCAGATTCTGTCTGGTGTAAGATCATGGATTTTGTCCCTGTTATACAAGGAAAAGGTGATCAAAATCTAGAAGATTTAATACCTGTTTTGAAAAAGTGGCATGAATTTACATATCCTAAATTACTGAAGAGTTTCAGTGCTTGTCATAGGAGGGAAGACCCAATATTAAAATTATAAATGATTGAATCACTTGAAATAAAAATGTGATGTTCAGAAATTTGCAAATAAGATTTAGAAAATTTTAAATAACTTTAAAGCATATGTATGGGAAAATGCAAAAACATCATGATAAAATGATTCTATGAAATTTACTTATATATACTTAGAAACTTACAATAACTGTTTTATGAAACTTGAAGGGTAAAGTTATGCTCCTCCTTTCCTCTTCCTTTTTCTTCTTGTTGCCTTCTTCTTCTAACACATGTCACATATCCACAATCATTGACTGAAGAACAGACTGTTCCCAAAAAGGGGGGTTAAGGGGAGAAGCTGAGGATTTATCATTAAGTGTTATACTCAATGAACTTTCAAATTCACAGCTTAAAGTCCATTAAAATTAATATAAAAGTATGAAAATAGGCACTATTTTAAAATGAACATAATGGCTTCATTTAAAATCAAAGTATTATTTTCACTTCTAATTCACATCATTAAAAATGTAATTCATTGGGAAAAGGTGTTCTTTTTTCAACATGAATATATAGCATGAGTTGTTCAGTATAATTGATTTAATGGTAAAATAACTAAGAAGCTGAGTAGTTGTGTAAATATTTTCCACATAGCTGAAATTCATTTGAATATTGTACCCAAACTGTTAATTTACTAGTAACCTCTGATCACATTAAACCAACCAAATTGCATTAGAGGATGTGCTCTGTGAAATAAGTAGCATTTATCTCTTTCTAAAGGACAGGCTGAGAATACTAAGTTGACTTTCTTGAGGATGAGCAATTCCCTTTTAAGAACCAGCTAAATATATTCTATCTGTAATTATCAATATAAGCCTGAATTGTAGTACTATACCTGGAGGCACATAGAACCATGGACTATCCTGAAAAGGGCCACAAGGATCATTTTCTCTTCAATCCTCAGCTTACAGATGATGAAATTTTGGTGCATGGTAGTCACAGGAGTTTTCCTAATTCACACAATTAGTAACTGGCAAAGGTAAGTTAGAGAGATAGTGATAATTAATAAAATGGATGGTGAGATTATAAATACAAACATATATATATATATATGTATTTATATATATATATGATAGTAGATAATTTATCAGATGATAGAATTAAAATACAAAAATGGATTATAGCTAATTGTAAATAGAAGAAAGATTATCTATAAAGGGTTGTAAGAGAAATATATTTAAACAGATTCATATATTTTTTATAATATAATATTGAATAATAATAAGTGGATGATTGATTTTGGATATATAGGAAAAAATAGATTTGGCAATGATAAACAAATATTTCATTGATAGCTAAGAGATAATTGATGCATTAATAGATACAGATGAAAGATGATTCCTTCAGTATATAATAGATAAGAAGATAGCCAAAGAGATAAATATCCACAAAGAACATTATTTCTCTCCTTTCACATACATAAGCATACATAAACATAGATATGTATGTACTGATGTATTAATAAACATATGTAATATACACACATCGATCTTTCATGATTATTTATTTATGCTATTTTTTAAAAACATCAATCTAAAAAACCAATAATCCATCTGCATATTTCCTTTCTAAAATATATAATGATTAAGCTGGTATTATGTCCATTGTTTTATTTGATAGTAACATATAATTTTGTTCTGATTGCTGACATTTTTAATAAACTAGAACTTGTAACACAATAGACTAATATGTATGAATTTTGTAGCATACAACTCGGTACTGACAGAAGGATGACTACTAACCACACAATTTCAAAGGAAGAAATTAATGAAAGGATAAGAAGGAATATGCTATTTACATATATTTTTAAAAAGAGAAGACCCATATAAAGATGTAGCAGGGTTTACTTGCTATTGTTATAATTCATTGGTGAGCAGGAACTAGATGTTATTGGTTAGATAGAATGGATTGCTAAATTTTCAGTGTGAGTGTTTACATATCATAAGGCAATGAAAAGAAATGGAGGAAATGCTAATTAATAATTCAGATTAATCCTAAATATATTTATGTATCTTTATATATGTGTTTTAGAGATGGATTCAGTCATTAAATCTTTTCTATCACATCATTCTTAAGGTCATAGTGAAAGTTTCAGATTCATCAAGGCTAAAGGAAAATAGCTTAAAAATAGAGAATTTTTGAAGAGTCATTACTCTAACAATATCATTATTATATATGCAAAAATGCTTCAAGATGATACATTTGTATAATATTTTAAATTTCTAAAACATTTCACTTATACAATTTGAGCTTCATGATGAACATATAAAATAGATGTCATAAATATCCCCATTTTATAGATACATATATACATATATATATAGGTCTGAAGAAAAACCTTAGGTGGGAATTAACTCATGTGAAGAGACAACATCTCTGGGCTAACCTCATAGAAACTCCCAAGTTGGGGAGTGTAAAGGGCTAGAACTAAGCAGATGTACTTAACATAAGATTACCTATCACTTTAGGCTAATTACCAGTTGGTTACTCTACTCACATATGTTTGGAGGATGACCCTACTCAACTCTGTGCTGGCTCAATCTGTGGGCATGATAGAGAAGGGGGAGAGAGATCAGAGGGTGGAGTAGGACAAGCAGGATCATTCTTTGGTGGTGGAGAGAGAGAAAAGAGGTGTGTAAATTCCTGACAGCTACCCCAAAAGACCAAGAATAAAGACTTTTGCTTATCCTGACTCCAGCTGATTCTAAGATATCCAGGGTACTAACACAGTCACAGCATTTGACATCCAATGTGTGGACCAAGGACCCTACTTTCACTGAAGAAGTCCCCTGGTGACCAGGAAATTGGGTGAGTATTTTAATAGACAAACAGGGAACTTACTTTGTTAAGGGCTAAAGTAGTAACCTTTTCTAGCTGAAATGGGGCACATATTAGGAAAAGATTCTCCCACATCCCCAGCCCCACTCCACCCCCACACCAAAGGGGTGATATAGAAAGCATACTTAAGTTGACCAAGGGACGAGGCTTAATTGTAACCTGGGAACAGATTGCTAGTCTCTTGGGAATGCATGTCTCCTTGGTTTTTAGAGGAAGAAGAAATAGGGCTAGATAATTGGAAGCTGATAGGAGATCAACTATGTAAATACTACAATGATAAAGGTCCTCATTCAATTTCCAAGGAAGCATTCTATATATACAACATAATACAATTGGCCATAAAGAATCCTGCAAGTTATAGGAAAAAAAAAAAAAAATTCAGAACAGCCAGATGAGGAAGTATAAGGAAAAAGAGGAAGAGAAAGAACAGTTTAATGACCATATCACCAGAGGGAATAGGGACTTAAATGAGGTTCAAGGGTATGGCTTTAACCCTGCCTATGGAGCAGATTATTGACATGCCCCCATCAACTCCATCTTTCAGGATAGAGGGAAGAGGAGTAGTGGGAGGGGCAGTGATACCTCCCCACAGCAATCACCCCCTCCTATGAGTAGATTACAAAAGGCAGTACTTAAAGCCACAAAGGAAGGTAAGGAGAGCTGATTTGAAACTAGGAATGTATCCTGTGATTTAACAGTTTAACTCTTCAGGTCAAGAAAGTGGAAGATGTGCTCCTTTTGATATAGAAATCCTTAAAGACCTGAAAAAGGCTTGCACTCTTTATGGGGCTAATCAGCTTATGTTAAGACGTTATTGCAGAATTTGGCTTATGAAGTCTTAACTCCTAGTGACTGGAAATCTATAGCAAGGACATGTGTAGAATGTGGACAAAACTTGCTGTGGCTTGCTGAATATAGTGAGCTCTGTAGGATAGAAGTCCAACAAAATAGTCAAAGTTGAGTTAATCTTCCAATCACTTATAACAAACTAACAGGTATAGGTTCTTATGTAGGCATTTCAGTACAGATTAATTACTGCATAGCAGCATATGAGCAAATTGCTGCTTACTGCTATCAAAGCATGGGCTTTTCTCCCTGGTAAAAACAACAAGGGTGAGGCCTTCACAAAAATTGCACAAGGGCCAAAAGAACCCTTTGCTGATTTTGTGGGATGTTTGCATACAGCTGTTATATGAACTACTGGTGAAAATGCAGTAACAGACATTATAATAAAGCAACTTGCTGCAGAAAATGTTAATGAGGTTTGTAGAAGAATTATACTAGGACTACTCAAAGATGCTCCTTTAAAGGAGATCATAAGACACTCTGCCACAGTGGGCACAAATACCTTTTATAGCCAGGCTATGATGCAGACTTCCCAAGACCTGAACATGGGAAGACAGGGTCCATTTTTGCAAGGGACTTTCAGAGAGACTCATCAATGCTTTCAATGTGGTAAAGTAGGGCATCTGAAAGCTCAATGTTGGCATAGAGACAGAGTGAGAAAACAGGGTGGGAGAACAAGACCCAATACACCATGTCCAAAATGCAACAGAGGCTTTCATTGGGCATCAGAATGTAGACTGATTCAGGGAAATGGGATGAGGGGCCTAGATCCAGGGCCTAAGGCAAAAAAATACTTGGGGCATGATGGCAGACAATGCCACACCCAGAGAATGCCTAGAAGTCCAATACCCAGACTTGACCAATCAGCCAGCAAGCAATCTGACTGGAGAAAAGGATTACAAAATCAATCAGCCAGGAAGCAACCTGATGGGAGAAAGGGATTACAATTGGGGAGGATAGAGTTGTATGTAGCTGGGACAACTGAGATACTGTCTGGAGAAGTGAAAGATGTTCTTCTCCAGCCTATGGATCCCTTGCCTCCAGGCACAGTAGACTTGACCATTTCACCTTGAGAGTACTTACAAAATAGTGTACATCCATACACTGATGTGGGAAACTGGGAAATGTGTAGATAATATCCCAGTCACTAACACAGGTAAACAATGTGTGACTTATCAACCAGGAGAAGTAATAGCATCAGGTTTATCGATACAAACTCCTAATAAGCAACCTGGTGATAGTTGCCCAGATTCTGATTCTAAGCAGCAAAACCCAGGAATATACTGGATGGCAGCTGTGACAGCTAATCGACCTATGCTCACCATCTATATAAATGGCATACCATTAAAAGGATTGGTAGACACTGGTTCTGATTGCACAATCATTAGAGGTGCCAACTGGCCCAGTCACTGGCCAAAGATTAAGGCAGACACCAACATGTCTGGTGTAGGAGTATCGATAGCAGCTGAAGTTAGTGCTACCACTTTGAGATGGACTTTTGAAGGTGAAACAAGAGTTTTTACTCCTTTTATAGTTGAAAAAATCCCCATCAATCTGTGGGGAAGAGAGATTCATGATCTGCTTCTCTTCCATTTTTTAAAAAATTATTTTATTTAAAGAAATAGGTAAGACAAAAAAACAAAAAGGAATAAAAAAATTAAAAAAAGAGAAAATTGTCATGTGCATAGCAGAACATCAGAGAGGATCCAAAATATGTAACAACAATTACCAGTTCAAGAAAGTGTGTGTGTGTGTGTGTGTGTGTGTGTGTGTGTGTGTGTGTGTATATATATATATATATATATATATATATATATATATATATACAGAGAGAGAGAGAGAGAGAGAGAGAATTATATTCACAAGTGTTCATCTTTTCTTTTATTTGCTTGTAAATTGTTCTTTGTTCTCTGATGCCTGTTTTTTTTTTACATTATTCTTTTTTCCCCTTTTATCTCTCCCACCCACTGCCAAGCAGGATATTGTTAAAAAAAAAAGATATACTAACATATATAAATGTAGATACACAAAAACACACATGACCTTCCCCTCCCACATATATATCTTTTCTATCCCCATGACCCTTCGATTTAATTCTGTTCCTAATTTGCCTTGCTAATACTTAAACTCCCCCTAGCCATGGATGCCTCTGTTGAATTTTTTGCTTCCCTATCTGCCCATCTCTTTCCCCTTATTTCCTTCTTTGAAATGGTAATTGTTGTTACATATTTTGAATCCTCTCTGATGTTCTACTATGCACATGATAATTTTCTCTTTAAAAATTTTTTTTGTATTCCTTTTTTGTTTTTTTCTTACTTATTTCTTTAAATAAAATAAAATTTAAAAAAAATAAAAAGAAATGGAAGAGAAGCAGATTATGAATCTCTCACAGTCATGGGAAAGAAAAGTACTCTTAAACAAACCAGAGGCAATGGCAGTTATAAAGAGAAAAAAGATAACTGGTTATTCAAAACTGAAAAGCTTGAGACCACCAAGATTACACACTAAGGATAAGAATGTATTTTTAATCAAATGAGGGGAAAAAGTATCGGAATTTTTTGATAAAAGTTTGAAAAAGATTTTCATGTACATATACATACATATATATATATATATATATAATTACTTTTTTGTGGTAGTTAAAAATTTGAAATAAAATTAGACATCTATAAACTGGAGAATGGTTAAACAAATTTTGCTATGTTAAGATAATAGAATATAATTGTGTTCCAAGAAATATGTGTGATAAAGAAAAAAAATGGGAAGATTTATACAAGCCAATGCAGAGTGAAGCAAACAATGTAATGTTTGTAATAATTTATGTAATAAATGTAATAATTTATGCAGTCTTTTTAAAAAGTTTGGAAAGAAGCTAAGAAAAATCAAAAGTAAATGTAAGAAAGTAATAAATAAAAACATAAAATGTAGAGGATTGGAACTCTGAAAAGCTATACGTGAATCTAGGCCATTAATGCACATATAGTTAAGTGTATACTTAGTTCTTATTATGATAATGTAATGGTTGAGCAGGCTCAGTGTGTTGTAGTGATGTAATCATTCTGAGGTATTTAAGGGAATCTCAGACAAAGACAATTCTCTCTCAGCCACGGGTACAAGAGAAGACTCCAGACTCCAGATTGCAGATTCCATCTTTGGTAGCTCTCCTGCCTCCTTCACTCCTCCACTAAGACCAAGGACTCTGGCTAATCCCAAAGTCCTTCAGAGAACTTTACAATAAAAGACTTGAGAGATACATTCCCTAAACTAATCTTTCATGGAAGTAGTCAATCCATAGATATTAAATATTGCATACATTTTTAAATTGTTATATATTGATCAGATATGCTGATTTGTTTTTCCCTAGCAAAATATTATTTGTTGTATGTGCCAGCTCTCTAGAAAGGGGAGATTGAGGGATACTTGGAATAACAACGATGCTGTAAAAGACATCAATATAATTTTATTAAAAAAAAAAAAATAGAAATGGCTGGTTCTTGTCTCTGTAAAAAGAATGGGCATTGAATAATATGAGGATAATCCAATTTCCTTCATAAGCATGTATTTTATTTGATTATCATCTATCATGCTAATTTTAAGGAAATTATATTAAAAATGTTTTATACAAATAAAATTAATACAGCCAAGATTAGAATGGAAGTAAAATTTTTTTTTGTTGTTTTGTTTTTTTTTTTACATCCAGTGATTTTGATAAAGGCCTAATATCTAAAATATAGAGAGAATTGACTCAAATTTATAAGAATACAAGTCATTTCCTAACTAATAAATGGTCAAAGGATGCAAACAAACAATTTTCAGATGATGAAATTTAAAACATTTCTAGTCATGTGAAAAAAATGCTCTAAATCATTATTGATTAAATAAATGCAAATTAAGATAACTCAGAAGTACTATTTCATACCTTTCTGATTGGTTGACAGGAAAAGATAATAATTTTTTTCTAGTAAATTTATTTATTTTTAATGTACATTACTTTTTGAATCATGGTGGAAGAAAAATTGAGAGCAAAAGGGTAAAAACAGGGGAGAGATAAAAAGTAAACAGAAAAAAAAAAGTGAACATAGCATGTGTTGATTTACATTCAGTCTCCTTAGTTTTTTTCTCTGGATGCAGATGGCATTTTCTCTCCAAAGTCTATTAGGATTGCTTTGGATCTTTGAAAAACTGAGAAGAACCAAGCCTTTAATTCTTGCTGTTATTGTGTAAAATGTTTTCTTGATTGTTTGTTTCACTCAGTATAAGGTCATGTAAATCTAGGAAAAGATAATGATAAATGTTGGGATTGTGAGAAAACTAGGACACTAGTACATTATTTGTGAAATTGTAACCTGATCCAACCACTCTGGAGAGGAATTTGGAACCATGCCCAAAGGACTATCAATCAAACTGTACATACATGTTGATCCAACAGTGTCTCTATTGTATCTGTACTCCCAAGAGGACATAAAAAGTGAAAAGTAGCTATATATTCAAAAAATGTTTGTAGCAGTCCTTTTTGTAATGGCAAGGAACTGGAAATTTAGTGGATGGAAATTAGTTGGGGAATGGTTGAATAAGTTATGATATATGAATGGAATACTATTATTCTTTAAGAAAAGGCAATCAGGCTGTTTTTAGAAAAGCATTGAAAGACATAAATTTACCAATGCTAAAGGAAGTAAGTAGGAGCAAGAGAATAGTATGCATAGCAACATCAAGATTATGTGATGATCACAGGTTAATTTTACACTATTTCAAAGTTCAATTCTTTTTGTACAGCAAAATAACTGTATGGGCATATACACATATATTATACTTAACTTATACTTTAACATATATAACATATATTGGTCAACCTGCCATCTGGAGGAGGGGTTGGGGGGAAGAAGGGGAAAAATTGTAACAAAAGATTTTGAAATTGTAAATGCTGAAAAATTATCCATGCTTATATCTTGCAAATAAAAAATATAATAAAAAAATTTAAAAAGATTATGTGATGATCAGCTGTGATGAATTTGGCTTTTTTCAACAATGATGTGATTCAAGGTAATTCCAATAGATATGTAATGAAAAGAGTCATCTGCATCAGGTGAAAGAGAGTTCTATGTACACTGAATGTGGATTAAAACAATATTTTCACCGGTTTCATTTAGTTGTTTGTTTTCCTCAAGTTTTTTTTTCTTTCACTTTTTGATCTGATTTTTCTTACATAGCAAGATAAATATGGAAATATATTTAAAAGAATTGTACATGTTTAATCTATATTGGATTGCCTGCTGTCTATAAACAGGGTGGGAAGGGGAGAAATTTTTGGAATGCAAGGCTTTGCAAAGATGAATATTGAAAACTATCTTTCCATGTACTTGGAAGAATAAAAAATATTGAAAAATATTGGAAAAAAAAACTTTGGGATTAATTGTTTTCTCTCCTTCAGTATATAAAAAAAAAATCTAAACAGAAGAAAATCTCCCAAAATCTTGTTGAATGCTCTACACATCTCTAATGATTCTTAAAACTGATATAATTTAGTGACTATATTAGCATGTTAGGAAGGAAACAATTCTTAAAACAAGGAAGCAAACAAAAAAGGTTAGAAGGAACCTTAGAGAGCATCACATACAAATTCCTTATTATCCAGAGGACCACTCTGTCTTTGGCCCAGAAAACTTATGTAAATTTGTTGAGGTCATGGAATTCAGAATTGGAATGAGAATCTGTGACTCCTAAATCCTTGTTTTGTGTACTTTCCACAATATATATTCTCTGCATCTTAGTAGAGAATACAACTGTTGGGGCAAAATTATATATTTCAAAAGGTTAGGTTTACTTTTTGGAAAATATTATTGATAACAGCATAAAACATCTTTAGTGGAAGATGTTAAATTGATTTTTACTTATTTAATACTTAAGCAGGGATGTTGATTATAGAACATGGATGGCATTTTTATCAAAACTCCATATGGTAACAGTTATAATGGATGGCAGGATTGAGAAAAAAAAATCACAAATCAGACATATGTCAACTCTATAAAATGAAGTTTGTTTTACTACATGAAAAAATCTCTTATCATTTTGTTTGAGCACTTTATCCATCAACAGCCATTTTGACCTATCACTTGGTCTTAAAGAATAATTGTCACACAAAAATAAAGAAGTAAAAAAATCAACACATTTTAATTTCTCTATTCAGCAATCTCTTAAGCAATATCAGAATTTTCCCTCACTTCCATATTGCTTTCCCTATATAATTCCCGCTATACATCATAGACTAAAGTATGAATAAAGGTTCCTAAAATATTTCATATTTGTCTTTTAGAAGGAAGAGCAGGTTATGCTCAGAAAACACATAGTAGCTTCTTGGTTATGACAGATTTATGGTGAATGACTATAAATTTCTTTTCATGTTCCACATTCATTAAGATGCTTGTCTTCCTTATTGGTGTCTACATCTCTATGGATGGCATCTATGTGACACAATGGAAAAAATTTAGGACCTAGAGTCAGAAAGACCTGAAGTTAAATTCTACTTTAAACAATTACTCATATCTGACCATGATACATTAATTAACCTGCTTCAGTTGCAGTTGCTTTAAATATAAAATGTGGAGATCACTCTTGATGGCTTCTAAGGTAATATCAGCTTTAAGTTTTTGATCCTAATGTTTCATCTTAACAATTTATAGTTGTTATCTCATCTTATCAACTTACAGTTTTACTCTACTACCTTTTTCTTCTTACCAACTTCAAAAATTTGCATTTGTTTCACCATTTTAACTAACCTATTTTTATAACCAAAATATTTACCTTACCATTTCTAACTGAGCTTGGCTAACTATCTTATCTTTCAGTACTTTTTTAGACCTTTACTGTGAAATCTTTTGATTTTCTTCTGATTAAATCTTTTTCCCCCCTGTGGCTAAAGTTGTTTTCCTTTAATTTGTCCTCAAATTATCCAAAATTATGCTTTTCCCCAATTCTACTTCTGCTTTTTTTTTAAAAAAAAAACATATAATCCCTTAAACTAATTCTTACAATTTACTTCTGTTTTATGTTCAAACATTAATAAATCAATAAAGATCTATTGAGTGCCTCATATGTGTCAAGAGTTCTCATGAAACAGCCAATCTTGCTTTTTCTTCTTGCTCCTTATTCTTCCATCAGATCACAAAGAATCTAAAAGAAGAATTAAGACCTAGACTTTTTGGCTAAATTTATGCAAATTTTAGCTCCCAATTCAATCACTATTTTCTTTTATGAGTTTAACATCCCTTTAACACTTTCACACTTTCCTTCTTATACAACATTAGAACCATTCTCTTTATGCTCAATTCTCCCTAATTTTTCCCATGAAAGCTAAATGTAGTCTATGAAGCATTCTAGATAGAAAATTCATCAGGCCTACAATTAAGCAAGAGTACTACACTGAAATTTGGAAATTTTTACTCTCTCTCTCTGTCTCTCCTCCTCTCCCTCCATCTCTCTCATACACACACACACACACACACACACACACACACACACACACACACACACACACAAAAAAAATATAGTTTCTTTGAGTCTTTAAGATGTACTTGTATTACTTTTCTCCCTATTTAGTATTTATGAATTAAGAATTTCAGTAATCTTATAGTGCTCCCACTTGTAAAAGTTTGCGTTTCAATTTTAATAATAAAAAAAAAAAATTGTTCCTTAGTGGAACAATATAACTAAGAATCATAGATGACAGAAGTTTCTGAAGAATCAAAATTGTGAGTAACCTAAAGGTTAATGAAGAGATGCATAGCAATTTTATTAATGATGATGATAATGGCAATGATGATAGCAGTTGCATCTATTTTAAGATTCATAAAAG